>NC_071088.1:65781995-66105328 GCF_027358695.1 Spea bombifrons | reverse complement strand
AACATGGCCTGACTCTGGAATTTGAACACAGCGATTCCCCCCGTCGACTGCGTCTTGTTCTAAGTGAACTGTTAGCCATAATTAATAAGGTACCGAATTTGTATGACTTTTTTTTTTTTTTTTTGTCCATTTTTAATCTACGGTAATTTAACTTTTCATTTAGTTATATGTTGAGATACATCGAAATCGATTATTTTGTATTCTCTAATAATGTTAAATAACCCACTGTCACCCACTATGACCTGGTTTTGCATTTGCTTTTGTTGTGTGTTTAAAACTGTTGGTAAAAATCATAGGTTAATAGAAATGGGAATTTTTACAGGATTTAAGAATTATTTATGAAATACCTAGTTTGTTGCATATTATCAAGTGACATTGGAAGCAACAGGTCACGGTTTTGCCATATCGGGGAGGCACTCTAACTGTTTTAAGTTAGACCCCCGTTGACCACGGAGAAGCTAACTAGCGTTAGTTTCACGTTTCTGTATAAAGCCGAACACAGTCATTTCTTTTCTTCCGTCTTTGTAGAGGCTCTAAACTATGTTTGGCAATAAACAATGAAGAAAACATTATTTAAATTAAAAGTTAGATTCGTAGAATTGTTAACTTGAAAGTAATAACCCCGAGAAGCGACAGAAACTGGTCTCCGACTATACAGGAGCCGGCTGAGTGCAATTGGATCCTTAATTAAAGAGGTATTTTTGCCTACCAAACCCTTAAGAGACTATACTTCTAACATACATAATATTAAGTATAAGCAAAGTCTACTTAATAGTTTTTTTGCTAAGGTTTTAAAAAAATGCAACTCCACTGTTTTCAGCTTAAAAATACAGTTTGGGCTAGAAAGTGCCTGTCCAAGAAAACAATATAATAGCAAAATCAATACAGGATACATAGCAAAGAAACAGTTAACAGTGGTTAACACAATGCCATCTGTCAAATTGCTTCAGAAGGAGCGGGTGTGGCAATACCTGGCAGTACCTGGCCATATAATAGGATGGATCTGGCAAATGTCATAGATTGGGAAAGAATGATATCAAGGAATTCCCTGGTAGGTCAGTGACTGGGTTGGGGGGGACATCTCCAACTGGAGAGCTCTGTGGATACGCAAAAACACCCCGGACCCGGATCTCACACCTGCTTTTTCTGCTGACATCCCCCTACATTTGCAGGAGTGCATGAAATGTATCACAACCCCCAAAACACATTTTGGATTGAGAAAGACATTGAGGCATATGGTAGATAATCTTTATCTCATCCCAGACTCAAAAGAGCAATTAAGTACTTGGTAGAATATAATCTCGTAGAAACCTTTTTGGATATTAACGTGTTCCTCTTTTATCATTGCTTAAGGTTGCAGATTCCGGCGGAGAGTTTTTTATGAAATCCTCTGAGCTTTTTGAAAGCCCTGTTCACATGGAAGAGGCTGCAGATGTGCTGTGCATTTTACAAGCAGGTATTAATAAAGCTTGTTATATCTATTCAAAATCCTAGACTGCGCATTGGATGCTTTAAATGCTGACATTTTGCTGCTCTAAACTGTAGGGACACTCCAGCCATCATATGTACATATATGCATATCATAACTCTGTAGCCCCTTTACATTTTTGTGTACATGCACCCTCCCAGTTAAATGCCCTGGAAATATGCACAAGATTTACTTACCTATAGTAAGATCGAGGCCTGGCCAGGGGAATGCTGCATGCCAGGGCCTGTTCAGACCCCCTGTGTGCATGTGTGGAAACGCTTACTGTTTATTGGAATGAAGGCACTATCCTGCCACTGATTGACTGTTTCAGACAGCCAATCAGTGACGAGAAATGTTAGATCATGCTGCAGCATGGCTTTCATTCACTCACAGAGTGAGCATTCTTCTATAGTGGAATTGCCTGGAACAATAAACTGTCAATTTTAATTAATGCTTGAGTGTGTGTGTGTGTGTGTGTGTGTGTGTATATGTATATATATATATATATATATATATATATATATATATATATATATATATATATATAGTGTGTGTGTGTGTATATATATAAATATGTATATGAATTCTTGCACTCTGCTTCACAAGAAGAATGATGCAAAATGCAATTTATTATGTCAACTTTGATCTCTTTTTGTGAGAACTTTTATCAAGACCACGGTGGAGTTTCTTGTAAATAAATCACTCCTACGTCTGTTGCAGAGTTACACACTCTTCTGCCAATCACTGAAATGGCTGAAGCTCTTCTTCATGTCCGCAATGGGGCCTGGTTCCTTTGTTTGCTTGTAGCAAACGTCCCTGACAGTTTTAATGAAGGTAAGAAGTTCTGAGGATAATTGTTTAATTTTGTTCTGTTTATGCAATATTTAATTTTATGTTGTGTAGTGCCATAACATTTTGCATGGATCCGCCCATTTTTTTTATAGCTTCATATACTGTATTGTATGTACTGTACCAACTTTATCAATTTTTTTTATGCATTTTAAGTGAGACGATAAAGAAATATTAATTTTTTTACTTAATGTTAATGCTTCTATTAGTTTGCAGAAGCTTGATAAAGAATGGAGAACGTCAGGATGAGGAGAGTATTGGAGGGAGACGCAGAACTGAAGCCTTGCGTCAGTTGTGCAAGATGAACCCATCTCAGGCTTTGAAAGTGCGAGGCATGGTGGTAAGAATCTGGTCTCGCTGTGTGAGAAAAATATTATTATTGTGCCGGATATGCTTTTGACACATGAGAGGCATGGAGAGCTGATTCATAAACCATAAAAGCTATAAAATATATTTTTGTTCACCTACAGTAGTCTCATTATAGATTTTGTGCTTGATTTCTTTTATTCCGAAAAATAAACAAATGTCGTTATTACCACATTTTGGTGTCTTTATATTTCATGGTTAAGTATGATATAAAGGGTATCCTGCACATTGCATAGATATGCAGGTTATCTTTTTTAATAAAATGCTATGTCAATCAGAGATTTTCAGTTATTTGTTTGTTTTTTTTGGAGAAATGCATGTTTCTATTTGTGTATGTCTATTTCTATTTATTAAGTATAATTTAAAAGAATGAACCTGACATACTTTTCACAGCTTCTTCTAAATAACATTTCAGGTAGAAGAGTGTCACCTCCCTGGACTGGGAGTGGCTTTAACTTTGGACCATACCAAAAATGAGGCAGGGGAAGATGGTGTGAGCAACATGGTGTGTTTTGTGAGTGGATTGCTCCTCGGGACGAATGCCAAAGTACGCACTTGGTTTGGAACCTTTATCCGTAATGGACAACTGGTAAGAGATGATTTCTCTGCTTAGTTTACCAGATTGCTTTTTTTTATTTTTTATTTTTTTTTTTTTTTACTTTTTTTTTTTACTTTTTATTTGTATGATTCAAATGTTCCTATTTTCTTCAACTAGTACAAGTTTAGGTGGAGCTTCCCTCTGCAGAACATCTTTTCAGCTAGCTAGTTTAATTTATTTAGCTTTGAAAATTAAATTATTAAAAGACATGATTTCTCAAGGAACCCTCACAAGTCAACAGATGCTGTACAGATATATATATGTGTATTATACATGATTCTTTTTTTCTTTAGAGAAGGAGGGAAAACAACAGTTCTGTGCTATGGCAAATGAGAAGACAGCTCCTCCTGGAGTTAATGAGCATCCTTCCTTCGGCTAGCAACACGCCTGCAACAGAAGAAGCTGAGTCTGGCGGATCTGTGTGCTCTGGACTGAAGGAGGAACATGTTATAAAAGCTAGCGCACTCCTGCGTCTCTACTGCGCATTAATGGGAATCGCTGGCCTCAAGTACTTCTTTTCATTTTATTTATGTTTTGCATAGCAATACTTGCAATATTTTGATAAATGTCTGAATATTTCCTAGCAGCAAGACTCGGCAGTCTGTGTGATCATAGAAGTCTCTTGCTCAGTGCCCCTGCTATTAACCGCTAATAGTACATAAATTATATATATATATATTCACTACAGCAAGAGCAGTGATACAATTATTTAGTGCATAGTCCCAGTCACCTGTATGTATAATACATTCCATCCATGGAAACAGAGGAGATAAAGAGTATAAAATGTATACTTTCTTTTCTTATCTAGATCATATAAGTCTGTCTTCAGGATGTATTGTGTTACATCTTATGTCTACTTAACTTCTTGTTTTGTCGTCTTTTGGGCAATTCTCTTGTACATTATGTAAGCTATTATTGTGTGCTTGGGTATACTGTTTTTTTTCCACATGTGCACCATTTCTGTTGGCATGTTTGGTGAGATGATGACAGAGGTGGTGACCCAAACAGGACATGAGGACATGATTTCTTAAGTCACTTTAGGTGTTAGGGACAACCAGCAAGAATACTTTGCACCCCACAGCATCAACCCAACTACACCATTAATGTCACAAGTAGAAAGAAGAGTAAGTTGGGCATGTTAAAAATCTGACCCTTTTCCTTTAATAATCGCAGGCCAACTGATGAAGAGGCAGAGCAGGTGCTTTTGCTGATGACAAGCCGTCCGCCAGCCACTCCTGCAGGCGTGCGTTTTGTGTCTCTCTCTTTCTGCATGCTGCTGGCTTTTTCCACGCTCGTCAGGTTAGTTGAAGGATAGGTTGTGCTACCATATAACTGGCTAAATGAGCTTCTTGGCCTATTGATACATTCGGCCGCCGTTAGAAGAGGTCAGAGAGAAAGCTGTAAAATAAAATCAGTTACTTTAACTCCAGTAAATACACAACAAGTCATTCGGCTAGGAGAGCATACTTAACCATCAGATGTTTGGTGGCACTGTTCTTTTGAGCCTTTAAACCAAAATGTAAAGTACCCTGTAAACATTAAGCACAAATTAGCAAACTTGCCCCAAATAGTTTTCCTTTCAGTTGAGAATCCTTTCCGGAGAGCCGTTGCTCTGCGGGAAAACGTTTTAACGTTAAACAAAATTGCAAGTCATTTTTTCTAAACATTTATACTTTCATGTGCGTTTTTATGAGTTAATAGTAAAAAAATTATCTTAGTTTTGAACAAACAGAATGGCTTTTATTTTTGAGTCTTGAACTTTTGCAGTACACCAGAACAAGAGCAGCTGATGTTGATTTGGTTAAACTGGATGATAAAAGAAGAAGCTTATTTCGAAAGGTGAGCCTATGTTTTATTCATTATAACATGTTATAAATAGTTATTGACGTCAAGGTTTCCGTCAAGAGGAGAGGGATTTTTTTCTTGTAAAACTAATTTATTATTTGTCCTTTTGCAGTACTGCTGGTGTGTCCGCATCATTCGGGGAGATGCTGTTATTGGTTGCTATGTACTTCCATAGCAACCAGCTTAGCGCCATCATTGATCTGGTCTGTTCCACTTTGGGAATGAAGGTGATTAAAACTCTGTCCTCTAACATTTACATTTATTTGTCACCTAATTCTTACGCTCCGCAATCAAAACGGGGGCAACTGTGGTAAAGATTAATTTCTAAGTTTCAAGATTATGCAAGATCTGTATTTTGAAGAAAGTTACTTATTAGGGCCAAAAATAAATTATTTCTGAGTGCTCCATTTTTTTTTTCTTGATTTATACCGGCTTACATATTAAGCCAATCCATTCTGACTTTTGTTTTCCTAGATTGTCATTAAACCAAGCTCACTCGGCAGAATGAAGACTATTTTCACCCAGGAGATATTTACAGAGCAGGTGAGGGGACACTTCTTACATAATATGTGGGGAAATGATTTATATAAAATAATTGGAATTTTATCATTCCTCTAATTTAATTAGACACAATGCAATTATTTTCTGGCAAATAAGAGCCCTTAATTATCCACCATATTGTTTCTACTGGTACCCTTGTCACTTTTCTTTTGTAGAAATAAGAGCCGTGGCCAGCTATTTTCATTATATCTTGTTAAGTATCTTAGTATTGTTAAGATTCAGGGCTTGAATCGTATCACTTAAATGTTAAGTTATTTTGATGTATTACAATTTATATGTATCATGTTAAATATTTAAGGATTTTATTACAACCTATGTCTCCTTTCCCTTCATTCTATCAATGTATAATTACCTTTCACTCATTTGAATAATGTCCTCTTGTGATCACGCTGGGGTCCATTCCCTAAAGGTAGAGCTGGACCAACCCTATGTTCATGTTTTGCTGTGGTTATTGCTTTGTTTAGTTTTGTGGTTATCCCAAACAAGGTATTTCCATTGAATGTTAAGCCATTTGCAAAAATTGGTCAGTGTTAAGTAGTATAACTATATCACTTAAATAAATCCTTGATGATTTCCATGCAGCTCTGAATGATTATTCAGTTTATCCCATGTCCTTTAGGCAGAGCAGTAAAAGTGAAAGCTTGGGGAAAGCATTTGGCACCGAAGCATCAAACAGGCAGCTTGTTCAATGAAATCTTTGCACGGCAGCTCAGTAGCACCATCTAATGGTTGCATTCTGGCATTTCATAGGATTATTTGGTTTCAAGTAAAGCATGCTGTGTGTTATATTTTGGTTATGTGTGATGATGTGGATTACCCTAATACCGCTCTTACTGAGTCTTTTGCCATTTAATGCTATGCAGTCAAAGTAAACTTGACATCTCTACTGTCTCTGTATATGCACTATACATTATATGAATATTATGATAGTTTTTTTTCTTTTCAGGTTGTGACTGCCCATGCAGTTCGTGTCCCTGTCACAAGCAACCTTAGTGCTAACATTACTGGTTTTCTGCCCATTCACTGTATTTACCAGCTGCTGAGAAGTCGCGCATTTACAAAGCACAAAGTGTCCATAAAGGTATGGTGGTTTATACATATTGGGGTTTATTCAATAAAGTGGACAGGGGGAGTTTGGAGCAGGACCGTGCTTTCACGTCCTTGGCATCACCGTAAATTATGAAGGAGCTTCCCCGGTGGACTTCTGCTGCAGAAAGAGCTTGTCTGGTGGTGTATAAAGCATGTTTAACCCCTTAAGGACCAAGACCTTTTTACACTACGGGACCAGAGCAATTTTCATGTTTTCCCTATGTCTCTGTTAAAGTGTACGTTGGCCATTCTTCTAATTTATGTAAATCAGTGGCAATTTGGGTTATTCATGAACCTGTCAAAATGTTGTTTTTTTTTCCACTTTAATTAATGCCAAACCCAGATTTACCCATCAAGCTGCTAAACAGAGAAGGGTGATTCGGCATGCCACAGAATACGTTTCTGCTGCTCCAGTGGAGTCTAGTGGCAGCATGCGTTACACCACTGGATCTGATGAAAGAGAGAATGAGAGAGAATATGAAATCACACAAAAATATTATACACACCGGTTATAAAGCAAAACACAGGTTTATGTGGAGCTCCTAGTAACGGAGAGCTCTGACACATACTCATACACGCAATTTTGACACTTTTTGACTTTAATGCATTTTTAATTTTGGTCCTTTTTGTCTTTTTTACTTTATCCCAGGACAGCAGCAAGTACAGTTTGTTTCATGTGCTCGCCTTGTTTATTTAACTATTTTGTAAATCCTGTCTGTTCTAGGACTGGATCTACACCCAACTTTGTGAGACAACCACCCCCTTGCACCAGCAGCTGTTACCTCTTATTGATGTTTACATCAACTCTATCATCACCCCTGCTTCAAAGGCCAGTCCAGAAGCCACCAACAAGCCAATTACAGAGCAAGAAATACTGAAGGTGTTTCAGGGAATCGTGGGGGAGAACTCCCGGCTTGGTCAGCGCCACACAATAACTGCTCAACTACTAATGCTCTATTATGTTCTATCCTATGAAGAAGCTCTTTTGGCAAATTCAAAGACACTAGGTTGGTAATGTCTGCAAAAATAAACAAATGAAATATAATAAGGTCACAAAATGGAAACCTCTGATATAAACCATATTCTTCCAACGTGTTCAGTAACTTACTGTCCAACATTGTACAGTTCACTGCTCTTCATTCTATTCACGAATATTGCTTCTTGTTAAGTTATTTCTCCCTTGCTGACAAGTTTCTGATTGCCGTTGATTGATTGGTTGGCTGTGTTTGTGAAAGTGGGGTGAGGAGAAGGAGAAACCTTTAGGACTTTATATGACAAGCTAAACTTTTATTACATTCCACGAGGTAAACATTTCAATGAAATATTCTCACAACATTTTAACTGATTACAAAACAAAAAGGCACAAGCAGTAGATGTTTCTTAATAGATACATTTAGTTGTGACAAGCTGTTAAAGACACAATTTCATTAATTTGCAGATCTTGAAATAAAAATGCTTCTTATACGCTAACATAGTAATGCTTCTATGGAATATGTGTGGTTAGCTAGCAACGTTTTTCTTATGCTTACATTTCCAGCAGCCATACAGAGGAAACCAAAGTCTTACTCTTCAGCTCTTATGGACCAGATTCCAATAAAATATCTTATCAGACAGGCACATGGTCTACAACAGGAACTGGGAGGTAGGTGTGAGAGTTATTTAATATTAAAGATATTTTTAATTGTTGTATTAATTGGTTGAGTGTTTTATACCCTAAAATTATTTTTAGTAAAATGACAAGTAAACAAACTGTCATGTTTACTATGCAGTGAATTGCACCATACCACTCAGACCTGTTTGAGCACAAAGATTAAGCTACAGATTTCTGGTGATTTGAATGGTATGGATTGAGTTAGCTGAGCTATCCAGTTAGAATTAGTAGTAAAACTGTATTCCATCTATGGAACATACAATACATTCTATGCTGTCTCCTTTGCAGACAAAGCATAATGTTATGGAAGTATATTTCCTCATGATTCTGGATGTAATACTGTGATCATGCATGTAAGTGATGCATACATCTAGTCATAATCACCCGATTTGGTTTCTAATGCAAACCCGAAGCATAATGTCTTTGGTGTTCCACTACTGGAGTATTATGGAAATCGCTGCCAATCCTATGGGCTTTTTAGAAGAAGCTGCCGTGTGAGACAGTTTGTCAACATTGCATATTTAAGAGGCACCTGCACTATTGGCAGGGTCTGAAAAAGGGAGAGACGTGCACAAGCCTAGAATATTGGCCAACATAGCCTTTGGGTACACGTGCTTGTTTACATATGTAATGTGTGTTAATGTTTTTCTTAGGCTTACATTCTTCCTTGTTGCGTCTGCTTGCCACTAATTACCCCCATCTGTGCATCGTGGATGACTGGATCTGTGAGGAAGAGATTACTGGGACAGATGCTCTGTTAAGAAGAATGTTGCTGACCAGCTCTGCTAAAAACCATTCCCCTAATCAGCTACAAGAAGGTATAATGGGCTTTTCATTATTGCGTTATTGTTATTGATGTCTGCAGATAAAACTGGGCTTTTGAAAAAGACAGCTGACCCAGGGTCATTCCAAAGATTGTTAGAATACAGCAAGAAGACTGAACCCCATAGTGCAGGGTGCAAGCAGAGCACACTACATCCCAGAGTTATTCTTTGTCATTGATGGACCACAAAAAGTAGCTAAATAGCAGGCTACCTCCATAATAACACCAGGCTTTGCATCTAGAGTATAGTAATTTCAGATTGCAAGTGAGATTTATGGAGCACTATGGAGATTTGCCACAATGGAAGAAACCCTATCATACAATAATACAAGTGGGCAAAGGGTCAGACTTCCCATTAGATAGTAGCTTAAATTGCTCTTTTAACAAACTATACAATTTGAGTTATTAGTAGAATCGTCTTGGGAGCCCAAAGCAGTCTTGTGTTCTGGTTGGTCTGTGTATTATTAGAGATCATGGCGAGGCACAGCATATTCGATCTCTGGACCCTAGGCACTGCAACTGTTAAATAGTTTGATCATAGGTTTAATTAAACTGAGGTATTTTCCAGCTTATTAACATAACCGACATCTTGTTTTTTTTGTCCTTCCTTTTTTAAGCCTTTTCACTGCTCCAAAGCAACCACACCCAAGTAATGCAAATTTTGGAGCATTTGACATTACTTAGTGCCAGTGACCTCATCCCTTATGCCGAAGTGCTGACCACTAGCATGAACCAGCTCCTGAATGCTGGAGTTCCACGGAGGATCCTTCAGACGATCAACAAGCTCTGGATGACCTTGAATACTGTTATGCCAAGAAGGTAATGTGATCAGTTCATAAAGTGTCTGACCATAGTGAGAAACCAATGCAATGCTGATTGCTGTACTTTCAGCTTGTTTTCATTTTAAGTCAGAGCCAAGGGTTTTTTTTTTCATTTTATTTTACATATAGCATAAATAGTTGAGAACATACCAACTTTGTTTGCCTCAAAAGCACCCAGCTATTGAGAGGGACAAAGAAAACAGAGTTGGAAAATTTACATTTTTAACTATATATTTATTACATTTTATTTACCTGCTAGGTTGTGGGTGATGACGGTGAATGCATTGCAACCTGAATTAAAGCTAGCTCGAAAGCACAAGTACACACAAAATGATCTAATGATTGACCCTCTGATTGTACTTAGATGTGATCCCAGAGTCCAGAGGTTGGTGTTTTTTATTTTTCATTTGTTACGACTGCGATGTTCTCCTCCAATATTCTAGTATATAATGTTAAGCGCTAACATGGTGGTTCCTTACTTGTCTTCTCAGGTGCCCGCCACTAATGGATATTACTTTGCACATGTTGAATGGGTATCTTCTGGCATCCAAGGCTTACTTGAACTCTTACTTGAAAGAAACAGCGGATCAGGATATTAAACCATCATCTAACAATGCTGCTGGTCTTGCTGGACAGGCTGAAACTATGGAAGTTACAAGAGAGGAGCTGAAAAATGCATTGCTTGCTGCACAGGTAACTTTATGTGCACCTCTAGAAGGTTTTTATTTGCACAGGTTGCTTTCTTCGATGTATACCTAATCCTGGAATATTATTAAGTGGAATCAAATTATTAAACCATATGGTGTATTTGAATGCTCATTCAGTTTTAGGTTATAGTGTTACCTTTTATTTTAGTGATGTATATATCTGGGCAGTTCTGTGCTATGGTGCTTGGTGTACGTACTGATTTGTCTATGCTGATAGGGTTTATTATGTTGATTGATATAAACGAAAACATTTTGTTATTTGGTAAGCGATTGTGCGCTAATTGATTTTCTTGCCTTTAATGTTAGGATAGCGCTGCTGTGCAAATCCTGTTGGAGATATGTCTTCCAACAGAAGAGGAAAAAAACCAAGACTCTTCCCAGCCCCTGGAAGGAGATGAGAACCTGCTGTGTAACCTCAGAGAGGTGCAGTGCCTTATCTGCTGTTTGCTGCATCAGATGTTCATTGCTGACCCCAATATTGCCAAGCTGGTGCATTTTCAGGTATGCCTCACATCATTGCTGTTTATAAGGACAACTGGTGTTCTCTAATTGATCCTCCACCTCTAGGTAAAATCACCACATGCTACTATATTCAGTACTGTGGCAGTAGTATATACTTTCAATTATATTGATATAAACCTATAATAATATAAAGATATATAAACAATAATAATACAAGAAAAAGTCAACTAAACATTGAAGTCAATGCATTCAAGTTACTGCTGATTAATACATTGGAAATAACAGAAATGCCATGTAAATGTATGAAAAACATTGACCTCCATAAATTACTCTTTAACCAATCTCTTGCTCTCTTTCTCTCATGCTTTCTTTATTGAAACAGGGATATCCATGTCAGCTGCTGCCTTTAACTGTCGCTGGAATACCCTCAATGCACATTTGTCTGGATTTTATCCCAGAACTCATAGCTCAGCCTGAACTAGAGAAGCAGGTGATTTCCATAAGAACAGTACAATTCAAACGTGACATCCTTTATTGTGTTAACAGTTCATTTTGGTTGTGATACAGTTGTTTCTTCAAGAAATATAGCGCTACAATATAAACAGATTAGAGTCTAGATCAGAGGGTGGAGGGGGTAGACCTAAGCAAGTAAACTGATGTTACCTCTTTTCTTATTTATTTAATACTATTATGAATGTTATTTGCAAATTAAATTTTATTTTTTTATTTGCTTGTCCATAGTTCTGTAGGATGCAGTGATTAGCTTTGTCTTCGCTAAAAAAAAAATGTTTTTGTCATTACAGATCTTTGCTATACAGCTTCTTTCATACTTGTGTATCCAGTATGCATTGCCAAAGTCTCTCAGTATGGCTCGCCTGGCTATCAATGTAATGGGAACTCTGCTCACAGGTAACAGATACTTTGTTTCATCATAATTCACCACTTTTTATAAGGGTTGTCTTAATTCTCTGTTACTTTATATGAAAATAAATTGCACGAGAATTTAGATTTTCTATTGCTGCATTTATTTATTTCTGGTATAATAATCTCCAGTAGGTTTTGGCTCTGGTTTATTCTCCTGCCAGGTCTGCATATACAATCAACCCATAATTTTAACATTTGAGCTTCACTTGACAAAGGTCGAACAGTTTCCCACAGTATGCTGATTAGTAGGTACAATTGGTATATATAATTATTATTATGTTTTCTTCTTCTTCTCAACCCACAGTCCTAACTCAAGCCAAACGGTATGCGTTTTTTATGCCAACGTTGCCATGTTTGGTGTTCTTCTGCCAAGCTTTTCCTCCACTATACGAGGATGTCATGTCACTTCTCATACAAATTGGACAGGTGTGCGCGTCAAGTGTTGCTACTGAGACAAGAGATATCGATCCGATTATTACGCGTAAGTAGAAGAGTTTTCAAAATCAGTGTCAACTTTTCATCTATACATTGTGCTAGCCAGACTGTTACACATTATGAGGGTCCAAGGACAGCTTGGTCAGCCCTGTGTAATGTGTAGTTAAATCATTACAATTATTTTCAGTCACCTTACTCTTTGAACTGTGCGTAATACAAGGCCAAATTGGCCCTTCTTTTAGCACATCTTCCTAGGAATGGTCCAACAAAATGCATACTGAATTCATGGAGTTGACAGAACACATCTCCTGCGTTGTATATTAAAACCTGATTATTCCATGTTATTTAATCCTTTTTTGCACTTTAAAATAGGTCTTCAGCAGCTGAAAGAGAAGCCAAAGAAGTGTACTGGTGTGCACAGCCTTTCATTGTTACCAGCCAGCGGCGTGAAGGTCACTGAGAGCTTAGACCCCGAAGTACAACTGTGCCAACGTGTGGAACGTACCATAGTTGAAATAATTAACATGAGTGTAACAGGACTATAAATAGGTCGGATTGACATATTTCATTCTGTATCCTGAAGATGCGACATTATCTGGACTAAAAACCACAGCATGGACATGGAGTGTGAATTTCAAAGATAAGAAGAGTTGCCACCAAACTTTTCTCCCCCATTAAATTTATTTCACTTGTCACAAGTCTGTTGATTGGTAAATGCAGTGGCATTGCTGTTGCTCGATCCAGCTGTAGGTGGCGATAGAAACCAATTTTCGTGTGCTTTACTATATACCTCTCTTTGATGCAACGTTATGACGACGTGCCGTAATTTAAAAAGTATAACAAGGAAAAGTTAACTTAATTATACATTTTACATATTACTAAGTACAAGGAATTCTGCTTGCACTGATTCAAAATTGCATGCTCATTGGAATTTAACATGATTATTTTAATAACATAAAAGCCTTCCCCCTCGATTGTTTAACAACGTTGTTGCGCTACATTTGTGTTAATGTACAGTTTTGGAGTTGATACATACCTCCATTTGTTTTATATGTTCTAAAACGACACTCCTTTAGAAAGGTTTAATGTGCCGGTAAGATTGGTGGTCTAAAATATAATGCTGATAACGGGGCAGTAATGGGGAGAAAGCCTCACTTATAAATGTGAAATGGCCCGAACTGGCCATTTTAACTTCCGTGCAACAATTCTTGAGAGCTTAGAAATGCAACATTTATAACATGTTTGAAGATTGTCCAGTTTGATGTCATACTGTAAATTTATGTAAATACCTAATGATTTGTAATCAATACTTTTGCAGTAAAATTTGTATATTTTTTACAGTTGTGTTTGTGTATTTTCCCACTCTAAAACATGTGGTTTATATGGTTTCTAAAATATAGTTGTTTTTTTAATGCAGATTTTATTTATTACGTCTATTTGTCTTTTATCAGTTAATCATTCTCTTTTACGGCACTAAAGTCTACTTAGTTTATTAAACTCATTAATTTGAGGGGATCAGCTGGGGTATGCTCTCAAAATTTTTTCAGGCATTTTTGCAGGTGTTGGGGGGGGATTCTGCAAAATTAACCCCAAATGCATTTGCCCTTTTCCCCATCCCCAAGCTAAATGCCCTGCAGGGGATGCAATCATGTCGGTCAGATAAAGCCCTAGCTCTGTTGAACGCTGCATGTAGGAGTCTGTTTAGAAACCAGCGTGAATGCGTAAAGTCTTCCTATTGATTTCAATGGAAACTCTTTCCTGCCACCGGTTGGCTGCATAAGGTTTCAATCATTGACAGCTCATACTCCCATCATTTTATTGGAAGTACTTTACTGACACTGATTGACAGCTTAAGCAGCCAATCAGTGCCAAGACATTTCGGCTCATGGAAGAAGTAACATTTTGCTGCATGGCTGGGTCAGGTACATATGGTTGGGGTGTCGGGACATTAAACTATCCTCTTAACAGGTTAAATAGTTCAGGGAACCGTTGATGATAATGAAGTTTCAAAATTCTAATTCACTTATGTCCTTCCCATCATTTAATAACTTTCAGATATAGCCAACAGGTTTCCTTATAAAAGTGTCACAACTATTTAACGTTACGGGTACCACAACAGAAGCGTCAGACTCAAGAGGACAATCTAGTTATCTCGTTCCCCTTTATATCTCTGCACTCCGCTATATTTATGACATTGAGAGTTTGCTGGGTGAAGTTCAATTTGCCTTTTTTTTTTTTTTTTTTTTTTGCCAGGGTTGATCCTGGTGATCTCCTGCTAGATAGGTTCAGTTGGTTTGGGCTTATATATAAAGGGCAAATTTTGTGCAAAGTAGTAAAACTGGTGCAATAACCGCAAAATCCAATAAAATTTTACAGCATTCTGCATCATTTTTTTGACAGAGAAGCTCCTTTTTTTGAAAAGGTCAAAAAGACAAAAACTATATGTACTTTTACTAATGTGCCTTCAATGTGTATACCCTACCTTGTATTATTGTATGGGTTGCACTTTACTTACTGTATACCTGTGACTTACGTCTGGGTCTTACGTTTTATGTAACATTTGGCGCATACTTCTGTTACAATCTGATGTCCTTTTGTGATATGTGTTTCAATAAACGGAGAATATATATAAAAAGACAAAAACTAATGTTCCAATGTTCTTTAGAACTTATGTAGCAAAAGTGGCGTTTTGTACAAATAAGTACTACACAAAAAGGCATTCACTGAAGCGTTGCGCTTAACATTGTGCATGAGGTGACTTTCAGTGCTTGCAAAAAACACCCTCGAAGAGGTTGCTGCCCTCAAAGCAAAGTTTTGGGCTGGTTTTTGGCATACGATATGCCCCTGTGGGGTTCATGTGGTGAAATGACATAGCTCGTATAGCCCCGATTTGCGATGATCATGGGCTAGCGCGAACAAAGCACCGACCCTTTCAGCGGTGTTTTAACGGCTGTTAACAAGATATCTAACAAGCAGTTCATTATGCGCGCTCTCAACAACTGATCCTGCGTAGCACGTGTATAGGCGAAAACATGAACGAGGGGGACACGGGAAGTGTAATGGACGTTTTAGCTATTGGTTAAATGCCCATCAATCATAAGTCATATGTGCTTATTGGTTCTTACTTCGGGGCGGGACTACAGAAGTTTGGACGGCATCATTGTGTTGATGACCCTTGATATTCGGCTATGGGCGGGGCAGTTAATACAGGCAGATATTGATTGGATAAGAGCCGTGTCTTTTAGGAATGTATAGTCACTGATTGGATAGATTACAACGGCGGGAAGAAAATAACTCTGAGGGTTCTATGGGACTATGGTAGATATAAAAGAGGCGACACTGGTGAGTTTGATGTTGCTTGGATTATACCGTTTTGCTTTGATCGTGTGTGAGAATGACATCGTTTAGGTACAGGATAGTATTCCGGTTCTACTCGTGGCTAACTACGTGTTACGAACGTAAAAGTACTGCAAACACAGAAATGAACGAACGTTTTCACGCTGCGTATAGAAAGAGTTAACCATATAATACCCCTTTTCCTCCCTTTGCCCAATAGGTACATTGGTCATTTCTGGTAGTAGATTGATATATGTTTCTCTTCAAACCCATATCAACCTATATGTTTCCAAACTCAGGTGGTATGATGTCATATTTGACACAGCTGATTGTGGGCAACTGTGCACTTCCGGAATTATTTCAGAGCTTTATCTACTATAAACCCTACTATTGCATGTTTCTGGTTCTCTTGGCTATTCCACATTCTAATTATTATTAATATTATTATAATATAGCGCTGTTCGAATAACATGTTTGGTATATTTTGTAAGGAGACATGATTAGGGCTGCATGCCTGTACATGCCCAGTAAGTCACAGTGACAGCAGCCTTCTGTCCAAAACACACAGGCTATATGTGTGATTACGGGTAAATCTGAATCACACAAGACACTGAAATTGGGGCAGCCATGGGGCCAGTTGCCTACATTCTTCTTTGCCAGCCTATATCCCTCTTCTGGACCTTTTTTTTTGTACGAAAATGCCCCCTTTTTGCAGTCCTTGCATGTGACTGGGAAATGATGCCATATCCTTGCGCTCAGACTTGGCATGCCGGGACTGATGGAGCACTCTAGGGCCGGCCTGGGGAGATGGAGGTCAGAGGTGCAAACATTTGGGGGCCCCCCTGAGCCCAAAGTACATTGCACACCTTAGTGCTAACTTTAGTGATAAGGTGCACGTTTGGACAGTTAAAACCTAGGCACCAGGAAGAGATTTCTTGTTGCACTTGCGCCTAGGGTTTGTTAAGCCATGTTCTAGTATATGATTATTTATTTATAATTTATGGTTTGTGTACTCATGCCTTTCTGATAAAGGTAGGGGGTGCATGGGATAGGCATAAAGCTCTCTTGAATTTAAGGCAAGACCAAGAACTTAAGATCTCTACATCAGGAAAATGTGGGCAGGCAAGATGGGCCGAATGTTTCTGCTGTCAAATAAATAGGCTGAGGGGGTTGTGGTGAGATTAGAAGAAGCACCTTTATTAATACATGTTACCCAGTACGGTCGTTTTTATCTGTTTTATTCAATAGGTAAGATGGCGTCTACATGTTCTGAATACACCATTGGTGGAGTTAAAATCCTGTTTCCATGCAAGGCATATCCTTCCCAACTTGCCATGATGAATTCAGTAAGTAACGACAAACATTATTTCCAGTTGGAGAGAATTTTTGGAACAATGAAGAAAAAATACATGGCTACTAAATGGGTAGCAAGGACGTGGGTGGCTGCAAATACTTGTAGCGTTTTGGGAATGAGTCTTGCACTTAGGAAATATTGTAGAGCTGTACCTGTATGCCAGATATAATAGGTTGGGTCAAATAAGAAGATGCTGTCTTACAGAAAACACACCTAACATATGTAATAGCAGGCATCTCTAATATATTTGTAATTAAACGTACAAAGTCAGTCTCCGGCTAATAGCCCGTGCAACCTGGGGAAAAGTTTGAGCTAGCAAGGCCGTTTTTTACTGCACTGTGGTAAGCAGTAGAATGTCTGCAAAAAATGTAAATGGAGAGAATAGATTTTTAAGTTAATTCTAACATGGTCCTGTAAATATGTAAGAATTTAAGTTTGATTTCTTTTGAGTATATGTTTTGTTTCAAATGTTTTTATGTATAATTTACTGTGTTATCCTATAGTTGCTAGAAATTTGCCCGCACATGGTGACCTCTCTCTTGTTCCCATAAGTGTTCATGGTGTCCATGTGACAATTCTTCGGTTCTCTCTGTGCCCCTCACTCAGACATGTTCCCATGAGCACCCCACACCCTGCAGTGCTCATAGGAGCCCCTGGCGACTACGTGACAAGCTGCAGGTCACCTATGCAGGACAATGGACACCTTCCAGACCAATTTCTCACATCACCCATGTCCATGTTTGAATTGATTTAACCAAGTTTGAAGACCTATTAGCCATAAATGGTGATAACCGAACCAATTTGTCCCGCTACCCATAGTTACTTTTTTTTGTTTGTTTATATAGCCACCTTGTTTTCTGCAAATAGTACAAAGTGGAGACAATAGCTAGTTAGAGGGGTCAGCAAGGGAATAAAGTTTTTACCTATGTCACTATGTCACAGTGAGAAGATTCATGTCCGTGTCTAGAGTAAAAAGCTAAATACACTGTCTAGATAACTATTTCTACATCAGGGATATTTTAACCCCTTCAATCCCTGGGGTTTTTGGTGCCTCAAAGCCCGGAGCAATTTTGCCATTTTTGCACTAAGTCGGTTCAGAGATTATTCTCTTTTCCTGTGAATAGTGTACCCATGTAAACTATATATTGTTTTTTCAAGGAGAGATAGAGCTTTCTTTTGATACCATAGTTGGATGATTAGCTGAAAATTTAGAATGAGAAGTTTAGTAAAAACTAGAGAAAATTAGAAAAAAAAAACTGATTTATTTTTTACATTTACCCTCTGAATCTTCACAAGTGATGGGAAAATCCCCTCCAAGTTTATCAATTCAGATGTCCTGATTTCAGAAATACCCAATTTATATAGATTTTCCAGAATTTCCCAGCACCAGGGAGCATACTATAAGTTGTACATTTTTTGTATAATTTTTATGCCTATGGCTTAACGGGTTTGGGGGTTGTGAACGGGGGCAGGGGGGTTATACTGGCTAGATGTTATGCTAGGGCAATGGGATCTTAGGGACCTCCTGAACATGCCAGTGATGTCACAATGACATCACAGCTCACATTATCATTTTTTTAGTATTATTTATATTATTATTTTAATGATTTTTTTAGTATTATTTTAAAATGAATTAACATTTTTTTTTCTGCTTTTCTGTTTCAGGGCAGGAGGGGGAGCGAGAGACATGGTTTCTCACTCCCCTCTCCGCGATCCCCCTGCACCGATCACACGGTGATCTCTATGCAGGTCCTCACAGACATGCATAGAGATCGCAGCGTCTGTGCCTCATGGGAGGAAAGGATATCCCCTGCAGGGGATATCCTGTCCTCCGATGACCTTCCGGGTTACGTCAGCAGTGACGCAACCTGGAAGGGAATGCCCGATCACGCGATCGGGCATTTGAAACTGCCTGATCATGCGATCGGGCAGTTTGAAATGTAACAGCTTTCATGCCAGAAGCTGTTGCATCAGATCGGACAGCAGAAAGCCGGCGATGCCGGCTTCTGCTGTCAGTGGGGAGTCCAGGCTGTCAAACGACAGCCTGATCTCCCGTGCATCGGCAGGGATGTGTCCCTGACGCTGCAAGAAGGGCTGGACGTACCAGGACGTCCATAGGGGTTTCTTAATATGCGTTTTTTGGACGTCTATAGGGGATTGAAGGGGTTAAACAATCATTCTTTTCTATTTTTGTTGCTAATTGTGTTATGTTTTTATTTTAGATTATGAGAGGTCTAAACAGTAAACAACACTGCTTGTTGGAAAGTCCCACAGGAAGTGGGAAAAGTTTAGCATTGCTGTGTTCTGCTCTTGCATGGCAGCAATCACTATATGGTAAGTTTCTCACAAACTAATTTTTTTCTGTGTTAAAAATACAACCAGTTTAGTGGACTTGCGCCCTGGTCAGAGATTAAAAAAAAAATTACATCGCAGTTTTGTTAAATCATATTAAAAAATATTGCATTAATCAATTTATTGCTGTGTCTGAGACAGAGTTCATGAATTAAGATGTCAAAAGTACAAAACCATGTAAATGTGCAAACTGTTAGAATCAGTCACTCTGAAAAGGTAAATCTGTGAGTGAAAAGATGCACATCCACGCCATCTATATTGGTCAGTTGTTTGTTTAAAACGTTTAGGTAACTTTTAGTATATGCAAACTGTCACCCGGTATTGGGTATTGTGTAATCCCCTTTGTACAATTGACATGCCAGGTATATCACGGAAAAACAGTTATTGACAATTTGATCTGCACAGCAGTATCCAATCAGGAAAATCCAATTATGTTCTTTGGCTTATTTATTGGCAAAGAATGGGTTTAACCTCTGCATTGGGAGCAATCTTGCAGCTTTTTATTTTAGGGGTTCATTTTTTTTTTTGTTTCATATATTTTGAATTAATCAAGTAGTGCATTGCATTTTTTATTAAATAAATTATATTATATAGAAATACAATAATTAAAAAAGACTTAGTTAATGCAATATTTAAATTTATTAAAAGTGTAACTTTAATCATTCCTTTTAAGGTAGACATTTCAGTTTTTCAACTTGGAATTGCGACAGCTAGCCATCATGCACCCATGTCCTATTTGGGATATCTTTGAAGCAGGCCAATTCAATTTACTCCTCTGACACCTCAGGCTTTTTCAAATATTTGAACACTTTCACTTTGTATGCACTAATTCTGCCACCAGCCTTAGTCAAACTTTGTGATATTTTGTTTGTATTTTTCTCCACACGTATTTCAGGTATGGATGTACAGCTCCTGGTAAATTTCACTGTCACACATCATAAATATGTGTTCGGTAACATCTCTTGAGTACAGTGATACCACCCATTCTCATCACTATCATATACAACCCGACAAACCTTTGCATGTGTGGTATCTCTGTACTCAGGAGTTGTTGCTGAACGCATTTGTTACAATATGGATGTTGTTTCTTAGTAACCCTGTAAATTATTAGTAAATCTTTACATGGATTGTAATCTGTGTGAAAATACCAAAATGTTTGTTTTCTTTTATAATAAAAAATAAATTAAATGATACAATCAAAATAAAAGTATCTAAGGAAAACAAATATAATTTGTATGGTACGCCAAGAGAGAAAAAAACAACCTGGTCCTTACAGGGTTAAAACAGCCATTGTCATGAAGGGTACATTAATTGAAAATCAGTCCGGTCACAAATGGGTTAAAGTTATAAGCCCCTGCCAATAGAATATGCAATATTTTCTCCATTTAGTTTTGTCAGTTTTTTTGTAGCTGCTGTAAATGCCTAAACCCTTCCCTGGCCCTGCCTTATTCCCAGGAAAGCTTTGTACCTTTCCCATGCCTTTCTTCTTTGTTTTACCTCTTCTGCTGCATGAATATTCCAGTTATCCACAAATCGCTCGTCTTAGCATGCCTTCTCTTCTTAAATGCACGCCGCGATAACCTTTTGGGTGATTTTTTTTTTTTTTTTTTTTTTTTACACATCTATCTTTAGAAGTGGTTTCTCTAATTCTATTCAAAGAAAAGGTTGTTACATTCACAAAAAATATTTTTTGGTATAGTATTTGAATTATGGTAATAGCTATATATATGTTTATCTATTATCTTTCTGTTGTAATACTTTTCTTTTGTTTGTTTTATTGAAAACGGTTAAAATTTATTTTAAGGTAACATGAGAGAAGACAGAGTAATACTATCACGCATTGTAATTCAATATTTTAAAACAAATTGTATAATAGGAATTGATGGTATGTAACAGCACAGAGAGAACTGCTAAACTTTTCATCTCCTCATCTGGAAAAGTGGTTTCCACTGTTGAGGGCCCTTTTTGTGATCAAGCTACGTTCGACTGTGGCGTTTTTGGTTTTCCATATTTTCCCAAGGGATTACATGTGTTTAGTTTAATGAGAGCCTGGGGCATTGCATGCATAGGTATCCATATACCAGGAAGACTTTGCATCCTCAGATGTTTCTTTACACTGTGGGAAGTTTGACTGTGTAGTGAATTGAACAGACGCAACACATGCTAAAATTCAAGAGCTGCTAGGAAACATCTGAGATCACAAAGTCACCTCGCTGACTTTAAGTTCAGGCACGTCATAAACAGAATAATGTCGCCTTTTTTGTGAGTATTTAGGGGTTTGATATGTTGCCTTTTATTCTCTAACGTCTAGCCCTGAAAGTGGAGACACTGGCTAAAATTATCTCCGTCACAACTTCCTATTAGTGATATTGTGGCCAATCCCATAGATGTATCTTGTTTTGTTTGCATACTCACAAAGTGGAACAACATAACAATGGCAAAAATGATTAAAGTGGAAATGTAAGATAAATTGATTTAAGCTCAGATTTTTTTTTCTTATCCCAGAGAAAAATAGGAAAAATGGGGTTGTTTCTTACAGGTCCGATGCCCTATTTCCTCACAGCTATAATTAACAAAGTAATTAAACCAACAGTGGAACACTGGCCAGTATACAATACTATTATCGTATACTGTTTTACATAAGATGGTTAAACATGCGAGAAGTCTATATTCTACAGATCAGGTCTATAATGGCACAGCACAGAATGTAGGGCAGCACATAACTTTTAGTGTTTAAAAATACACGACAATGAGAATATTATGTATGAGTGAGTTGTAACTGAACTTGAGATAATGTGGAAAATAGAGGTGTGATGTACATGTGAATAATTGTCAAGTCAATATAAAGTGACTGCCTTATTTTAGTGTGAACACTGCAGTATATTTTATTTTGTTGGGGCATTTTAATGAAGAGGAGTTCAGGGAGCCGATATAGATGAGTCACCACGGCAACTGGCGGTGTGTCTGTTGACTTGTTCACATGTTGCATTCTGCTCCAGAATTGTTGTAAATCCAACCCTAAATGTTTTAATGGCTTCTTTATTAAGTTCGTTATTTCAGTGGTAGGTCTTTCAACTTTTTTTCCGTTACATATTTATGAATCATGTTTATTGGTGAAATTTAACCTTTTTTTTGTTTCTTTTTTTGGGTAGGTAAACCAGCAAATGAGGGTGCCGGTGAAAAAGAATGGAAAAAACCGCAAGCCCCGTGCTGCTGCACATGTCACTCAAAAGCTCCCGATTCCAGTGTCTCTCCTTCAACGTCCAAAAGCAAATCTGCATCTCCCACTGGTGATTCTTTGGCAGCCAGCCCTGTTAATGGTACATTAATTGTGATGTCATTTTCTTTGAATATCTACTTTGAATTTGTCATCATTGTATCTATTAACCTTTTTCATTTAGTGTATCACAGATATCGTATAGAGCTGAATATCACTAAAATGGGAATTACATAAACGTCATAGTTTTATATAATGATTAACTTATTTATATTCAGGCCAAAATGTGTAGACAATACATTAAAGAACCTATCATAAAACAATCAAGTTTATTTAAAGTTTCCTGGAGCAACATTACTTAAACTAAACTTAAATTGTTAGCCGGAATGCTGGGCATCTGAATGACATATTTTTGAAACATTTAACATCATGCAAGCTGTCGGTATTCTGCTTCTCTGGAGTGGTTGACTCATGTAGTTTATATATGGGATGCTTCTGTGTATAAAACATACCCACACATACAAGGGTTAATGCCCAAAAGGGACATTTATCAAAATTATTTTTAAGTCCGGAGCGTGCTACAGTTTTTGGTATATTTTATATGCAACTATAATTCAAATAAATTGTTTCATAAATTGTTGCAATTTGTTTTACTAAATATTTACTGTGTGTGTATAATTGAAGAGATCATACATATATATATATATATATATATATATATATATATATATTTATATATATATATTACACACACACACACATATATAATCTCTTCAAATTGACACACTCACAGGATTTTTTATCTGAAGAAAATAAATGCTTGTGAAGCATAATCAACGTTTTAGTCCATACTTGTGGACTTTTTTCAAGTCCTATATTTACTATATGCAGCTAAATGTTAGTTTCCTTAATTCAATTAATCTTATACACACTCTAGAAATGAACAAGTACCTCTACCAGTGCTGCCATCATGTGTGCCAATTTGTGGTCTGTAATATTATATACTGTGTTGAAATAGAACACATTTTACCTTCAAATCTTTTCTTGCCATTTTCTTTCTAGAATCAGTTAATAGCAAGGCCACCTTAGCTTCCAAATTAAGCGTGAAGAAGCAAGCTTTTTTTGCAGAAGATCGTGATGATGATTTTCAGTCTGACAGGAAAAGGATCCGGCAGTCCCAAAATGAGCTTCAGGTAATAACCAACAAATATTGGTATTTTCCTCTTTTGATTTGGGATCATATCACAGGCATGTTGCTGGTGCCAGTTACACGTGTGTTTGGTATTTCTGCACACAATGAACTGATAAATGATGCCTGAAAGTAAATGGGAAAGTTCTTTCTGTGGGTCTTCGGTTATCACTGTCAACTACAGGAGTTTTGGGGAAGTAAATACCATTGTGTCCTTCTTTTAGAGGTTAATTCCAAGCAACATTTTATGTTACTAGTACAACATTAAAAATATGTTTTCCAAAATGTTGGCTTTTTTGTTGACAATACGATATTTTAATTCAGTGTTTGTTTGTGTTATCTTGATAATACCCTAACTCCTTATCTACCTTGTGCTAAACAGTCCAATGGCAAGAAAAATATTACATTTTCCCATGGATCTTCCCCTTTACAGATTTATTTTATTGTCTGCGGCATTCACTAGTAAAAATTACGAGTTTCACAGCTATTTTATTCACATGGCTTTCACATTATCTTGTGTGTGTGCTTCTGTATGATTATTCACCATAATTTTTAGTTCTCTTTCAAATGTAGTTATTATTCATCAGTAATGATGACAAAAATTTAGCCTTAGGGTTATACCTACAATATTCATAGCAATTGGAGGTGATACGGTGGCAAGAATAGGCTTTATGCATCGCTAGCGAACAGCATTTTTTTTCTTAGAAATTGAATATTAAAAGAATAAAACTTTAAAAAGTATTCAAAAGCTGCACCATAAATGTAACGTGAACATCATGTGGCTGCTACTCATTTTTATGGGGGGGGGGGATCCTATATTAACTACATTGATGTTCTAACCAAAAACACTGTACGGCAATTCTTTCTGGGGTCTATTCACTAAAAAGGGATAGTTGGCAGGATGGTTGTACATTCAACTCCCTCACTTAACTATTCATTGTAAAGGTGAGAAGAAATCTCGCTGATTTATCTATGCATTATACAAGACCAGTCGTGTTGTCCTTACAGCAGGAGGGCACGAGCATTGGACCTGTTGAAACATGAAACCATTGAAACGTAAAAAATTAAAAGCTACGAAAATCTTCTTTTGCCTTTGATAGTGTTTAACATATTGCCATGTTTTCATAGGCACGAAAACGGCACTGTTTTGAAAAAGGTGTGCAGTTTATTGATGATGACTGTTATGAAAGCAGCCTAGAGTCAAACGGGTACCTTGAGCGGAATCTTGAAGGTTTTACACCTTCTACCACAAAACATGTGAGTAATGTTAGAAATACACGATCCAATGCTATGGCTTACTAAAAGCCACTACTAATTTTTTTTTCTAATTAGGATATGTTTTGCAATGTGTGTTGTAATATTGTCGTTTACATCTTTCACATTTTTGAGATATTTACTGGCTATGCCAGAAAGAGATTTTTACAGGTCTATTGATGAAGAATAACAGCATCTACAGGGTACATTGTAGTAGTAGTGACCCTACCCTAGCAGAAGGAGAGTCTCCCCTTCCAATTTATGCTGTACAGCTACTGGTAGGAGGGAGGCTGATTTCTCTACCCATTTGGGAGGAGAACAAATATTACACAGCTCTGGGTTCATTAACCAGCAGGCATATGCAATGGAATATGTAAGCCTGTTTTCCAAGAAGATTTATTGTTCCCTGACCATGTTTGGATCTTGGGAAGTACAGAGCTTTAAGCCTTGAAAGCAGCTGTTAAGGAATGTTTAAGAAGCTACATATTTAATTACTGGCTCAAGTAAAGACCCGTATCCTTCCCTCTTCATAGTAGTAACTGGAACAAGTGTTCCTCCAAACCTGTTCCACCCAATAACAAAAACACATTAAGTTTTATAAAGCTTTTTCATAATTTTTTAACTCGGTGTCAGCCAGAGCACTGAGGTGGAAGTTGTAGTTCTTAAAAGCTGGTGCACTGCAGGTGGACAAATGTTGCATACTTGCATGCATATGTATTTTGTACCAGTGTTTTGTGTCTCTTGGTATGATTATAGAATTTAACCCCTTCCTATACTACCTACCCTGAGCTATATTGTGTACTGGAAATTTGATGTATGTGCAACTTCATTGATATGACTAAGGGGTGGGGGCATTTTAGAAAATCTGGTCTGTTATTTTCACTTTTTGATTTGGAATCACAGTGGTAGAATGCATGGTTTAACCTAAACTAGGTATGTATGAATAACTAAACATGCCCTGTAAAAACAGTTTGTGTTTCCCTAGTTGATGTAAGTCATGAATAAGATTGCCACCTAAATTTATCAATAGCAAAACTGAGAAATACGGCCTAATCCCTGCCGGGTAAACGCTGAGTAAAAAGAGATTTTTCCCTTCAAAGTTTTAAAACAAAAAGTAATTTAAATATATAAATGGGGTATGTGCTATTTTCCCAGTTATTAATAGTTTTGGAGATATTTGTTTCTCCGAGAAGGTGATCTGTGACAAAATCAGTTTCAAAGTAAATGTTTTGTAATATTATTTGGGGGGACATAAGACAGTAATTTGTTGATATAACTTTAGCGCAAAGAGTGAATAAAGCCTTCCAGTTTAAACGCATTCAGTGGTAAACGAATACAAACAAAATGTCAGTATGAACAATGATTAATTTGAACTTAGTTTTTTTTCCGTTCTTTTGTATAATATCTTTTATGCTTTGATGGTATTTTGAGTAAATATACAGTAAGCTGTTGATTAATAAAATAATGTTTGCATTAGCAGGCAGAAAAATAAAAACCTGTAAAGGTTATATTACAAACACTGGCTTCGTAATGAACATCATTAAGAGAAGGCCAAATTTCTCTTAAATGATTTACCCTTCAACAAAATCAAGCAAACCCTTTCTCCTAATTCTCCGCATACAAAAAATCTTTATTCAGTGTTTTTTATGCATGTATATATTGAAGTCTTGATTTGAGATTATATATATATATGTGTATATATATATATATATATATATATATATATATATAATTATTTTTAGGCATAAACAAACAGACAATTCACATTCCATCTCTTAGAGGTCAATTCTAGTTATGTGGCTGAACAGATTAATGTCAGTGGTATGACTATATACTATAAACACACAGAGCAGGTGTAAAATGCTGTAAAGTAAGAAGTTTTTAATAGTTTATCATTTAACAAAATGCAAAGTGAGTAAACAGAAGAAAAACCTAAATTAACTCCTTCAGTCCCAGGGGTTTTTGGTACCTCAAAGCCTAGAGCAATTTTGGTATTTTTGCAGTATGTCGGTTCAGTGATTCTCTTTTCCTGTGAATAGTGTACCCATGTAAACGATATATTGTTTTTTTTTTCAAGGAGAGATGGAGCTTTCTTTTGATAGCATAGTTAGATGATTAGCTGAAAATTTAGGATGAGAAATTTATTAAAAAGTAGCAAAAATTAGAAAAAAAACCACATTATTTAGATATATTCCCTCTGAATCCTCACAAAATTGGGTAAAGAGTATATAATTATAATATATATATATAAAATTGCATCTTTAAATGTCTGCCATTGTGACTCTGATTTGAACTTCGTCTTTGTTTGTCTATCCGTAAACTTTGTCACATTTTACTTTGATGGCATACAGTGTACTGTTTAGTTGAGCTTGTTAACTGAATATGGTAAAATATCATGGTGTCATATTTAAAGGACAATATGCCCAAGATCTTATTCTAGAGAAAATAAAGAAGCTCTCTCATCATAGTTAACTATAATCCACTCTTGATAGCGGTTTAGAATGTACAGTTTATGGCTTTGGCTCAAATGCTAGTGGATAGAATAAAATAATGCCCTATCATTTTCATATCCTGTTTAGAAATGCTCTCTTCAAGGAAAATATCCTAGCTAACAAATTGCCTTTTTTTTGCCAGTAATCCCCTTTCTCTTTCTTTAGTGCAGCCAACAGAAAATGACTTGGCTAATGCTTGACTTTTTTGACCAGGTACATTCCAGACTTTAATTGTAAAAAAACAAAAAACCTTTTATCAAAGAGTATTAAGAAAGACAGAGTAAAATGGGATGGCAAGGCTAATTGCCTTGTCATTTTTATGTTTCTGCTTTTTCATTTAAAATGTTTAATAAAATAGCATGAATATATATATTTCTTACAAATACATGTAATATAATATAAAGCAGCAGATTAGGTAAAGTATACAAAATAATGCCCAAGTTTGAATATCATATTGTACAACTCAGTGGAATGTGATGATTATATATAAATCTGTAAATAATATATTAGTGCGTGCAAGAAGATCTCCACCCCAAAGAGATGCCAATTATCAGTTTGAAGAAGCTCTAAGTAAAGTAGTGACGCTACGTTATATGTGGGAGGGTTACAGGAAAGTAGCATCTGACAGCATGTCTAACATTTGCCATAAACAATAACCTGTCCCAGGTGAGATGATTAAAAAATAAAAAAAAATCCCTACAGCAAAGTATGTGGTGGCAGCACCATGCTGTGGGTATGCTTCACCAGCGAGTCTTTGATATATTGACAAATTGAAGTAAGAGTGGGTAGAGGAGGGGAAGTACTGAAACAAGCTACAGTCCACTAAAATCTCAAAGCCAGAAACTATTTCTTAATCACAAATGAGGTGCCTAAATGCATTCAATCTAGGTGTATATTTAAATGCCAATTTGAATATTGCATAAAGGGGAACACAAATATAGTGCTACAAAGTGAACACCCATAGATGTCACTGTTCAGTGTGCCTCCCGCTTGTGTTTGAGGTCAGTGCTTAATGATACCAAGTGAACTACATTATTGCAACCTTGTATTCAAATACAATAGTAACTTTTGTAGAGAGGATGAAACATACACTATGACTATATAATTTTGTTGAATTCGAATAGTAGCGGTATGTGGGTCACTCTGAGAGTGATGCTTGTCAGATTTCTGTGACCATTTTGCTTTAATTCATCCAAAAATAATTATTGTATTGGTTAATATAATGATGCCAACATGTCTGGGAGAAAAAAAAATGCTCCGTAACTGATAACACCATTTGCAGGCACTGGTAGGAATTCCTTTGTCCACTATTAACACCTCTGTGAGAGAGGTAGGGAGCAGCACATGTGCCTTTCTGTACACAGGATACATGAGAATTCCTGCAACATGTGAAGCCAATACCAGTGCGTTGTGCCATGCATTTTTCCCAGAGGACCATATTTACAATGAGGATGGTGGTTTGTGAGTGGGCATGGAAAATGCAGCGGTTGGTTCTGTTCAAGCAAGCTTACGGGTGGCCACAGGCCGTAAACAGAGCATGGGTTCTGTGGACATCCTGGCTGCAGAATGCTCTACCGTGATCAGGATGCTGCAGTAGAGAAGCATATTTGGATTAATTGAGGAGGCTACCCATATGCGGCCTGGGCCAGAAGCACTGGGATATGGAAGCCAGCCTAGAAACCAGTTGGGTCGTGCTGGCTGGGAAAAATGGATCTTGGAGAGTCCTGCGTGAAAGGTGTGAACGCGAAGTGCAAGTATGTGCCCAGCTCCTGTATCTTGGTAGTTTGAGATTTTTCCAAAGCATCTAGAAAAGAGTAAGTGCAGTACATGAAATTCCTTCTAGGATTTAAATATAATAGGTTGAAATAGACAGCTCTTTCAAAATAAGTGTTACATATATTGTAAATGTGACAGCTGCTGTTGACCATGTCAATCACAATAAATCATTCCCTCATTCCCACCGGTTACAGAGGCAGTCCGCAACAAGCAATTGGCACCCAACTCCTCAGATAATCTTTGTAATTGGTCTGTCTCTATAAGGAGACAGACGTACATGGCATCACAGAGGAGACACTGTAGCACAGTTTGCATACTGCAACAATAAATGTAATTTAGAGCCTGATCACTGTCTTGTGTTTTTTTTTTTTTTTTACATTTTATTGATTTTTGTAGTTATTTAGTCAATATATACCTTTTACAAGAGGGCAATGTATGGCTTCAAGTTGTGTAAGCTTTGCAAAAGTGAGACGGTGCACCTTCTTGTATCTTGAAATGTAAAGTATATATGATAGGTTGGAATGCACAGCTCTTATTTGAAAATACACTGATCAGCCATAACATCCACTGGGTGGGATATATTGGGCAGCAAGTGAACATTTTGTACTGAAAGTTGATATGTTAGAAACAGGAAAAATAGACAAGCCTAAGGATCTGAGCGACTTTGACAATTGTGGTGGCTAGTCGACTGGGTTAGAGCATCTCCAAAACGGCAGCTCTTGTGGGGTCTTCCTGGTCTGCATGGTCCAAGGAAGGGTAAGTAGTGCACCGGCGACAGGGTCATGGGCGGTCAAGGTTTGTTGATGCATGTTTGTTGTAGCCTGTATGGTCAAATCCAACAGCTCTAATTGCTGAAAAAGTTAATCTTGGTTCTGATGGGAAGGTGTCATAACACATTGCTGTTTGCTGCGTATGGGGCCATGTAGCCGCAGACCAGTTAGAGTGCCCATGCTGACCCCTGTCCACTGCTGAAAGAGTCTACAATGGGCATGTGAGCATAAGAACTGGACCACTAAGCAATGGAAGAAGGTGGCCTGGTCTGAATCATGTTTTAAATCACCTGGATGGCCGGATGCGTGTGCATCGCTTACCTGGAGAACACATGGCACCAGGATGCTCTATACGAAGAAGGCGAGCCGGCAAAGGCTTCGTGTGATGATTTGGGCAATGTTCTGCTGGGAAACGTTGGTTCCTGCCATTCATGTGGGTGTTACTTAGACATATACCACCTACTTAGTCATTGTTGCCAACCATATTCACCCTTTTATAGACAGTGTATTCCCTGATGGTATTGGTGTCTTTCAGCAGGATAATGCGCCCTGCCACAAAGCAAAAATGGTTCAGGAATGGTTTGAGGAACACAACAAGTTCAAGGTGTTGACTTGGCCTCCAAAGTCCCAACATCTCAATCCGATCAAGCATCTGTGGAATGTGCTGGACAAACAAGTCGGATCCATGGAGGCCAACTTACAGCACTAAAAGGAGCTGCTGCTAATGTCTTGGTGCCAGGTACCACAGCACACCTTCAGAGGTCTACAGTCCATGCGTCGAATGGTCAGGGCTGTTTTGGCAGCAAAAGAGGGACCTACACAATATGGCTGATCAGTGTGTCATTTATATTGAATGAGACGGCTGCTTTTTACTACTTCAGAGATTTACAGTCGGTGTGCAGGTACATACATTTTAGGCATATCAGAGTTTGAGATGAATCAAGTGCATCGCGGACTACAACAAGCACACAAAGAGCGTTGTTGACTTGGCTGACCAGTGCCTGATACCATATTTGGTCAAAGCAAAGCCAAAATTTTGTACAAGAAAGTTGCCATTTATTTAATACAAATGGTGGTGTTCGATTCCTTTGTACTGTATAAAAAAGCTTGCATGAGGAAGGAACATTTCTCCCTTTAATTCCAGCTAAAGATCATCCAAGATCAGCTTTTTGAAAACCCCCTAACCTGGTACTTCTCCTGGTCAAAGATATTGCAAGACTCTGCAGCAAACATTTCCCAAGCAGGGTTCCACTAATGGCCTCCAAAAATAAGCCACAGAAATATTGTAGCTTCTGCCAGAAAAAAAGCCGCAGATAGGACAGTAGCTTTTATTACCCCTCTTGCCCATCTCTGCCGGGTCTCTGTATCAGCAGAAAACATAGGTTTTAAGTTTAGTCTTGAATTTTAGTTGAAGGTGGATGTTCTTTCCTGGTGAGTAGGTGGGGATAACATTTTAATTTGTTTTGGTAGGGAATGAAAAATAGTTTTGATTTTAGTTAGCCTGCTTTCCAAATGAGTGCATATCAAGTGTCCAAATGCATGTAAATACTCGGAATTCTTTCTAAAAAATATGTACCTTTTTGTGAGGCTATTTTCAGCTGATGGGCTACTAAATAGTCCCGACTAAGATACAGGGCTGCAAAATGGGTGGAAAATGTAAATTCGGTAAAAGGCACGCGTGGGTTATTTCCAAAATCAAGACACTTACATTCGTATGTTTTGGTCAACTAAACTAGTTTATTGACAATTATCATAGGAGCATGTTGCAATTTTTTTTAAATGTATTATTCATACTAAATGTTAGAATGTACATCTAAAGGTTTTATCAAAAGGAAACCCTGTCAGTCCTTGTTAAATCAATATATCACTTGTGTGGATACGCTAAATTAGGGGAATCATGGTTAAAGAAACAGGGTAAAAATGCAAAAAAAAAAAAAAAAAAAAAAAAAAAAAGCTCCAGGTTTTTGGGTACAAAGAACCCTCCGTAAATAACAAGTTAAAGAGCCCCTCTGCTATCTGTGCTTTATACTGACCCATACCTATGCTGATTATATAATATACGCACATCCATAGATAGTGAGTTCTAAAATGTTCCTTTTAGCAGAGTTTTTGGAGAGGTTCTGTTTTGGCTTTATTCAAGGCCATATGGAGCCGGGGAACACATATTAGGGGCTTTGGAAGTGAAACTCTACTGCCAGCAGGATGCTCTTGATGAATTCTGCAGTGGCAAGTGACTTTGAGAAACTGGGGCAGCGATGTTAAGAAACCCCCCTTTACACCAGCTAAGAAAGTAAATGGTAAACGGAGAGAAGTGTAACAAACACTTGCAGTATCAAGAAACCGTCTGCGAAAAGGATCTGTCTTAATGTGCTAGCCCACTGCAGTTTAACATATTGCTTACAACCCGCACAATGGGGTCTGAGTGACTTGAGTTCCACATTCCAGGAGACTGGCAGTCTGTTACAATCAGAGCCCCAACTTTATACCAGGCTAATTTGCAGAGATGAGATGAAGAAAGTTACGGATTTGTATTACACACTCTCACCTGACACCGTATCCGATCTCTATCCTGTTGATTGACATCTTGAATAAGTTCTTTGAAGCGAGTTCCAGCTTAATTAAAACGTTTGCTCGGCTAGCAGTGATCTGTAAAAGCCTATGATAAATATTGAATCGGGTTCACCTGCTGGTTACTGTGAGTGGATAAACAGCTGCTTTGTGTGGCTTAATCATGGGGTTGTAACAGGGTAGTACAGCCCCTTGCGAAGAGTTAAAGAGTAGTTGAGAAGCTTTGGTAATGTCACTTCTCATATCCCCGCAGGGTGCCCTTGTGTGAGATTTCACACAACAGGGTATTCAGAATTGTAAGGCTCAGATGGCTTTTGTGACAGTATTATTTAGTAGATGATGATGCCCCTTTATTCGCGTTATCTATCCCTTGGTGCATGAGAGATCAAAGGCTCTTTGTTAATAGTTTTTTTTTTTTTTTTTTTTTTTAACGTGTCCTTTGGGGATTTTTTTTTTCTTGACTGTCCATAATAACAGACTGCATGCTGTACGGTATATTTTTTTGCCCTGGAACGTAGGTTGGTGGAAGGGTGCTCCTTCCTCTAGGGATAATATAGAAACATAAAATTAAACGGCCGGTTAGAACTGTTTGGCACATCCAGCATGTTGTTAATATTGATGGTGTATGTGCTAATTCGCTATACCAAAACCACAAGAGAGATATCTGCAAATATTCTAGTTTCAACGTATTAACCATCCATCTCTAGCCATAAGCACAATATAATTATGTATCGGCATACCGCACTTTAAGGACATTCACTCTAAGAACACTAGCGAATAAGGACTCCGTTGTAACTCAACCATTTCCCTGTTTACGAATGCTCTCTTCGAGAACAGACGCGTAGCAGCACCTCAGTTCATCTTTTGAGTGTCTTTTGTGTCTTTTTGAGGGTTTTATGTTTTGTGGTGGAAATGACCTGCCAACTGCAGTGCAATACATGCATTAATAAGTGAAAAAGGTACCACTTCCCTTTTAAGTGCATTTTGTTTTGCATACATGCTCTGGTCCCCATTGTGTACGTTAATGTGGGGTAAGTATATGTTTGTATGTATAGATACACACACACACACACACACACACATTATTGTATGCACTTTCTTTTCACTCTGTCGTCCTCTATTTTTTTTCTCTTTTTTTTAGTCCTCATCCCCTCCCTTACCCTGCACACAACACTATGTATTTTAGCATATATGTTTAGTATTTTCTGTATTGGCCAAGACATATATAATCATTTACATTTTTTAGCTATTTTCCAGTTGATTTAGTTTTTTTTATTTTATGGGTGACAAGTTATTTTGTCTTTTCTTTTTCTTGTAAATATTAAGTGTTCTTATTTCAACCTGCAGGGATTATTTATATTTGAAATTAATTGGAAGTTCCTTACTGAAGATGCAGTTGCCTCCATTAAGTTATTTTGACCTATGGTACAGCTTCAGAACAGTACCCAGGGCTACACAGGCCACTGTTATTTTATAAAGTGAAACTGAATGCTGCCACTGACAGACATTCTGACTGATGGAAGCTGATTCCTGGATGTCCAAGTGCTGACAGACAGGGATATTAAAATTATTTCCTTATTGCATTTTGTATGGAGCTGAACAAATCCTACGTGCCCAGGAGTTGTGATTCCTGGACGTTTTTATAGAGGGCGCTAACGTTTTTATACTATTTCTATTTATACTTTTTTGTCACTAAAGCGATGATTATGCCGTTTGGTTTAGTGATAATTTGTGCTATAATGGCGTACCTCTATACCTGCCAACTTGGATTGTGCCCTCTTCTCCAAAAACCAGTTCACCTAACTCAGCAGAACATGCAATAGCCAGTTGGAAGTATTCTTTGATATCTAGTGAAAAGGCAAATCTTGTATTTGCCTCATTTTCACACTGATCACTGTGTCTGATGTCATTTTTTTTCTTTTTACGCCAATTACTGCCTAACATGCTGCTGTTAATATTCATTAAGCGACTGTCACGAGCCTAATGTTTATTGGATGTGAATTCTCAACGACATGAGAGGCAGCTTTTCTGGAAAAGATGTAGTAAAAAAAAAAAGCTGAAAGGATTTCTGGTATTTGTTCCCTATTTTCAAGCCTTAGTTAAACAGACCTTTAGTATTTGTTTAACAGGGGTGTTAAAGTCAAAAGATATGCAGTTTGAATGCAGACCCCTATGTTTGTAAATTTCTTATGCAAATCACAGGTTTTGAAATAGTCCCGTTAACTGCCCTTTTTATAAGTGCAAGCATTGCATATTCTCTATTGTCTGGACTTGAGTTCAGCTGACAGAAACATAGTTTATTTAGTAACTTATTTTAAAGGAAAGCATCTGCTCTTTTATTGAATAGTATGACTAGTGCTGTTCAGGTCCACATTTTACTAGTTACTATAAAATCTAGCCTAACTCTGCAGCTTGATGACTCCCTTCAGTCCCAGTACAGGGAAACATTTGACATAAACCCCACTAAGCAGCCTTCTTATTAAAGGCTCTTTATTCTAGGCAGCTTTGGAAAATAGGCAAAATTGTTTTGACACGTAAGCTTAACCCCTTAAGGACAGGCTGTTTTTTTTTTATTTTTGTACCCTTCATGACCAAGGCTGTTTTTGTTATGTTTACTGTGTTCTCATTTAGTGTACCCATGCAAATTATATATTGTTTTGCTAAGCACGAGAAAACATTATTTTGATTATATCATCAAATTTACTATATAGAAAATGGTGACAAATTTGAAATTTTTTTTAACTTTTTTACTTATCTACAAAAAGCTAATGAAAAAACCTTCTAAATAGATTCTAATATCTGTCTTGAGTTTAGAAATGTTTTTTATGGAGCATATTGATATTTCAAAATCTTTTTTCTAGATATGGTCATTCTATGCCCATGTCCTATTTGGGACATCTTTGAAGCCGACCAGTTCGTCTTTACCCCCATCGAACCATACACTAATTCTACCACTAGCATTTGTTTAAGTTTGCGGTAGTAATGTTGCAGTGTTCTTTTCCCACACGCATTGTACTTCAGATATGAATTTACAGCTCATGGTATAGGGAAAGAAAAGTAGATAGAGCGCTATGATACAATTGTAACATAATATAACAAAATATTGTGCAAGTATCTTATCACAAAGGAAAAAAATTATACTTAGGTAAACCGTTAGAGGGTCCTGAAGAGCTTCATTTGAGAATACAATTTATCTTCCCTTCTTTTTCACTGGCTCATATTATATAGAGCATAAGGGAAATATGATATAGTGTAATTGGATTTTTAATCATATAAAATTGAAAAAGATTAAAAAGGCTTACTCTTAGCCTTTCTTTGCGGGTAATTCACGCGTAGGTACCTCCGGATGATGTCTGACCCAGGGGCTCTTCAAGCTTCAGCTCATGGTATAGATCACAACATCCCAGAGCGCATCAAATAAAGATCTTTACAGAGTTATGTTAACACTGAAGTCTGCATTGATCTTCGATGCCCTATCTAAAACAAAAAGACACCATCTCTTTAGTCATCCTTAGCCCTGAGATCTGGCAGCAATAAATTGTACACTCAATGACCAAAAGTACGTGGGCACCCTTCCCTATTATTTAATTTAGGGGTTTCAACCACACCCATTACTAACAGGTGTATAAAATCACGCACATAGGGATGCCATCTCCATAGACAAACAATAGCAGTAGAATTGCTCATACTGAAGAGCTCAGTTATGTTAAATATGGCACTGTCATAAGTCAGTTAGTGAAAAATCTGCCTTGGTAGATCTGCCTCAGTTCACTGTATGTGCTATTGTTGTGAGGCACAAATTGGTAGAGTCTGGATGGTCGGTCCTCTGTAGTATCACTAACTACAGAGGGCCTTTGGAAGCAACATCAGCACAAGCACTGTGCGTTGGGAGCTTCATGAAATGAGTTTCCATGGCCTAGCAGCTGCACACAGGCTGAAGATCAAAGAGTAATGCCATGCGTCGACTGAAGTGGTCTAAAGCAGGGGTCGAAAAATTTGTTTTGGGTCTTGGCTGCAGCTTTTTTTTTTTCTTCCCCAATCATGTTTTTATTTTCCTGTGACAAGGGCACATTTTAGAATAAAAAGCCTTAATCCTCATTTGACAGCCTTTCACATCAAAATAATAATTTTTTTTATTTTGTCCTCTATTTTCCTGGGAAAGATATTGCGGTATATGTAAGGGACACTGCCAGGTCAGCTGTTTCCGGCTTCAGCACTTACAAGAACTCCATTCATAACGTGTCCTTTTTATCCTTTGAGTGAATAAGTAATTATTCAATATAGAAAGCAGGATATTTGGACCTGGCTATTTAATGTGGCAGCAAACCGTAATGAAGGCTGCCTTTCCTCGCAACTTGAGAGGGGAATGTAATAATTCCAGCATGGCGGTAACTTAATCCAGTTTGACGGGCTGTTTCTTTGGCACATCAGTGAGCCTTTTATCCCAGTGAGTGACAGCTCCAGTGGGGTCACATTCACCTCCATTCTATCGCTTATTGTAATAATTTAATGGTGGACAAGGTTGAGTGGGAATGCGTGTAATCCGAAACTTGTTTTTTTTCTTCAGAGTGTAGGCTAAGAGACAGCTTGATCCCAAGTATTGTGGTGTAACACATGCCTTGGCTTAGCATTTATTTATGGTGGATACTCTTACTGATTGCAAATAAAAGAGAGAAAAATCTCAAGCCTTGTATGCTGTATTTATTGCAACCTCAGAAAAATAGATGCAAAATATGGTAAACTTGCTTGGTATGCTGATTATTATAATATAGTCATTTTTTGAACCCTAGCTGATACAGAAATTCCAAATTGGGTCTAGGCATAGCAATTAGTATTGTTTATAAACGTGTTGTAGTAGTATTATTATTATTCTTACTATACAAGTTTTTGTAAATTAAATTTATAACAAAACTAATAGCATACCATTTGTGAAATACATATACAACTGTTTCAAAAACACCAAGCTATTTTAAATATGACAACTAAAGATTACTTATTTTTTTATAAATACTTTTCTACTTTATAATGTGAAGGACCAGATAAGCAGTTTGGGACACAGGTGTATTTCACTTTAGAAACAAATAATGTTTTCCCCCCCCCCAGCAAGTTTGGGGGAGTACAACACCCCTTTAGACCTGCATCAAGCCTCCATGTCACATTTTAGGCAGTTTTCAGTGTCGGCTTTGATGCTTAGAAGGTAAGATCAGGTGTTCAAATGCTAATGGTGTACCAGTGCTTACGCCGAGCTCTGTTACACCAGACATGACAGTGTGGAGCCTGTGGCCGGCTCCTTCTGATTTGTGATATATATTAGGCTTTTTGTAAATGTGATACTATGTTCTTAGAGATGTCAAGGAGATAAATCTATATTTCGGGTAAATATCTATAGAAAATATAGTTTTAATTTGGATACATTTTAGTTTGTAGAAATATTGCCCTGTGTTAGATGATTGGAGGAAGGGACAGAAGTTAATTTGTATTACTAACGCATATTTCAGGCAAACAATAAGATTATAAATTTATCTAGGCAGGGCCCCTACTCACATCTTATTTCTGCAAATCCAAATTGCTACCTTTTATGTCATACTTACATGGTGCACAGCACTGTGATTTATGATGGCATTATATAAATCACTAAATAATGGAAAAAATATAAGCTATTACAATTTTTTAGCATTACCACCGAAAGTCGTCTGATTTATAGAATGTTTTCACAAGCTCTCACAATTTGAAGTGCTATCTCAATTGCTTCATAAAGGATCTTTTTATTTTCTAGTAGCCCAGGATTAATTCTTTTGCTGGCTTCCAGTACATGTATCACTATCTCAGGGTACCATCAATCTGGCTTTATGCACCTTAAGAGCTAGTAAACTGAGCTGTAATTGAAGATTTCTATCTCCTCCATTTACAGTTTGTCGCGTTTCCAGTTACAGTCTTTTAAATTGTGATGCGAAGAAAACCAGTTATGTATATACATATGTACACACGCTATCTACCCCTATGCAAAGAGCAATAGTTGCACTATGCAAATTACAAGATATGAGTCAAGCATCATTCTTATGCTAATAGCCTTCTTACTAGTTACTAATGTTTTACTGTTTACAAAGAGGAGCAAAAAAACCCAAAAAATAAAACCATGACACTCTGTTAGACATACGGTGCTTTGCTGTTTTTTTTGCTAGTGTCCTGGGCTTTTTAGGGTGTTCTGTAGCGATATGTAGAGGAAACATGGCAAGGTGGCAGCCATCCCATTTGGTTTAAAGGTTCTGGGCTATGCTGCTTGTGTGAGTGTCTTACATTCATTTCTGATTATATTTATTTATATATATATATATATATATATATATATATATATATATATACATTATTATTTTTTTTTTATTATTATTTTTTTCCTGTGGGTGGACCTTTTTGTCTTTCATTTTCCATACAGTCTATTTTGTATTGGACTGGACAGGCTGTAGCACACGGAGTTGATGTTGTCATCTGCTTCCTATATATGTTGGCTCTAAATAGCTGAGACACTTGGTTAAGCAAAAAAAAAACTATTACCGTCCCACTTATGCACATTCATGGTTACTTAACTTAAAATGTCGACCTCAAAAAAAAAACAAACAAACGAAGCATTCAATTTAAGATCTAAGAGATCATTCATTATTTCTAAAATAATATGAAACTGTTATCAAATTTTAATCTTTTGTTGTTTTTATTTTTAGTCTTCAGAACCATGCCAGAATTGTTTTTGTGGTTGTACCAAAATCCAGGAGAAAACCAAAGAAAGTTGTAAGAAGAAAGAAAATGGTGAAAAGCTGAGTGTGCCCAAAATATTTTTTGGTACCCGAACACATAAGCAGATAGCCCAGATTACTAAGGAGTTGCGGAGGACGGCCTATTCTGGCGTCCGTATGACTATTCTGTCTAGCAGAGATCACACATGTGTCCACCCGGAGATTCACAGTAACAGAAATGAAAAATGCAAGGAGCTTCTAGATGCCAAAGATGTAAGTAGTTTTGAAGATATGGGGGGGGGGGGGTTAGCCAAAACCTAGCCTTGGGTTTGTGTCTGAAGCCATTGTAACTTTTATAGAAAAAGTGCTTCACTTTGGTGTCAGAAGGGGTTTTCTCTTAGGGTCACTTAGGGTTTTTCATTATGCTAAAACTTAAAATTCACCTAGTTTGTAAAAACATTTTGTTCACTGGACATCATTAGGAATAAATGCTGGCTTCCTATGTTTATAACAGATACATTTTTATTCACCTGTGTAAACAACTTTAGAAAATTGAAAGTACTTGCATGCATCCAACCCTGTAGCTTTTTAAGGCTATATATAAAATAGGATGATAAAAGTGCTGCTTTATCTAGACTTGCTTTTCTAACCTTCCTAAATACTTAAGGTAAGTTATTATGTACTGCTCTTGTATACATGTTAAATAAATGCATTCCTGTTTTGCAATAGTGTACCATTTTCTCTAATTTCCCGATCAAAACCTTCCATTGGGGCCACTGAGTTTGTTCCCTCTGCACTTTGCTTCTCTGCCAGCCTTCCTTTTTTTTAATGTCACAAGAGATGCATGTGCTTCCAGTCTTAATGGGGATTGGGGGTGGTTGTAGCGGGTCAGACTCCTGTGATGTAACTGATATTAACCAGCTCCTCGTTTTGGTGGTTATGATACCTGAAACGTGTTGTAGGCATATGAATCTATAGTATTTTGGTTTTTCTACTGGTTTATGTATTAATTTTCAATCAATATCTGAAGTATACAATGGTCCATTCGTAAAAAAAAAAACCGCTCGGTTGACTGGAAAAGTCCGTTGGATTCCATGATCACTGCTTTCTATTTAAAAACTTGGAAATGTAATGCTCCTGTGTTGGAAAATGTCCCGACACTCCCATTAAGGAAGAATGCATATTAAAGTACTCTGTGAGTACTTTTAATATGCATTCTTCAAAATAAAAAACATAAAATGAAAGACTTACTTGACCTAGGAGTTGCAGCCCTGTTGCTGAAACTGGACTCCTCTTCCACAGTTTCCTCCATATTTTGTCTTCTTGAAGCAGTAACTTGTTCTGCTAATATTTGTTTTATATAAACAAGGTATGCAACAGCAAAATCATTTACAATACAAAAGTCTGCCCATATTACCTTGCGAGTTATACTAATATTCATCATTATATAAGTTTTGCTATAGTGTGCTGTCAGCCTATTTATCAACAATTACATTGTTGTACTGACCTTCTTAGCAGGCAACATTTTATGTGTATACTAATACAGAACTGAATTCTGAATAGCCCCTGCCAGTTCGCCGTGATCTCAGATTCATCCATATGAGAAGTATAGAATGCACTGGTACGTCCTAAGGGGAATAAATTCTGTAGAGCTAAGGAGACAATGTAAGCGATAGATTCCTAAAGATTAATATAAAATAGAGTCAAAGAGCCATGACAATTTTATTTCTAAGATTTTGCTCTTTCAGTTTTCCATCCCTGGCTTGTACAAAACATGTACTCTATATTGGTAATGTATGTAGGTGTTTCATTCGGTTGTAAACCGAAAGAAGGTGATGTTACTTGAAAAAGCACTTTTACTATATTGTCATGTTAAACTTGGAAGTGAATGAGGCAGATCCTTTCATTCCTTTCTTAAAGACAGACGATATCCAATGACTTGTGTAACAAGGGTGTCAGATGTCCTGTTTCATAGAAGCTCCTGTGTCACTGCTAATACATTTTACATTTGTAATCTCACCTCTTCAGAAACTCGTGCTCACCATCAAATAATAATAATTTCCACCTGTCTCCCATTCCAGCAGGAATTAGCTTTCAGGTGCAGCCACCTTATGGTTACAAGGCGTCAAGAGGGAAGGCACACCGGCAAACTTTGTTGATGCAGTCACCTTTAGCACTATAACCTATGTTGTACCAAAGGAGGCACGATTTATGCATTTTTCAGATATAACTGTTTAGTAACAGAAATTCTATGGCCTTAATATCAACTTTTTGCTGGATTTGTGTAAAGCTTCTTGTGAACCTTTTCGCTGTTTATTAGTGATCCCATGAAGAGTTAAAAGGTTGTTTAGGCTATATATTTATAGAGAATTGGTTAGTGAAATGTAACAATTTGATTGAATTTGGACTTCTAGTTTGTCACATTTGGGGCAGTAGCTGGTTGTAAAACAGCTTATCAGCACCATCTTTGTTCACAAACCATTTGTCTGTGCCATCTTTGCCCCCAAACAGCTTGTCAGTGCCCCTTATCAGCCTACTTTTGCCATCTTTGCTCCCAAACATTCTGCCTGTGCTGTTGTTGCCACCAAACATCTTGTCGGTGCCTCTGAATACCCTGGCTGTGACATCTTTGCCTCCGAACTCCTTGTCTGTGTCATCTCTATCCCAGAACACCTAACACATTCATGCTCACATACACACTCATGTTAGCACACACATGTACATACATCCTCATTCTAACATGCAATCATAATACCTTCCCACTCACTAGCTTGCTCACTAACTTCCTCCCAGATCAGACCAGCCCTTTGTGAACAGTTTCAATGAACTGTCACAGCAAAGCAAGAACACAGGGAGGTCATGCTATGTGACTCCATGGCAAAAGCAAGGCTGCTTCCCCAGGTTGCAAGCAGTATTATTTTCCATTTTTTTTTTTTACATCCTAATGGGCTTTTTGCCGCAGATTATAAGGACATGCTTGGACGTCCTAAGGGGAATGACAGCATATATTTTAAGTGAAGTGATTGGGTTGAAACTGTAACTTTCCTTTAAACTCTATTTTCAGTGAAGGCTAGAAGTATTTTATAAAGCACTTTTTAAAATAGTGAATGACTCTGATGCAAAACATACCTGTTCAGTAAGAAACACATCTGAGCAGTGATTCATATGTCAGAAACCAGCTTGCTTGAGACCAGCACACATAAAAAAGGCAGCTATGTCATCAAAAATATACCTTATGTGTTTTTTTATCATCGAAAGAGTACTAACGTACAAATAGGTTATAAAGTAACATTCCTGTATTGTAGCTCTTGAAAATTCCCTTTGCTTATATATTTTTTCCTCCTTTTATAATACAAGGCATGACATTGTAACCTTTTTATTTGCACAACATTATCACTTTTCCAAACCATTGCTTCTGTTTTGCATTATAAGTCCTTGTTCACCTTACAAGCTGAACAGACTGCCCCATTAAACTGCAACCTTTTATTTAAAAAAAAAAATGTATCCTGCAGGCTAGCAGTGATATAAATGGACAAGGGAAAAATCCATTACTTGGTACTTAGAAGGTGCTGCACTGTATACATGCTGTAAAATAAACTACTTACCTTCCTTCCTCACTGGCAGGAAAGTGCCCCCATAGAAATCAGTGGGAGGGTTTTCTGCACCTACGTGTGGGTGGGTCGTGTTAAGCTCCACTAGGAATCTGATGCGAGTCAGCGATGGAGCGTATGCACTGATGAGTAGGAGATGTGTTTGGCCTAATGCTCCTCCTGCAAACCAAGGAACTGAAATATTGTTTGCAGTATGTTAGGGCACTTGTTATTTCCAGGTGTGAAGGTTAGATTCAATGTAAAAAAAAAAATAAAAAAAAAAATTCCCAGACAGGGTGGTGGATCAGTGGAATGGTCACCCAGCAGACGTGACAAAAGTTAATACACAGAAGATTGTTAGCATGTATGGTATAAAGATAGTGTTAACAGTAACATAGGTCAGGACACATAGTACATAGTAGACACAAGTTTGTTGTCTTTCAGGTGGTAAAAACAATGGTCAGACTAAATGGTTCTGCAGTCCTTAAAAGCATTATGATTGGCTTTACTCAATAGACGGGATCATTTCCTTTTTTTTTTGTTCTGTACGTTAAATTTATACATTTTTATACCCTGTTTATACTTATTAACGTTTAGACAGATCATTGAAACAAAAGTGATTTGAAAAACAAAAATCCCCAGCTGTAATTAAATTAAATGCTATTAAGGTGACAGTTCCCTTTAACTCTCTGCATTATTCTCGTACAGTTCATTCTTCATTTTTTCCTTGTCTGATCAGCAGGTGAAGAGTTAAATCTCTGCATGATTTAAAGTGGTGTGCTGGAGTGTTTTGGTTTATGGCAAAGTGAAAGCAGCATATAAGCAAACATGGCCCCAATCCCCCCGGACTGTTAAATCATCCTTGCATTTCCTTCATTGATTTGGGAATCTTAAAATGTTTATAGGAACTTTATGGAGCCCCTAGGACATTTCAACACAAAGACGTCTTGGGTTATAACCACATTTCTGGCAGTGCCTGCGAAAGCTCTTTAAATCTAGCTGAATGTCCTCTTGCAAAATGCAGCCAATTGACAGGGCATCTGCTAACAGATTCTCTTTTCTAGAACATAAGCTACTTACAGTAACCTGTTCTTCGGAGCCAAGGCAATATGAAGGTTGAATTCTCATCTACAGGAATGATTTAAAGGGCCCTCCTGCTCCAGGATATCCTGCCTTCGGATACAGATCCATTAATAGTTGGAGGCGTGCAACAAAAATATGTTAACCCCATTATTGATTTTAAGTTATAGTTCATGTAACTGTAGTTCCCAAAAATAATTCATCTGGAGCACTTACACCCAAAATATATTTGGTAGAAAGGCTAGTGTTATGGGAACTCTTAATTAAATATGATTATGTTTTTTGTTTTTCTTTTTAAATTTATATATACACATTTTGCAGCTGGCACATCAATAGTTAACTTAGTTTCTGGAGGTATACTTTGCATTAAAGATTTGACTCCACTCCGGTTTCCCCAAGAATATTTAGTGTGTTGATAGTTTGTGTCCTGACATAATTATGACTGCAATGTTTTATTTAATTGATTACTACAATGTAAGCACATCAGTCAATATAGTGTTATCGGCGCATTTTTAAGTTCTACTTAATCCATATATTTAAACCATATTTTTCAGTAGAAAGGAAGTAACTCATATTATTATTATTTTTTTTACATTTTAGGGACAGACTTGCCGTTACTACCATGGTGCACAAAAAATGAGCGAGCAGCCTGTACTTCAATATAGGCTAGGAATGAATCAGGCATGGGACATTGAAGAATTGGTAGGAATGGGCATAAGGCTGCGTGCATGCGCTTACTTCGCTGCACGTGAGCTGATGAAAGAAGCAGACATCGTGTTCTGTCCTTACAACTATCTGCTGGACTCACAGATTAGGGAAAGTGTAAGTATAGCTTTGTAGAAATGTAATTTAAGATGCTGTTTGCTAATTCTTTCTCCACGCTGGATTACAGTCACTTCTAAATTTCAGTCAAAGTTTATGTGCAGTTTTGATAATGTTGTTTAATACATTCTTAAGCATTTTAATATGCATGTTAACACAAATAGCTATTCAGCCAATCACATGGCAACAACCCAATGCATTTAGTCATGTAGACATGGTCAAGACAACTTGCTGAAGTTCAAACCGAGCATCAGAATGGGGAATTAATTGAATCTGATTGTGGCATGGTTGTTGGTGCCATACTGGGTGTTCTGAGTATTTCAGATTTACTGCTAATTTACTAGGATTTTCACGCACAACCATCTCTAGGGTTTACAGAGAATGGTCCAAAAAGAGAAAACCTCCAGTGTGGGGCAGTTGTGTGGATAAAAATGCCTGGTTGATTTCAGAGAAGAATGGACAGACTGGTTCACAGCAACAGTAACTCAAATAACCACTTGTTGCAACCAAGGTATGCAGAATACCATCTCTGAACGCACAACACGTTGAACCTTGAAGCAGATGGGCTACAGCAGCAGAAGACCACAGCGGGTGCTGCTCCTGTCGGCTAAAACAGGAGATTGAGGCTACAATTCGCACAGGCTCACCAAAATTGGATAATGGAAGACTGGAAGAACGTTGCCTGGACTCATGAGTCTGGATTTCAGCTGCGACATTCAGATGGCAGGATCAGGCTCACAATGCATTGTCATTAAGGGGTTTAAAGATGACCTGTTGTCCTTAAAGGGTTCATTTGCATTCTTAATTGGCACAGCCACTGTCTACTTCCTTTTCAGTACCGTTTCACTTGTTACCCCAATCATTTCATCCTTTAGGACAGAAATGTGATCTCCACCCCTACCAACAAGATAGCTTTATTTTATTATATATTCTCCCATGTTGAACCCACAGAAACAGGCCATGGATTTATTTTCCTGCTTTGCTGGCATCTGATTGAAAGCCCATTAAAAGATCTTAATCTGCAGCAATGAATCATACCATGTAATTTATTTTCTCCTAGATGGATATCTGTTTGGAAAATCAAGTGGTCATCTTAGATGAAGCTCACAATATTGAAGATTGTGCTCGGGAGTCGGCCAGTTACAGAGTTACGGATGCGCAGCTAACTTTTGCGCGAGATGAAATTGACAGTATGGTGAATCATGGCATCAGAGTCCATGAACATGAGCCTTTAAGGGCTGTATGTTACAGTCTGTCAAAGTAAGTTTGCAATTAGTGTCATTTTCATTCACAAATTTGAGTTAATTACATGGATAAACACTGCAACCACACATTTTTATTTAAATGAACTGTCAGAAATTCAAGCCTGTGTATATCAAAACTAGCACATGCCTCTAGAAGAAAAAATCATGTATTCATGCGATAAAGAGCAGACAGTTTAATCTGTTTTATGTGCTGGCTGCTAGGTACTTAGTCAATTGTGAGATTATTTTAAATATATACATTTTTACATGGACATGTTAATACACAATGTACCGCTAAAATATCTTTATTTCTAGGATATTTTCTTCATTTTGTATAAATCATTTTATTTGAGCTTATTTGGCTTGATGAAAAAGAGAAACAAACAAAACTTGCGTAGCTTTTTTCATGGGGAAGAACCGTAAGCCGCTTCATTGCGGCTTCTATGGAATATACTTGTTTTCTTTGGGCTAGTGGTTATGTGCTTATAGATACATCCGAACAATGAATTGGCCAGCTTCAAAGATGTAGCAATTAGAACATAGACGCAGGATGGTCAGGTGTCAAAATTCCAAAGCGAAAGATACACACCTCCCAAATGTGGCCTTTTAGCCCACAAAGTACCAGACAAACCTATGCATGGGGAGTATCACTGTACTCAGGAGATGTTGCTGAACACATTGGGTTGTTGTTTGGCCTTGGTATACCAGGAGCGGCAAATTCATACTTGAAGTACACCTACTACCAAAAACTTTTATAATGGCTGGTGGTAGAAATTGTGTCTGGAAATAGTTAAAATACTAGCATTTGAAATACCTTGGGATGTCTGGTTTTCAAAAAATATATGATTTGATGGGGTAAATTGAATTGGCCGGCTACAAAGATGCCTCAAATAGGAAATGGAAGCAGAATGACCAGACTTGAAAAAATGGTTTTAAAATAGCAATATTCTACCTGTACTTATTGCACTATAACTTGTAAAAAAAAAAAGCAACAAAGAAACCTGCAAAAATATAAACACATTGGGTATTTTTAAACTCAGGACATATATAAGAATCTATTAGGGTTTGTTTCCATTAGCTTTTGTAGGTGAGTAAAAGCTTTTTCAAATAATAGCAGAAAAAGGTTTTTGATTTTCACGTTTTAATTTTTCAATAGTAAATTAGATGATATGATCAAAATAATGGTGTCTAAAGAAAGCCTTTCTTGTCCTTAAGAAAGAAAAAAATATATAATTTTTGTGAGTTCGGTAAATGAGAGAGGAGAAAATTACAGCAACATCTGTTAGTAGCATCACTAAGGGGTTTCGGTTACCTATGTGACTTTTTTATTTATTTTTATTTTTCATTCAGTATTAAAGTACCAAAGAAACTTTTCATACTGGGCAAAATGCAATGTTGTGCATTACTCAAACATCAGTAGTTTAACCAAGAACATACTGTTATAGCATGTGTATACTGTCAATAACAGAATGTACTGAATACAAAGAAGCAACAGTAATCACATCATACAGTAATCACATCGTACAGTAATAAAAACAGTTCCATGGGTATAGAAATAGCAGCCTTGCCCCCGGAATAACACCTGAAGGGAGGAGGGAATTGGTTGGAAAGGGTTATAGCAAAGTCCAAGGACAGGAGAGTGAGGACTCGGATAAGTAAGTCAATGAGACAGTCTCGGACAGTGACCTGTTCCTTTCTCAGGATGTGACCGTACCTGGCAACCACAAAGCATCCTTAACACAACACATTATGTGCCAAGCTTCTTCGATTTATATACTGTTTAGTCTGCAAGACTCAGTGATTCAATCATCATTGACCATTTTATTTTTCAGTTGGGTGAAGGAGTGCTCTGATCAACTGGTTGAAAGAGAATATGAATCATCCAATAAAGTATGGAGTGGTAAAGAAATTCTTGAAATTTTCTATCAAATGGGCATAACAAATACAACATTTCCACTTTTGAAGGTACGAATATAAGGAGAACACCTAATATGAGCACTACGGAATTTGATGGCACTATATAAAACAATAAATAATAATAATAATGACAATTTGTGAACATATGTAAAATAAGACCAATGTAAGTATGCATAGTAATAAAAAGCAGATGTCGCTTTTTCATATGCTACATTTAACAGTTTAATAAATTAAATAACATATATGTGGTAAGGTTGAAAGAAAAAAAATAATCACTGATCAGAAAATGTACAGAAAAGCATGATACAAATCCTTGATTAACAATAAAAAAACAAAGGTACCTCATACGCTATATGGACAAAAACATTGGGACACCTGATACACCAACAGGCGTTTATGATATCACATTCTAAATACATAGACATTAATATGTAGTTGGTTCCTCCTTTGCAGCTATAACAGCTTCCTTTCTTTTGGGAAGTATTTCCACAGAAGATTGGCATTTCTGTGGTAATTTTTGCCCATTCATCCAGTAGAGTATTTGTAAGGTCAGGCGCTGATGTTGGACAGGAAGGCCTGGCTCGCAATCTCCATTCCGGTTTATCCAGTTTAGTGGGGTTGAGGTTAGGACTCTGTGCGGTGTAGTCAAGTTCTTCTGCAGCAAACTCATCCAACCGTGTCTTTATGGACCTGGGTTTGTTTACTGTCATGCTAGAATAGAAAAGGGTCTTCCTCAAACTGTTCCCACAAAATTTGAAGCGTAACATTGTCCAAAATGTCTTGGTATGCTGAAGGGGACGTACCAATTTGTTTTGAGAAATGCTATGCTATGCAAGGTCCATAAAGACATGGTTGGATTAGTTTGCTGTGAAAGAACTTGATTTGACTAACCTCCCAATACTTTTGTCCATATAGTGTAGATTAATTGTTGCACTTATTTTTTCCCATGTCTCCCATACAACATATACAGCACACACAATTCAAATAAACACACAAAAAATATGGATGAGAGCATCAGATGAACGCAATGCAACTTTAATGTGCAGTGTTGTACACCAATGACAGACCAACATGCACTACAGCCAATCAAGGTATGGAGTGCTGAGCTCTTCATAGGATCCTACTTATGATTGCTATAAAAACAGGTGGAGCTAAATATACCTGATGCTGACAACAACCATTTTATTGAACATCTCTAAATGCAAACTTTAATATGAGCTAAACCAACATTAAACCAATGTTTAATTACATGTGATTAGGGTATGTTAACAAAATAGTTATAGGAGAGACAAAATGTTGATTTACATTGTAAATACTGCCTCTCTTTTTTTTTTTATGAGATTTGTTGTAGATATGTTCATGTCAATAGAATTCTTGTAATGTTGCATCCATCCGCTATAATTACACGGCAGCCAGTTCAAGCAAAAGGAACCTTTCCACCTAAAGGTTTCATTCATTAAACTGAACAGAATGATATGGCTGTCATTATTAAGCCATGACAAATTCCATTTTGCCTTTTTTGCTTTCTTTTGTTCTTACCTAGGCAAATTTTGCTGCAGTAATTGAAAAAGAGGAAAAGAGACCAATGTTGAATGGACAAGAAAACGTAGTGAAAATTCCTACGCTCAGCGCTCAAACGCAGATGGTGTTGAAGGGACTTTTCCTAGTGCTGGATTACCTGTTTCGACAGAACAACAGGTTTGTTAGAAACAGGTGGAAACTGCATTTTGTCACAGGGGTCCTGTAGAATTTTTGGAGAGGCGTAAATATATTCCACAGTAGTTCCCCTACTTATATGATACATACAGCACCTGCATCCAAAAACCTGCTTTTGTTTATTTTTTAGATTTGCAGACGATTACAGGATAGCGCTGCAGCAGTCTTATACCTGGGCCAATAAAGAAGATATTCCTGATGAAAACGGCTTCTTTGCAAGACCTAGAAACAGGAGAAGTGCTCGGCGCAAGACACTAGTGTATACACTGAATTTCTGGTGCCTCAATCCAGCCGTGGTAACTTGCATTCATTAGCTCTAATCACCTACAGACTACTTTAGTTCGATTATATTTATTTTTTGACACTGCATGTAACAGAATTACCAGGATTACTTGCAGGCAGCTGTTGGGGAAATACCACTCTTATGATGCTCAGATGGTGTTTTTCTGGCTGGTTAGTGTTAGTATACAAGGATCTGTCATGGTGGTCAGAACTATAGTTGGTCCACTTTGAAAAGGAAATCTATTTATCTAGTGGATAAAAACAAACCACAAAACAATAATGGAAATTATAGGGTCTCTGAGCTGAGTGGAAAGCCTTAACAGAACATTACAAACAGAAAGCACTGTCGTACTTTTGGGAAGTATAATCAGTCAATTTAAAAATAAAATTGGCAAAAAAAAAGAAATGTAAAAACACGCACACTTACAGATAATCGATACAAAACAATAAACACAAATAGTGACTGAAGCTGCACTGGACCTGATAGTGTCTCACTACTAGCAAAAAACAACAAAATACAAAATTGTGGGTAATTAGTATATTAAGTATATACTTATGTGTTGGTGTGTCGATGTTAGCGCTTTATATACCCACAATTTTTGTATTTTACTGTAGCAGGATAGTGTTTGCTGTGATTATGCAATGAATTACAAAGTTACCATTGAAGAGTGGATGTCGTCTGAAAGGCCCTGATGACTGATCAATGACTGATTTCTTATACCTGAAGCTTTGCTAAATTTATATCTCTTTAGATCGCCCCCCCAACTTATCTGAACTAATACAAATATATTAAAAGTATCTGAACTATTTTCTATTTTATGCCTCATTTTAAGCCACCTCTTATTTCTTTGGGGTTACATTAAACAAAAACTGAATTAAATGTTTAAAATAGATAATATAAAAGTGAAGGGAGAGATGTTTACTCATCTTCGCTTTGCAGTTGGGTTGTTGAGAATTTTGTGGTTTCATTTATTTTTAAGCCATGATTAAAGAATGACCCTACCTTTTGACATTTTCCTTCACAGGAAAGAATTTGGTTCTAAATATATATATATACATCAACTTTAGAAAAGCCTTTGTTTATTGTGACAAATATTTGAACATATGTAGAATAGGTACAGGAAAAGGGCAACTCTGGCCTTTGACGGTAATACAGAAAGTGACCAGGCTATTCTTCGGATAAGTTAATCGTGTGTAGGCACGTTGGTGATTTCTTAGGCTTGTTGCACTCACAAAGGAGGCATGTGGCAGCGCGTTTTAACAGATTTTAAGGGAAAATATAGTGTCTAAGACTGCAGAGACCTAAACTACTTTTGGCGGGAACTTGTTGCCAAATCGCTGTTTGAAGAATGTTGAATCTCTGCAGAATATTCCATGGTTTGTATAATAATATATTTTCTTGTTAAGCATAAGATGGAAAGCTTTATTGCTCCGTTGCCTTTTCGCTTTGCTTCTTCATTGTAAAAACTTCAGCTCGTGATCGTTTGAGTTATATTTCTCTGTGCTTCCCCAAACATCTGTAAAGCAACAATTAGTGGGTTTACTAGTTTTACTGGATCTTGATGATTATACTTCTATGGACAAATATTTGTAGTCTTTAGAAAACATCTCTTCCAAGAATCATGTAACTTGTTAAAGATAATTTTCCAATGTGTATCTGACTGCTAGTAACGCGTAGTATGTTATCAACAATAACTAAACAATTGGTGTTAATAGGAATACATTTTGACAATTGCATTCTTTCTTAAGAAGAGACCTCTGAGGTCCCAAAAGCTTTATGTGACTACATCTTTTTCTGTAGGAGCCCAAGAAATGTTAGCAGCTTCTTCTAAGGACACATCTTCTCGTGTACAGTAATATCCATTTCCCTTTATAAAATAATGCAGACTATTTATACATAAAGCACTATATGGTAAGCGAGCACATGTTAAATGGATAAAGGGCAGAATTAGCACCGTGTACCACAGGATTTTTAATAGTGAAATATCGAGCACAAAAAAAAAAAAAGCACTAGCTACATTAAAATACTTTCACAAAATGTTATGTTTTAAATAAAAATAAAATGCTTCTGTTGGAGCACATGACTGTTCCTTGGACTTTAGAACGTTTTGCCTTTTAATTGATAACATTCAGTATTCTTGCAGACACTTTATATCCATCATAACTATTTATTGCTCCAGTGTTCATGATGCGTTTCCCATAAATTGTATTCTTTATTTATTTGTTCATTCACAAAGCTTTTCCAATATATACCACTGAACAAAAAAAGAAATAAAAACATCCTTTATTGTTCTAGGCATTTTCTGATCTAAGTGGCTGTGTTCGCACTATTGTTCTGACATCAGGCACATTGTCTCCAATGGGATCGTTTTCATCTGAACTTGGTGTCAAATTTTTGATTCAACTGGAAGCAAATCATGTCATCGATAAATCCCAGGTGAGCAACTTTCCTTTCCTTATCGTATGGTAAACCAAACATGGCTATTGTCATACCTGTAAAAAGCCTACCGGTGTCTAGAAGATACATGGGAATGACAGCTTATGGTTCCAAAAACTGGAACACTAGGTTTAAAGACAGAATTTGTGTTGTGACACAGCTACTTTAAATGATCTGAATATACTAGTATGGAATATTGTTTGTGTCTATATAGAAAATCATATACATATAATAATGCAAATTATCTCCAGGTGTGACTTAAGTTCTGCTATCAATTGTATGGTAAATTGATTAGGTTTTTTTCTAAACTAAATATACATGTTTTAGAAAAAATATCATGGCTTTTGTTTTATACTGTTTACAGTTGATTGTGTTTCCACCTGCTAGGTCTGGGTTGGAACAATCGGTGCCGGCCCAAAGGGCCGAAAGCTTTGTGCCACGTTTCAGCATACAGAAACCTTTGATTTTCAGGATGAGGTTGGAGCCCTTTTGCTGTCTGTGTGCCAGACTGTAAGCCATGGAGTGCTTTGCTTTCTTCCCTCGTATAAGGTAATGAAAGAAGAACACCTAATTTAACCTCTTTCACCTCTGTTAACATGCATATGATGAAATTATGATCAGTTCAAATTAGGGCTGCAACTAACGATTATTTTCATAATCGATTAGTTGGCCGATTATTTTTTCGATTAATCGGATAAAAAAAATGAATGTACATTTTTCGTTTATTTAGAATAATTTAATAAACAAATGATGTTAAATACAAACAGCAGAATAAAAAAAACTTTGATAAAATGCATTTCCTTGTCTTTATTTCCCAACCAGCCCCCCCAATTTATGCACATTTGAGCCCAGGCTTGCCACGCTGCCTCCCAGACATGCCACGCTGCCTCCCAGACATGCCGCGCTGCCTCCCAGACATGCCACGCTGCCTCCCAGACATGCCACGCTGCCTCCCAGACATGCCACGCTGCCTCCCAGACATGCCACGCTGCCTCCCACACATGCCACGCTGCCTCCCACACATGCCACGCTGCCTCCCACACATGCCACGCTGCCTCCCACACATGCCACGCTGCCTCCCACACATGCCACGCTGCCTCCCACACATGCCACGCTGCCTCCCACATATGCCACGCTGCCTCCCACATATGCCACTCCACGCTGCCTCCCACATATGCCACTCCAAGCTGCCTCCCACATATGCCACTCCACGCTGCCTCCCACATATGCCACTCCACGCTTCCTCCCACATCTACCACTCCACGCTGCCTCCCACATATTCCACTCCACGCTGGTTCCCACATATACCACTCCACTCTACCCCCACATATGCCACTGTGCCTGATATGCCTTATACCCCCTGATACACCACTCCATCCTCCCCAGACATCCCACGCTGCCCTCCCCACATATGCCTTATATACCGTATATGCCTTATACCCCCAGATATCTCATAGTGCCCTCATAGAGTCACAGACCTGTTCACAGCACACTGACACCATACTTTTATAAATAAGTACTGGGTTAATCTTCACTGCCCCCAGGATTTAGATTCCCCTTAGTCTGCCCCCCTTTACCTCTAACTGTGCCTTAAGTTAACTTTATTAAATTAATTAAATTAACCCTAAACACCCCATTAACCATAACTACCCCTAAATTAACTCTAAATACCCCATCAAACACAACTACCCTAAATTAACCCTAAACACACCATTAACCACAGCATCCCCTAAATTAACCCTAAAGACCCCCATCAACCACAACAGCCCCTAAATTAACCCTAAACACCCCATTAACCACAGCTGCTCCTATATTAACCCTAAACACCCTATTAACCATAGCTGCCCCTAAATTATCCCTAAACACCCCATTAACCATAGCTGCCCCTAAACACCCCATTAACCATAACTGCCCCTAAATTAACCCCCACTTCCCCTAACTTTCAGCAGCCCAAATATTAATTTTATACTTACAGTTAGATGAGTGCTCCACGAACCCGGTCTGTTCCCCAGTTTCTGCGCAACTGGAATGTTTCCTTCGTTTTGGCAACAAGAGATGCGTAGGTGGATGCAGGGTCACAGTCTGTGCAAACCCATGTATATTTTTAGAAACAATATATGTCTTGGGGAAAAAAATTAAAAAGAAGATAGGTATGACTGCTCCCTTAACAGAATGTATGCTCATCCATCTTGTTGACAACAGCAGCCAACATATTGAAGAAGTGCCATAGATAACTTAATGGTATGCACGATTTGGCCTCTGCTTTCTGTTATGGACAATTATATTCTGTATTTGAAAGCACGTCATGTAGTATTTTTTTTGAATGAGTGAAATTCTTGCAAGTGGCCACTAGGTGACATCATAGACCATATTATAAGAAAAATTCAAGGAAACCCAAAATAGCACACTTTAGGAATTCATAAACCACGTTGGAGGAAGCATCCATATGCTAACAGTGTATGTATGAAAAACATATAGCTCATTTCAACAGGTAAACTATAAGATTTTTACCATAAATATTCCATAGGTCGATTAGTCCCAGGGCACACAATTAAACTATTCATTGTGTTTAGGGTAGATACATAAAGGTCTGATTTTGCTGTAGCCAGACTCCAGGTCTCTAGGAACTGCTTAATTTGTATTCGACGAAACTTACATGAATTAGAGTTTAGCCAATATTTGCCCCCTAATGTTCCACTCCAAGTTTATCATTATTTAATAAGAAATACACCGTAGCATGCCTCTGCTTTGTACTAATAAATAATGAAATTACAGATGGCCAGTCCTGAACTCTATTTATCTCCTCCCAATAAATTCGAATGGGATTGGGGATTGTCCCCTACCCCCATTTTTGAGAACACAAATAAAAATGTGACTTGTTTGTGATAAAATGTTCTCACAAATCAATCATCTTTACCTGTGCATATTCACTTATGGTATTTGTTTCTCCAATTAGTTTCCTTCTTTCCAACCCTAGCCTTTTCCAACCACTGTAATGTCTTGCAGATGCATCTTTTGATGTGATTATCTCTATTAGATTAGATTTTTCATTTTTGACATGTTTTTTGCTCTGTGTGTGACCTTCTTGTTTTCTTGCTATTGTCCATGTTAAATTTCTTGATGAATATATTATTAGACTCACTTCGTTATGACATTTAGTTCCTACCAGTGTTTGTATTAAGTGTATCAAGTTGTATTGTGCTAGCTGTAGAAAAAGAGAACATCTAGAGTCTTGAAAGCTTGTAATCTTATACTTACATTACATATTCATATTAGAATGCAAGGAGCGCAAATAAATTGTGGTATTTATAAATAAATATTTATTTAGAAATACCACTATTTATTTGCACTCCTTGCATTCTTAGACATGTATTCTTTTGATAGGGCTATATCTACTTAACCAAGTGAACATCATTTAACCTTTTCACATAATTTATTTTTAATTAATATTAGCTCCTTATCACCTTCTCACTTATTTACATTACATTTATTTATATAGCTCCATGAAATTCCATTACAATCATCGAGTAAAATAATGTAAAATAACACACATTAACACATGCTGGTAGAAAAAGGAAAAAGAGGACCCTGCTCCTGCGAATTTACAATCTAGTCGGTAGTTGAGGGGAAAGTGGAACAGTAGAAGAGGACTGCTTGGATAGGGATGAGTTGACTGAATCAGGATGACCTGTAGAGGTTGTTGGTCGTTCGGATGGCTTGATTAGGATGGAAAGTGGGTTTTCCGAGAGGTGGGTGGGTTTGGTTTTCAGAGGGAGAAAGTCTGATGGACCGTGTTCTACAGAATGGGTACTCCTGGCATGATCAAAAAATCTCACCATTTTCCCTATACAGGGCCATCCAAGCAATTCTTTGAGAAGCTAGCTCATTGTGGTTGGCCCTGTATAATGTATAGCAAAGTCAGTGGGGTGAAATTGCAACACTCCTGCCAACTGACTAGACTTTGAACAGAGCATATTAAACGTACAGCTGCTTCCGAAAGATTTCTAAGAGGGATATTATTTGCATTATATTTGGGTTCCCATTTGTTACCTTTTTTTGGATTCATGTTTGTTTTAATGTGTTTAAACGTACTGTTATCTTTTCAAATACCGACCCAAATCAATCACTGTTTTAATGACGTATGTATCTTTTGCAACATACCAATTTTTTTTTTTTTTGCAAGAATAATGCTTTGCACGGTGAGCCATTTAAGTGGTGTAGCGGACACCAAGAGACAATTGGAGTAGGTGCAAGTGTATTGGATATGGCAGATTAAGTGCTTTTCAAGGCAGTGATGGATTATACAATGGAAGGGGTCTGAATGCTTCCTTGCAATGTTGGATATAAGGAGATATAAAAAAGCCGTGGAAACGAAAAGAAAATGCGTATGACAGGCCCAGCTGGGAAATAAGTTGTTTTGTGGAAAGTGAGAATGAACAATTGGTAAGCAACAGGTTTTACCAGCTAGCAATCGATAGAAGCCAGCATTAAAGCTCAAAGAAGGAGCTTCAGAGAACACATTTATCATCGTAATTTCATGGAATGGCTTTATAGGAGATTGCGTGCACTATGGACACCTTTCAACAATATATTAGTGTCATATAACCTCCCCACTAATATAAATGCCAGGGAAGCTCAGTGTCATAAAACTGCCGTTATTCTAACAAAATTAACTATCAGGGCAGTTTTTTTTTTTTACATTGTGGTAAGACAGAAAAAACACTTATTTAATAATATAGAATTCACTGTTTGCATAGATGTGCGAGCAGGACCCTCTTTAATGATCAGTTTGTCTTTGTTAATTCTAGTCTTGTCATACCTCTTGAATACATGTATTGTAAGAAGCGCTGCGTAAATTGTTGGTGCCATATAAATTAAAGTGATGATAATGTTTTGTTTTGCTGGCTGTTTGTGAAAAATGTTCTTTACAACGTCGTGCATTTAAATATGTTGCCTTTTAACACCTTTTATGAACGTCACAAACGTGCATCTCTGTTGCAGGTGCTCAGGGGGAAGTACACACAGTTCACAATCTTATATAATGTTCTATGTTAACTCTTGCTTTGTCCGTACAAAGACGCCACTGTCCGTGGCAAGGTTTGTGAAGGTGCATAGAACATCACGCAGACCCTAGTAAATGTCCACCATGACAAATGTTGGTGCCTACCCCTGCCCTAGAAGGGATCTGTTCTGATGGTATCATAACCTATGTAGAAGCAGATGTATTCCCCGTATGTTCTAATACTAAAAAAATACTAAGCTGGATATAACTCTCTATATTATTCAAAGCAGCATTACTAGTAACGATAGGAGTCTCCCAAAGCCTCCACTTAGTGACTGGCAGCCAAACAATAATTATGAGAAAAAATAGAGTATGTATCAAATATGATTGTCTTGCTGTAGCTAGCTGTGTATTTGGCACAGATGTCAAATCAACAAGCCCCATTTTCTTGTGCTAGTCTCCTTTAATTTGTAGTATATGATGAGCAAATCCTTGTAACGTTCAACAGTCCAACTGCAGTTAAGTGTTCCTTTTACTTAGGATTAAGAGTCAAGTAGTAACAGCTAATCACGCACTTTCATATGGCTTTGTTTTTTTTTTAAAGTTTTTTTTGTTTTTTTTTTACTTAACTATGTCTAATGTCTATTAGGTCAGAAATAGATTGTCAGCCGTCCCCAGAACTGTATTATTATATTCCTTGTACTTTGTGCCCATATAATGGCTATTAAGCAAGTGCTCTCGATATCCGTGCTTTATAAATGGAACTGGACGCATGAGTTCTGCAGCTGCTCCAAGACCTGCATCTCTGCTTTATTCTTGGTCAGATTTTACCTATCAAGTTTCCCTCTTGGTTAACATTTCAGGGTTTTCCTGTGGGGCAATGTTTAAAAAAAAAAACGACATTCTGTTAACAACTGGCAAATGCTACTTGGTTTGTTGCCAAGGAATACTTTGAAGTCGCGGACTCTCATTCTACAAAACTTTAAATAATTTTTTATTGCTCTACTGTTTTCTTCCTTTCCTTTCCAGAATTTTTTCATCCTATAATGTGTCTCTTCTGTTTTTGTTGAAACAATTAGAAAATTAGTAATGTTCAACTGCATCGTGGTAAATCATGGTATTATCATAATTAAGTTTTTTTTTTTCTCATTCTTTAATTGAAAGGCTTTCCCATCCTTAGGCCTGTAAAGCCACTTAGTTGAACAAATTAAATATGCAGCTATGTATATTATGAAAATATTTCTATGTAATTGTTTCATATTTTTGTGCGTTATTATTTAGTGAGTATAAAAACACAATATAAGGCTTTAATATAGGTATCATGTTTTTAACGGTAATGTTAACTGTCATGCCGTTAAATCTACAAAATATCAACATATGATGCATATCACAAACTTATGTTAACTTGCATGTGACAATGAATTTAAAAAAAATAATTTTTGAAAATTGCTTCATACTTTATTTTACTGATACTGTTAAAGAGTTACATGATGGTAAGAGATATACTTGCGAGCAAGGCCCTCTTTTACCTAATGTATCAGATTGCCTTTGTCTAGTTTTGTCATACCTTTGAATATAAACATTGTAAGAAGCGCTGGGTAAATTGCTGACGCTATAAATAAAATATTAACTAACAAACAAAACTGGTATTTAACTAGAAGTACGTATGCGTGCATTGCTGGTGGGCTTATCAGTCAAAAGGAACTCGGAGATCGCATTTATTCTAGACCCAGCGTTATCAGCGTTTCTCTGTGTGAGCATTTAGTCTCTTAGGTGATGACCTGTGAGGATGCCGACGTTTCATTTGTCCTACTTTGCCGTTGTACGGGGATGAACTGCTTTTAATAATTTCTTGAAGTAGTCGGAAGGGCAAACAAGGCTTTCCACACTATCCTTTAGTACCTCATGTAATGCATTGGGCACCCAAGCATCATGCGTATGGCTGGGTGAGAGGGGTGAGGAGAGCATTAATTATTATATTTTATTTGTTTAGGGCCAACTGACTCTGGTTTGATGTACGGTGTGGCTTTAAGACAAATGTAAAAGTTATGGAGGCCCATGCCCGTTATATACCTTACTATTGTTAAAACAGTGACCATTCATTTTCAATGGTGTTCTTTTTGAACAAAATATATTATTTGGGATACATGTCATGAGACATGGGTGTAAAATAAATCAACAGCATTTTGTGCACATTTAAAATTTGGAAGAAGTACCATGCTGCAGTATGAGTACGAGTGATTAAATATATTTTTATTAATAAAATGAATGGTAAAAAAGCATTTCTTTGGTCTATAGGTTCACTGGATTACTGTGAGTTTTTCTTTGAAATAGTCAGAGGTTTAGGCATTGTTTGTAATTAATTGTAGGGTCCCCCCCCCAGAATAAAAATAATTAGTAATCAACACTTAAAATATGACAAAATCAACAATAGTTTTAGATGTAAAAGTCCTCAACAAATCTATGCATATATATATATATATATATATATATATATATATATATATATATACCAACAAATGTAGCTTATAGACAAGATAAAAACAGTTAGTGTGAGTTATTTTATTTTTTAACCGTATTGGCCAAATTAGACGGAAAAAAACAAGAGGAGGAGGAGAGAACTCCTAGATTATACTCATGCATATTGCCCATAGTTACAGCAGCCTGCTACACATCTTATCTTTTTTCTTGTGCTAGCCTATGATATCTCTTTTCATATTTGAACAGAGGACCGGTTTGTTGGGGGACAGTTTTGCAGGCACGATCACATGATTTTGGTCACTTTTCGTGCTCCAGCTGTACTCTTTATCATCCGACAAAACCCTGTGCTTGACATAGGTATTTTGTCTCATGTTTCCGTGTAAGTGGGATCTCGCTGATAAATACTTTGTCCCTCTGTGTTGTTTATGCATTCTACATGAATTATTGATATGCTTTCAAGATGGTATCACCAATAGCCGCCTGAGAATTCTTCCAACTTTCTCAAGTAACCGAGATGAATTTGATACTCTCTATGCACGGATAGGGTAATGTATTAAAAAGCGGTTACTGTTTTACAACTAAGGAAAAAAAAACCCAATGGTTATGTTTGATGTACTATAGAAACAAAATCCGGTATAATCTAGGATTTCTGTCCTCCTCCTCTTGTTTTTCTTTTCAATTGCTGAGTGGTAGCAGGCATATAATTGTATTTCACCTCAAGCATTTAGGCTGTCCTACACGTGAAAGACATTTATGATTACATACTTTGGTTGGGAGATATTTATTAACATAGTGCAGTAACTTTATTGGCATTAAAAATAACCACTTGGATGCTCTAGACAAAAGCTTTTGGCAAGAAATGCCATGGTTCTAACAGCTTAAAATTATAATGGTTATTTCCCCTTTAAGAGTGCACATTTATCAAATAGCTTTCCTTTTTAACCAACTCAGCACCAAAGTGCTGTCGCATACTTTGCACTAGTGTTAGTGTCTTACAGCCCTATCTTGACCTATGCAGCACCCCTTACTGCTATTCTGTGTTCCCACCCCCCATCCCCCCATCCCCATTGATTTACAGTGTATGTGTGTGTATATATATATATAATGTATAATACGGTAATTGAGTAGTATTATGGGGCCGTTCTCTTCTAATGCAGCATGTATGTGTGTTTATATATATATATTTATTTATTGGCTTCTTTTCTGGATCAGACACACAGCTTACAATGCAGTACGACATGGGTACTAAAGAGTACAGTCACATCTCTTACTGAATATCATTATCTGATCTATACCACTTGCTTCCAAAAATGAGCTCCTACTTGCTACCTTTCAAACTGGAATGGCATGAGACAATGAAGAAAATGAATGATACACGCTGAGCAAGAAATACATTTATTTACATCAAGCAGCCCAGTGGTGGAAATGTGTTTTTGTTTACTTTGTGCAAACACACGTTGATTTTTTGATAGACTTTGAAAGACATTTGATTTCGATAACATCTGGACTTATTACTGCAAGTAATGGGATATTGCAAAATGGCCATAAAGATGCCAGTAAGAGGCAGAAATACATCTTTTTAAGTTGCTTTTATTGATAAAGTTTCATAAATCAATATAAATGGTTATTGGGATTTAACATTTCTATAAGTGTTTGGAAACCGCTGGAAATATTACATTCCGGCTGTTTACAAAATCTTAATGGTATTTTTTGTTTTCTTTTTGCCCATGTCATTGGTAAACGCTAGACAGATTTCACTACTTAGTTAACTTGGAATTAACGTGAGGCATATGTGTGTGCATGCTTTTGTGTGTATATGAACTTCAGGATAGGAAATTCATTAAGCCTCAGCCAAACCTTTCCCATAAGACAACTACGATGAGAATGAACAAATAGTATAACTACAGGTAGGTTCGCTAAATAGTAAAGGCTGAGAAGACAGCATTGTCCCCTTAGTCTCTTGGAGGCATGAAAGGTCACTTTTGCCTCTTATCTCTATCCAATGGTACTTACAACACTTAGGATGACATTAATAGGAGTGATTTATCAGCTACGTTTTTTTTTGTAAGCTACCATGTGACAGGAGTGCTTTTAAATAGTCCTCTTTTATGTTTTCTGGGAAGTTGAACTTGTGAACCTAACAGCACATTAAGTTAACTGTCATTATGGTTAGTGAGTGGCACGGAGGTGCTGATCCCACCCAGTCCACAGCTGTACAGCTTTACCTGATCAATGGTTCAGCAGCCTTTCTACCTTATTTTTAACACCCTGTCCCCTTGGTTGGATATTTGGAACACCAACTTGTTATACAAGTATATATATGTGTGTGTGTGTATGTATTATTTATTGGTTTGTATAGCGCCATTAAATTCCGTAATTAAATTCCGTAATTCCGTACATTGGGTAGACAGGACATAACTAGTATGTACATATATACATATATGCATACAGTATATCCCTTTGATACACTTACAGTATGTACTGGTGCTCTGTGTGCACTCATGTACCATTGTAACATAAAAAAAATCGGTAGCATCTTTAGAATGCAATTTTCTATAAAATGAACGTCGGTAAGTGGAAGCGATTACACAGAAATCTAAGATGCTTTTAAACAAGATAAAGATAAAGGACCATTAGGGTTTCCGTCGCCAACCTGTCTGCATTAAGATGTATCTTGCTTGGCGCCTGCATCAGAGATGATTCATTCAATATGTGTCATATCAAAGTCAAGCAGTCCGGTGTAGAGGGAAATGCTAATGCTTATTTGTTTGAGCAATGCCCCCACTGCTCTCTTGCTGACCTTTGCTGGCTCTGTGTAGACCTTGCATTTTTCAGCATCGTTTCTGCCGGTGTTCTGTATAGGTAACAGTTTTTCTGAACTGTGCTAATACATGTTATTTGTTGATTGCTGAGATTAATAATAAATTGACATTTGAATGTAAGCGTGTGGTATTTTGTACCATATTTTTAATATGCAATTTTAGTCTATTTTTGTACTACTTTATATTTGAAAAGCATTCTGGGAAAATTACTTTTTCCAAAAGCATTTCCCAAAGCTATAATTTTTTGTTCCCCCATCTCTGCAAAACTAAATTACCAGTATACTTTTGGGGTTAAACCCAAGAAGGTTAACACCAATCATGTGCACAGACTGTAAATATATTTTTCAGAGGATCATTTTATAACATTCTTGGATACTCAGAATAGAATTATTTGTGTCTGAGATCTTAAAGCGACCCTGAATACATCATTTGCACTTTAATGCACATGATAGCTTTGTTGTCCATTTTGGAAATGCATGGGGGGGATGCTGCAGAATCCTCTTAAATGTATTTGCCCCCTTTCCACAACAACCAGCCAAATGCTATGCAGAAGATGTGTTCGGCCGAATGCATCTCTCTGCACTTTCCTCTAGTCAGCTCTGGCTGTAGAGAATGCTGTGTTCATGGAGCTGTTCAGATCCCTGTCCACATGAATAGGAGTGCTTTCCTGCCACTGACTGTCTGCTTTTGCTGCAAGTCTGCCTCTTCTGTGTAAGCACTTTTTTTGGAAAAATACATATTAAGCAGTGCACTCTAACATGCATTCTTCTTTAGAGGGGGGTGTCATGGACATTAGACTGTGTGCCTCATCCACACAGTTGTGAACTCTCAAATTGACTTGTATCATAGAGAAACTACTTATTCCATCTGATGTAGAAATGGTGTGTTAGATGGACAGTTGAAACATAGTATACCTGAGCATTCAAGAAAGGCTGATGCCAGCCAGTTTCAGCCACACGGTTAAGTGATATGTGTACATCAACCATTTAGAATTTATTTCCCTGGGGTCTTAAAACTTAAGGTCTTGCAAAACCTCAAAGCAAGTAAGGTGAACTTCATTCCCTTATTTTGCCAGTTAGGAGAACCAACCTAATTGTACTATTCCAAATATATGCAGAGTATTTAACATATATGCTCTCTTCAAAGAGAATAGGCCTATTTTCCTTTGTAGTCCGGTTGTATGTTGTTGTTGTTTTTTATTATTATTACTTTGAATAATTTTTTGTACATTATAAAGGGGGGCGAAATCCCAATGGAAACCCAAAGAATGTTCCTTTTACACTATAATAGTTGTTTATAATATGATTTTAAGAATCTCATTAAGGAGGTCATCCACCAGCATACATCTTAAGATCAGCGATATAAGGAGCTCATAACACATTTTAGTGGCCACTGATGACTATTGAGAACTGTGTTTACACTTTGCTCTGAATGCATCTACGTAAGGATGTTTCCGAGTCGGACTTAAATGAAAACTGTCAGCATTTGGTTTTAATTCAAATAACAAAGCAGCTGATTAAGAAGAAGACAAAAAAACACCTTTTTTAAAAAAATAAAAAATAAAAAAAATAAAAATGTGGGGCTTGGCACTGGAATTCAGTATGAGTAGTGAAATCTTAAGGCTTGGTTTCCATTGGGGTTTTTTTTGCTAAAAACGCCAATAGCGCCACCTGGCGTTTTTTTGTGAAAAACGCATGCAGCCAGATGTTAGCTGTAATTCAATGGGAAATCGCAAAATGCCATTTCCACTTGGCGTTTTTCTGTTTGGCGTTTTTTCAGTCCTCTTTGGCGTTTTTCTGCTTTTTTGGGCTCTGTGGCAGTTTTTCAAAACTGCAGCATGTTGACACTCTGGCGTTTTTTGCAAGAAATCTTGGCTTTTTTTCTCCAATAGAAGTCTATGGGAGAGAAAAAACACCATGAAAAAGCCATGTGGGTTTATTGCCTTGGCGTTTTTTATGGCGTTTTTTCCACAGTTACAATGCAGAGGATGGACCCAGTATCTGTGTGTCCTACGAGAAATAGGCTGAAAACAAACAGTTTCACACAAAACAAAGTCCTGGACTGGTTCATATTGAATTTTACACCATTTGGAACAAACATGCCATTACAAACAAACATACGCGACCGGATCCTGCGTGCCAAAAGCAACAGCAAACAATTTGCACCATCATTTGGGGCCAATCTTCCCAGAGGAGCAGACATTCGAAATAAAGCATGCCTTACAAACCACAGAAAAGAGACAAAAGGGTCTACCAAGTAAATGACATCAGGAGAGGGCAGATACTTGCCATTTATCCTAATCCCTTTTAGCTGGGTGAAACTTCTAACTTGTAAAGGCTGGAAAAACTGCCTAAGGTCAAAAAAAGCAATTTCCACAGAAAGGCTAAAACGCCAGAAAAAACTGCAGAAAAAACGCCAAAACGCAGGTAAATGCAGCGGCAGTTTTCTTGGCAGTTTTCCTGGCGTTTTTCATCAAGAAAAAAACGCCGGACAAAAACCCAAGTGGAAACCTAGCCTAATGCAGATACTTCACACCTGTTGACTCACTTAGCTGTATATATATAATTACTAGAGCGCTTGTAACCTTTTATTTTAAGCTATTTCCTTTACTTATGTTCTCTAAATACTAGAAAAGAATAACAATGTTGCTAAGGATTTCAACTTTCCTTTGTACACCAGTCAACATTAGCCCCAAAAGCATATAAAGATAAACAAGCTTTATTAACAACACATTTAGTATGAACTGTAAAACTCATTTGCCTATATATTTATATTCGTTTAAGAGGTGTTGGCTATTTTTGTTTGCCAAAAATAGTTCTTGTATATGACAATAGCTTAAATATAATGTTACCCTATGCAATACTATATCACCGCCCCCTTTTTTTTTAATGTCTTTCACTACAAAGCATTCTTGAACAGAAAACGAATGGAGTGTTTCATACAATAGACACATGCATAATACTAATAATGTTTACTCTTGTGCATATTCCTTTCTGCCTTGCTATAATTTGTATCTGAAATTGTAGCATGCTCGCCAGTTTTATACAGATGGCCATATGGTTATGTGAAGTAAGGTAACTCTACCCTTGATGCTTAACCATCTATACACCAGACATTCATGTACAGTTTGCTCCGTTCTCCCGCAGCCATAAGATCTTGCAACCGAATTAAATGAGGAGTCGGGGAATCATTTTAACAAAAATACTGTTGAGAATATGTAATGGCAATGGACGGAGTTATAATTTATTAAAACAATCAACATTTTAAGTAATTCAGATAAAGGCTGTCTGTCTTATTGAATAGGGCATGCTGTGTGCGCTTTTTCTAAACAACATTCTTCATCTTCCCTTTTATCGTTATAATAAGAATTTGTCTATTTCACATTGCATGGCGTCAGGTAAGCTTAAAGTAAAATAAATGTGCTGTCGGAATTTTTTTATTTTTTTTTTAATAGTCACTATAGAAACGAGAATAAATTGTCCGACTGGAGGCACACATGGAATTCTGTCATGCCCAGTCTGTCTGATAATGTCACAGGCTTTATTATTTGATCCGTGATTTGCATGATTTGTATTTAAAAAGAAACCAGGCCTAACCCATGAGAAAACCGAACAGAATTGTTCTCCTGAATCTAATGCTAAGGGTTTAGAAAAAAAATCAAGTGGTTCCCCTCAATTCACACTAATAGTGCAGTATTTAGTAATAGGGTGATGAAAGAAAGAAACAGGGCCATTGGTGTACTTTTAGGACTGGGTTGGGAACCACTGGCAGACAAGTTTTTGTTTTTAGTTTTTAGTGTTGAAATAAGCAGGGCTTCTCAACTTGAAGACCTTCTGATTATCTGACAGCATCTCTGTTAGAATCTACATTGCGGTAAGACTGAGAAGCTCGTTTTCCCTGGCCTACCACATTGTTATACAAATGCACTAATTAATTAATGTTCCCAGGAGATGTATCGACAAACACAACGATAGTAAGCCTATAAATGTGTAAAACTTGTCTTGTGTTACAAATGGGTAATGTGTGGTAAGTGGGAATAGATCTCTGGAGTATCATCTTTAGGAAACATATAATTCCGTATGTTGGATACCATAGTCACGCAAATTCATAACAAAGTTGTAACGTTTAAACATTGGAGTATGTACATATGAAAATAAATATTTCGGTGTGTACCACAATCTAGAGATATATTTTATGAGTTAACTTTTGGTTCCATATTTTCACATAAAAATGAAATAGCTTATACTTTTGAAGAAAAAAAAATTAAGTGTTTTGTAGTGGGAAATTAGTTTATTTGCAGTTCATTACACGGTGGAAGAATATGTAGTTGATTGCATTAACTCTCTGTTTAAATGTTGGATATAGATGAAGGCCTAAATGGATGCCAAAGTGCTTTGATCTACTTAATATATAAAATACATTTTGCTATTTCTAAAACAATGCTTTGATTTGTTTTGTTTAATATGTCTTTATCACTTATGGTAAGGACTGGTTTAAAAACATTTTTGCTCCAGAATTGCTCTTTATAATTAACCCATCCAAGCAAAGTCTACCATAATCTCAACCAACCCAAACGTACTTATCCAGCCCAACCTAAAGAAACCCTCTGCTACTTAAGTAACTGCCTTTTAAGCTTTTTAACCCCTTCTTCAGCTGTAATTTTCTTCTTTCTCATTTACTGTAACCACACATATATTTATATGGTTATATATTGTTAGGAAAGGGCTTTCTTTATACATCATTTTGATTGTATCATTTAATTTACTATAAAAAGTATAAAATATGGTGACAAAATGAGGACGAAAATACTAATTCTGACTTACACTCATCTACAAAAGCTAATGAAAAAACCTACTTAAAAAATTCTAATATTTGCCCTGCGTTTATAAATACCCAATGTTTTATGTGTTTTGTTTTTGCAAGTTATAGGGCAATGAGTACAAGTGCTATTTTTTCAAATCTGGTGATACTGCCCCTATGTCCCATTTGGGACATCTTTGAAGCCGGTTAGTTCAATTTACCCCCATCCAACCATATATTGTTTTAGAACTAGACTCCTCATGGTATTACAAATAGTTGTACTTTTACTCTTTCCATGCACTAATTCTACAACAAGCCTTTGTCAAACTTTGTGGTAGTTATTATTTTGTGCCCCCCCCCCACATTTTACTTCAGGTATGAATTTATAGCTTCTGGTATATGTCACTGTCAAATATCATCCCAATATGTGTTCAGCAACATCTCCTAAGTATGGTAATACCACTTATCCATGGGTTTATCGGGTTGTTGGGGGGGGGGTTAAAAGGCCACATTTGGGACATGTGCAATTTAATATTTCAACTGAGATTTTGACATGTTGAAAACAAGACACCCCAGGAAATTTCACATTTATATATATAAAATATTAATCTCACCAGCCATTGTAAAATGTTGTGGTCTTAATTTTATTTTTCCACACACATTGTACTTCAGGTATGAATTTACCGCTCCTGGTATATATCATGGCCAAACAACATCCCAATATGTCTTCACCAACATCTCTTGAACTCAACGTGTAGTTCAGCCCAGCTGATTAATTGTTAATGAAAGAAGCCAGAACCAAGGTTGCTCAAATGCCTCCATAACATATTTTGGTACTTATGTATGTCTGTAAACAATGGTTAATTGATGCTAGCTGCCAGGATGCCCACCTCTAATGTCATGGTGCGCATGTGCAGCTACGCTTGTGCCTTAACCATGCAAAGTTAACATATTGCAACATAATTTATTATGAGCAACATTAATCAACAGTTGATTTTTCCACCTATTGAGAACACAGTCAGGATGACCAATGATAAATAAAGAAAAATATTTTTTTGCTCAGGAGCTTATGTGTTTTTATTTTAAAATATTGTAACTCAAAAAAGTGCAGTCCCTCCTTGTGTTCTGGATAGTAATCCATCTGAAGTAAAAAATCCTTAGCAACCCAGATGGAAAACCATTTGGTTTGAATGTTTTTCTGCGCACCAGTTTATGGCACCCTGTAGATTTCTTATTTTGCTTACTCTGCATTGGATAGATAGGGACTTTTATGACGGCATAGATCAGGTCAAATGAGTTACTTATGTCTCAAGAACAATTACAGTTTTGTTTCTTGGTTACTGTAAATTGGTCGGGCTTGTGCTTCTCTTTGTTAATGTCACAGTTTAATAGAAGATTATTCGTCCCCTATAAAGTGGATACTTTAAAAGCTGGTGTGTTTTATGTTTAAAAGTTGTAGCAAGCATGATTTGGAGGAGGCCAACCTAAGGTTTGTATATAACAATGCTTAGAGGTAACATATGTTTATCCTGTTTTTTTTTCTCCAAAAAAGTTTCATTCATAGGAGTCTGTTCTGTTAAGGCTGAGTAGGCAATACGAATAACCCAAAAGTCAATTTGTCCTTTCCTTTCCGACTAGCAACTCGGCAGATGGGAATTCACCAAGAATCCTTGGCACTTCTAATCTTTTCGGTTAAGCTCTAGTTAAAATAGCTTTATATTAAAACCGCAGTATTATAATCAGTCTCTGTCCTCTAGTCACCCTGCTTGAACCTGCAGGAAATATATTACAACTACCTACTTAGGCAGGCAATTGGGTTCCAATCCATTCTCTATTGAGAGGTCTTGGCAAACTTACATGAAATCCAGTGAGAACATTAAAAACTGTTCATGAAATACAGGTAACAATAATGCAAATGTTAGCTGATGTCAGCACTAGATGTCAGCACTAGATTCTGTGATGGTTTTAATCCCAGATGTGAATACCAAGGGTCCAGACACATTGTCTCCATCCCCCCCTCCCCCTCCGGTGCATCAATGAGCCTTGGCCGCCCATTTCGCCGTTTCAGCGCTTTCCATCTTTGAAATACTTTTGATAGGTATTGGCCACTGCAGACGGGAACACTCCACAAGAGCTTCGGTTTTGGAGATGCTCTGACCCAGTCATTACAATTTGGTCAAGGTCGGTCAGATGCTTATGCTTGCCCATTTTTTTCCTACTGTCAACGCATCAAATTTGAGGAGGGAATGTTCACTTGCTGCCTAATATGTCATACCCACTGACAGGTGCCGTAATAACAAGATTATCAGTGTTATTCACTTCACCTGTCATTGGTCGTAATGTTATGGCTGATCGGTGTATATTTCCTTCAGGACATGTTAAATGGTCAGTCCAGCCATTGTATGCAACTTAATGCATATGATAACTAAAATGTCCATTTAAAAGGTCCCTTTTAAAAAATAATTGGGGGGGATTCTGCTTTTGTTCCTTTTGCTGCCCTCCCTGTTTTTTTTGTACAGATATGTGTGATATACTTACCACTTGTCGGCTTTAGCGCTGGCTGAGGAGCTCTGCAGGTGGTTGTCTATAGAGACCTCCCTGTGCATGCTTCAAGCACCCAATCCGTTGCGGAAATCATTGGACCACTGAGCAGGTGAGAAACAGCTCTGTAGCTGCAACTTCTCCCGAATGCCCTTTAAGTGCATCTCATCACATGATAAATATTTAAAAATACGAGAAAAACATGTATTTTTCCTTTATTATTTCACTATATGTGCCAAACCAAATATTAAAGGTATATCTAAAAGTTGCGAAGTTGAGGTTTATAACATGTGGGAAACAAGAGGTTTAATTACTTACTTATGCTAAAGTAACAAACCGTAAATAGATGAGATACATTTCCACAAGTTTGCAAATATTTTTGCATCTCTACTTCCATTACCCTCTTCTTTTGTGTAATGAGAGTTGTAGTCCAAAAAATGTTTGTTTTTTTAAAATTAAAGTATAAATGTAGTTAAGGTAATGTGCATTTTTGTTTTATTTGATTTTTAATTTATAGGTGCCTCTCTTTCTTCTTTAACTGTTACGCACCAGATGTTCATTAAACATGCAAGACTCCTGCTTTTGGGGGTGTTGCTACAATATTGTGGGCAACACCATTACAGTGATTTCACATAGGGGAACCTACAGGGCCTCCTGTGTATGAGATGCATGATTGGAATGCTTAGTCCAGTTTGTCAGCTAGGGGCCACATACATGGCTGGCACTGAAAAAAGTTAATGTGGGTACATTTTACAGTTCATTACATTTAAATAACCATAAATTAAGATGTTAAGAAGTGAAAATAAGGACTATATGTAAAAGAAACCATCTTCATGTTTATACTAAAGAATCCCTTAAGCAATCTGTTCTCAAGATTTGCATTTCTATTTCTCCATATTATTCCATGTCCTCCAATATAGGTTATTTGGCAGCCTTTGTAAAGGTGCGAAGAAGAGAAAAAACATGTACGGGGAGGCAATGGTTAAACTAGTCCTGTAGCTGATCCCCCTGTTAATTTTGTCCATTATCGTGACTGTAAAACAAAAAGAACAAGTTATAGGTAGTTTGTAATAAATTGATTTAGTTATGCTAGCCACAAAAGTGACATTATCTCTTGATACATACATAGATATGAATAATGCGTGGTACAGCAGGCTGTTTTTCTTTGTTACTATGACTTTTTAAGATATATGGGATGTATTTTTGCTCCGAACCGTTGTAAGAGGAATGTATTCTAGAATTTGTAAAAGGTTCCCTAATAAGTATATTGCATAGGAATTGTTGAATGTTATATTGAACACATTACACCCACTTCGTTTCAGTGATAGCTGTGTGATGATTCTGTATTTCTCTATTTGCAACCAAAACAAGTCCTGCATTAAAGGCTAAATACGGTATATACATTTACTTACTTACTGTTAAACGGAGTTCTAGATTATTTTTTTTATGTATAGAGTGACTTGTATTATTTCCATAAATGATACATAGGATACTAAAAAATGTTAAGTCATTTCTATAAAAGCAATAATTGTCTTGCAATAAAGTAGAAGTGTGATTTGTTGATTGGGGATGATTGATGTTTCCTCTAATACATCTCCAGTAGTTGTAGGTGTTATTGCTGGACAGACGTTTGTGGTAGAAATTATCTGGTTATGAGTGGTCTGGTGTGTGCTGACAGAAAAACAGTGAACTTTATGGGAACATTATTAAACTCTGTATAGCCCTTTGGGGACTAGAACTTAGTCACATTCTTAAAAATAATAAAAGTGATTATACAAGCACTATTAATGAATTCTATACAATAATACATTGTGTATATAGAATGGACCCCGAACAACTATATACTGCTGCTTGACACAATTGGTTGAATAAATTGAAAAACACATTACAAAACGTTTATTTATGGAGCACTAACTGATTCCATAACACTATTACAATAGTGGTGCAATTTTCATTAACATTAAAATGATCAATATGCAATTTGACAATAGAACGTACAGGGAATTCCAGAGAATAGGCACAGCACTGGTAAAATCCTGCATAGGCAAGTGGGAAGGGGTGATAACAACAGAAATGGAAAGGGCATAGAGGGTGGTTAGGAGTGTATTTGCAGATAAGAGCCAGGTCAGTAGTTTAAAATGAATTCTGTAAGATATGGGGAGCCAGTAGAGGGATTAGATGGCGTAGTTGGGCCTTGTCAATTCATGTCAACCAGTGAATAAGAAAAAAGGTGAAAAACAATGCTATTCCAAAGTTAATATTTCATACTGGCCTATGAAACTTTACACCAGGGGAAAATTGGTAGATTAAATGGACCGAATGGTCCTTATCTGCCATCAAATTGTTTCTATGAGTTAAATTAACAGTGTTGTAAAAGTACAAAATATTTTTCCTTGCAATGCTGGCTGTAGCAACTGGGAGTTTGGTGCATTAGCTCTCACTCTAAAAATATATTTGCAGTTGCCAGCCCATGTTACAGCTTAATATGATAAGTGTGCACGATAGAACACTTATTTATAATGGCGCTAACAAGTAATGTGGTGAGATTCTGATTACATCCATTGTCACTAGTTTTAATTTATATTGCAATGCGATCTATTGTACATTATCACACTATAGGAGTTGCCGTCCCAGAATTTGCTTTCTGCAACCATAATAAAACAAGTAATACATGGATTTTTGAAGCACTCTTTAATGAATATTATGTTGACCAGCAAAGTACCGGTATATCTAGCTGCAACAAAACCACTTACATTGTTCAAGCCCAGTCTTTTATCTATATAATATAAGTCAGATATTTTATCTATATAATATAAATATAGTTTTATTTAGCCATACCAGTTGTGTAGTTGCATAGTATATAGCAAAAATAAATCTATAGCAAAGCATCTACATACGGTATTTGACCTCTGATAAACTATGTGTTTTAACACTATTAAAAGCAAAGCTGCATGAATAACCAAAACCAAGAGACATCCAAAAGCAATAACATAAACAAATGGTATAAATACAAGGTACCAAGACTGTTTTAACAGCATTGTTTGGAAACGATCACAAAAGATGGCATGCTGCTTTCCCTGACCTATTAAGAACATTACATTTTGAAAGCATGGCCGTTAAAATGAATAAGTGGCAATATTAAAAAGTTAAACAAATGCCAAAAAACATTTTCCAGAGAACTGGGATTGTAACAATGCCATTAATGAGGGCAAAGAGGTTTTAATGCAATTTGCACGTTCTTAAGTTTCAAAAAGAGGTTTTCAGTTAGTGCATTATTAATGGGCTGCACATCTGGAAGTGTGTAAAAGCTATAGACATTGAGCAAGTGCAGGGTTCCCCCACTAGGCCTGATTCTGATTTCCCCCCCATCCCCAGTGAAATGCTTGTTTTCAGAAGACCGAGAGAAGACCATGACAATATCCAGATAGTATGTAAACATTCTGTACAGCGGACATGTTTATGAGCCTGACAGTAGACGATGGTTTGAGACTATATAATGCAGCAGGAAGTTATGAAAAACATCTGACTTGTCATGTATTTCTTTGATTTATGTTTCTATTTTGTTTGTGTTGTATGTGTATGTTTTAACATTTAACAAACTAAATCGGGTATTTTTAAGTAAGGTACTTTAGTTTCACATACAAATGCAATTACTACTGTATTTGTGAAGTGAAATTGATAGGGACGCTGAATCCCAGTGTGACAGTATAGATATTGATGTGTGCTATAGATTAAAACACATTTTGACCAATAAAGAATTCTCATTTACTTCTGTTTCTCTGGTTCAGGACATAACTAGTACCAATAAGTGCCACCCAGGCCTTCGAGGCCAAGGAGCCAACATGTTGGAAATGCTAGTCCTAACATTTGTATGAACCCGTGGAGCACAACTCCAGGCCTTAAGGACCACGAATTGATAGATTACAGCTTTAGTTAGTATATGCTGTTTAAGTGGTCCTGTCACACTAAAATTGCTCCTCTTATGTCACATTACATTACATACTTGTGTGCGTGTGGGGCCATTGAGATAAATGTCATTTTGGGTGTTAGATGTGTAGGGGCACTGAGATGGGTTATGGTAACACATTCATGTTTAATTGGTTACTAATTTCTAGACCTTTAGAAAAGTATTTATCAGAGACTTTGAGGTAATAAATAGCAAATGCGCTGGGTCTTTGTATTTCTTTATATTACTGTTTATTCTAATCAGATAAGCAGTATTTTGCCACTTGTTAGTGACATATAATAGTTGTGTGGTCCCCTTAAATTTTCATGTGGTCCCTTTTGCAAGTGCATGGCTTTTGCAAGAAAAGCTTTTGACTTGATGTGTTACTTTATATTTGATGGTTAGTTACTGAAAAATACAAGGGTTAAAATCACGTTACACATATCATAAGTTACAACTGTGGTTCCAAATGTAAAATCGTGCATGTTTTAAAACTTGATGCACCTATCAACATAGATTTTGACCAGTCAAACTTTGTAATCTATAGAAACAGTCATTGTGTCCTGGGATACTTTTCCAGAGAGTTCTCCAAATATGCTCATAAACAAAGTGGTAAAATGATATTATGGTGTTGAGTTTCTGCATTACTTTTCATTCATTACCCCAATGGGAGGGTTCATTCTCTTCCATAGGAAGCACAAGCTTAATACTGGGCCAGCCAGCTGCATATGAATAAGAGAATCAGAAATTTTAGTAACATAGACCTCAGGGACCATTATGTCTCATTTCTCCATTCTTGATTTTCCATCTTTACTTTTTTTTATGCGCCCTCATATTTCTCTATGCTTAGAAAATCCCCCTGCCTGCTGACAGCTCTAGGATTTTTGTCCTATAAAATCCATGTTACAAGTGTTATGGAACAGAAGCATAACCTTTGTCTGTGACGAATACTGAAAGTCAGGTGTTCCCTGTAGTCATGTGAGACATTGCAGACTGTAACTCTCTACATTTCAACAGGTGGCCTAATACACACACTGTGAGATGGAGCCCATGTTTGTCACTCCTTAGCGACCATTTGGGTTAACGTAATGTAATAGAAACCAGTTACTCACAATCTTGTGTGCAAAAATGCAGCCCTCACTCATATCCTCTCAGCAGTTTGAGCCTTTTATTTTTATTGAAAATGCTATTTTTTGATGTTACCATCTGAATGCTATATAATCATACTTCCTGTGTCATCTTCCCTCCTCAATGAACCATGCTATTCTTATTCCAGTAAGTGAGGTATAATTTGTAACCTAATGGGTACCACAAACTAGCTTTAAACAGTGCTGGAAAAAGTGGTCCCGGACATTCTGTCGCACCTGTCATGCGTATGGAATAGCAGATTTTTCATTAACACGCCACACCCGCAAGCATTAAAGAAAACCTAGACACATATTGAATGGATCACCTGCCATATGTTAAGGATTAAATCTGTAATTTTCAATTTTTCATTGTCTCATCAAAAGCTTTTAAAATGTGTGACTGGTATACCCTAGCAGCCTCCTTAAGTAATGGTCAGATACTCTAGTGTTGTCCTTATATTGCTAATTTTGATTTGTGTTTGTTGTTTCTGACCCTTGGTTTGCCTGACTACGCTCCTGCCTTGTGATTCTGCTACCTGTATATCATACCTGTGTATCTCTGACTACCTCTTCTATGAACTGACCTTTGACTCGTATGGCTACCTGTTTTGTGTATGAAACCCAGCTGTGTCTGACTAGCCATCCTGCATTAACCTGTGATACCCTGTATTTCCTGTCCACAGTTTACCTATACAGGTGTGATTGGCCCCCTGTTGCTGGTGGGCCCTGGGCATGTGTCTTCTTTGTCCTCTTATTAATCCAGCTTTGCCTATAGGGTAATAATTGCATGTTTGGTCAGTTTTTTCTACCTCTTTAATAGTGACTTTACAGATTAACTGTAGCTGATACCACTGTATTATTGTGCACTAACAACTTTAAACAGTCTTCCTTAATTATTATGTTTGCTAATAACACTAGTGTGGTGCCATACATATGCATAAGAAATACAGTTGTGTGAAATAGAAAGGACATCCTCTGAATTCTGGTACCATAAAAATTAGGTAAATGCAACCGCAGATTAACAACTTGTGATTTATTCAGCAGAAATAAAGCCAAAATGGAGAAGCCATTTGGAAAAAACTGAGTACACCTTATGATTCAATAGCTTGTAGAAGCACCATTAGGAGCAGTGACTTTAAGTAATTGTTTTCTGTCTGACTTTATTACTCTCATATCGTTGTGAAGGAATATTGGCCCAATCGTGACAATGTTTCCTCAGTTCATTGACGTTTGTGGGCATTCGTTTCTGCACAGCTCTCATAAGGCCCTGCAGCAGCATTTCAGTCGTGTTGAAGTCTGGACTTTGGTCCATTGCAAGATCTTGAGTCTTTTGTTTTTCAGTCATTCTGTTGTAGATTTGCTGGTGTGCTTGGGATCATTGTCCTGTTGCATGACCCAATTTCAGCCACGCTTCAGCTTTTGGACAGATGGCTTAACATTTGGAACTAAAATACTGTGGTATACGGAGAAGTTCATGGTCGACTCAATGACTGCAAGGTTCCCAGTTCCTGTGACAGCAAAACAAGCCCAAATCATCATCCCTCCACCACCATGCTTGTGGTGTTTGTATGAGGTGTTTGAGGTGGTTTTCGCCAACATTAACATTTAACATTCTAACTGAGGCCTGTACAGTCTGATATTCTTGGGTTTTTGTTTTGTTGTTTATTTTGCAATATCTCTGAGCATTGCTTGGTCTGACCTTGGAGTGAATTTGCTGGGACCTCCACTGGGAAGATTGACAACTGCCTTGAATATTTTAAAATAATCTTTTTCACTGTAGAATGGTGAGCTTTAAATTGTTTGAAAATGACCTTATTACCCTTCCCAGATTGATGGGTAGCAACAATTGCCTCCCTAAGATCATTGCTGATGTATTTCCTCCTTGGCATTGAATTAACACACACCTAAATGCTCCAGACCAGCAAACTGCTAAAACTTCAGCTTTTATAGAGGTGATGATCAATTAATCAAAGGCATTCGTTTAATTGCACCTGTTTGCTACTTAGCATCTAGAGGCTAGGTTTCCACTTGGGTTTTTGTCCTGCGTTTTTTTCTTGATGAAAAACGCCAGGAAAAACGCCAAGAAAACTGCCACTGCATTTACCTGCGTTTTGGCGTTTTTTCTGGAGTTTTTTCTGGCGTTTTAGCCTTTCTGTGGAAATTGCTTTTTTTGACCTTAGGCAGTTTTTCCAGCCTTTACAAGTTAGAAGTTTCACCCAGCTAAAAGGGATTAGGATAAATGGCAAGTATCTGCCCTCTCCTGATGTAATTTACTTGGTAGACCTTTTTGTCTCTTTTCTGTGGTTTGTAAGGCATGCTTTATTCCGAATGTCTGCTCCTCTGGGAAGATTGGCCCCAAATGATGGTGCAAATTGTTTGCTGTTGCTTTTGGCACGCAGGATCCAGTTGATGCATTGGGGATGTTTGTTTGTAATGGCATGTTTGTTCCAAATGGTGTAAAATTCAATATGAACCAGTCCAGGACTTTGTTTTGTGTGAAACTGTTTGTTTTCAGCCTATTTCTCGTAGGACACACAGATACTGGGTCCATCCTCTGCATTGTAACTGTGGAAAAAACGCCATAAAAAACGCCAAGGCAATAAACCCACATGGCTTTTTCATGGTGTTTTTTCTCTCCCATAGACTTCTATTGGAGAAAAACGCCAAGATTTCTTGCAAAAAACGCCAGAGTGTCTACATGCTGCGATTTTGAAAAACTGCCACAGAGCCCAAAAAAGCAGAAAAACGCCAAAGAGGACTGAAAAAACGCCAAACAGAAAAACGCCAAGTGGAAATGGCATTTTGCGATTTCCTATTGAAGAACAGCTAACATCTGGCTGCAGCCGTTTTTCACTAAAAAAACGCCAGGTGGCGCTATTGGCGTTTTTATGGGCGTTTTTAGCAAAAAAAAACCAAGTGGAAATCTAGCCTAATACCTATAAATGCCGCAAGGTTCTACTTAGTTTTTCACACATGGCTTCTCCATTTTGGCTTAATTTTTGTTGAATAAATCAGGACACTGTGTAATATGTCATGTGTTGTTCATCTGAGGTTGCATTTACCTAATTTTTAGGCCTCCTAAGGAACAGATGATTGTTATTATGTCCTGATGATAAATCCATAGAATTCCTTTATACACGACTTTATGTCTCTGCAATTTCTACATCTCTGTTGAGTCATCCTTAGATAAAATAGTTATCCCTGCCAAATGTGTCTTATGCCCAAAAACTGAATTTTCCAATGTGAAATAAATGTTTTATGACTTCATTGGATCAGTTACAACTAGGAATGGATTTTATGGTGAGAATTGAAGTGCAGAGTTATGGAAGCCACATTGCATTACAAAAATGAATACAAAAAAAAAAAACCATTAAATCTTCATAAACAGACACGGAAATCATATGTATTTAATTCTACTTTGTATTTTTAAAGCATTTAACATGCTGTATGATAAAATGTATTGTACTGCATTGCTTGAGTCTGAAGGAGCCAAAAAAGCCCAGTAGGATAATCATACTCTTATGTCATGTAATATTAGCTGTCTTCGCCAGCACCACTTGTGTATTAGAATTTTTTTTATATAAATGTAACAGTCAGATAGAAGACATTAGTTACCTGCTCTATATGCAATGTTCTGGGAGAGAATGTGTTATGTGTATGAGAGACAGGAATGTATTAAGGTATCTTATCTAACCATGATTTTTTATGTTTTAACCAAGTTATCACAAGACTATCTAATAATTGGAAGTTTGTAGCTGCAGTCCCTCTTTGTTGTGTGGTGAGACCACTATACAAGAATAAAATATATTTGAAGCAGTCTTTGCAGAATTTGGAGATTGTCTCATTTCATAAATATCTGCTACAGGCTCTTTTGTGGAGTTGCAAGCAGATTAACAATCTACAATACACTTAATCTTTCACTTCAAAGACACTTATATTGTATACATTGTTACAAAGTTATTTTTCTCCTCGTGTTTTACTAATAAAAGGTATGTTTATACAGATGGATTGATTGTTTTCGCAGCTACAGCTCATCTTCCATTAAATGGCATTGGCAACTAGTTTTAGAACGTTTTCTTCTGTTTTCATATTTCTTAGAGGCAATATTGAAATCGTGCTGGGGAACAAGATAATTTTGGGTGAATGCTACTGGCAGTGATGTAGAATCTGATAGGAAAAACACATTCTTTTTTGTCCAGATCAAATTTGAATTCAGTTGTAGAGAGGCCTTTTAATATGGGAGGACATCTCACATGGAGCAGAATGTTTGATTATTACATTTTGATACGTTCAAGTATAATATTTATAGCATGTGGGGGAAATTAACCATAATGCCATTATATTCACTTGCATGTGGTACTGTTTGTTGTTACGAAAGCACAAAATATAAGCTTTATTTCAACACATGGTCTGAATTCCACCTTGATTACTTTTAATGAGTTTTGCTTCAGCATTTTTTCCCACCACTTAAGCAGCGGTTGTATGTTAAGGAGATTTATCACACAGCTGAGATGAAGTATTTTGCTCTTTCGATGGCATACGAATGCAAGCCATAAACCGTGGCAGCTTGTGCTGTCAGCCAGTACTCCTGTTGAATGCCAGTGAATAAGAAACCTTGCAACAAACTAAGAAATATTAAGGTTAGCAAATAAATCAAGTCACTTAATAGTCTTGTAAAATAATGGAGTCTGATGCAAACTTCACACCTTCTAATTCTTATATTAAGCTCATGTTTGAGCAAATCATACAGATTCATAGTGTCAATTTATTTTTCAATATTACATCCGTGAAAAAAGTGAGTTGTGTGCATAAAATAAAATGTGTTTTCATTTACTATTAATAAAGGTTTGCTATCAAGGATAGGGGCATTAAACATAATGTTTTCAAGTGGTTAACCATTTGATACCGAAGGCACCAATGGCATTAAGGGGGTTAAGAGGATGTTTTGATTATATTTACACACAAATAGGCTAATGCATATTATGCATATTTTGCTATGTAAATCAAGAACAAGTTGAGGTTATTACGCTAGAAGAATTTAAAATAGCAATAGGCATAAGGCTATCCTTAATATAATTAAGGTTTTTATAGCAGTAAAAAAATGGCAGACTTGATGGGCTAAATAATACTTATCTGCCCTCAAAGTCTGTGTTTATATGAAAGTTGAAGCTGCCCCCTAACAATGTGTATTAAATGTATATACAGAACATTTAGCATAGGTGGTATATGCATTCAAGTCACTTTTAGGTACAAAATATTCGACAGTAGATTGATACTTGGTTATTGCTTATTGCTCTTCTTAGAAGTAACAGTTCCATTCATAACAGTCCACTCAGCAATATTGTACAGTGAGTCCCTGTCTTTTTTTATTTTTTTATTTTAATCCTTCGTAGCCACCTGTGCCAAGTTGGTAAATCTGGCTTTAGAAAAGGATGCATTTCCATTTAAGAAATAGTGAGTGAACTGTTTTTTTTTTTTAATGATTTTAAGATGTTTGCTAAAGATATTAAAATAGATGTTCCTTTTTTATGATAACTATAGTAACCCAGAAACGTGGAATTTCACAACAGATAAGAACCGTTCGGCCCATCCAGTCTGCCCAGATTTGTTTATGTAAGGGATTCAGACCCCTATCAGTTCTTGGTCTGGTCCTCTTTTCAAATACGCTTGTTTCTCTTTTCATACCTCCAAACTATACATATATTTACTTTCCTGATAAGTAAATTGAATTGACCAGCTTCAAAGATGTCCCAAATAGGACACAGGCACAGGCTAACCAGATGTAAAAATTCACAAACAAATTTGCATACCTCCAAAATGTGACTCTCTTACCCCCTAAACAACCAGACAAACCCATGCATGGGTGGTATCATTGTACTCATGAGATGTTGGCGTGTTTTTTGACAGTGACATTTACAACAACAAAAATTACAACCACAAAGATTGCCAAAGGCTGGTAGTAGAATTAATGCATGGAAAGAGTTAAAATACTAGCAGTATTTCTAAATACTTTTTAGACAAATATTCAAATCTATTTAGCATACTTTTTCATTAGCTTTTGTAGTCAAATAAAAGTCAGAAAAACTCTTTGTTTTAATTTTTTCACTATTTTATCTATAGAAAGCCCTTCTTGTCCTGAAAAGAAAAAAATCAATATATTATTTGTGTGGGTACTCTAAATGAGAGAGAAGAAAATTACAACTAAACATGAGCACTGCAGCCATGGTCATGAAGGGTCCCATGGAGTAGCCCATTTTTCCTTTGGAGAATAAACGTAGAACTTCTTCCTCTGTAAACACCCCTGTTATACATGTCACCCTATTTCTCTTTATTAACAAGGGTCCCTCGTGTTTATCTTTTGTTCCTCAAGACAAAAGTATTTATTTAAGCGATTGGCTAGATCTTTATCCTCATTTATGTAATTACCTTCATTTGTCTGATTTAATTATTCCTGGTTTATGATTTCTTCTCTTGCTTTACCTGGCTATTTTATCCTCCCTGTTTATTTGTCTCTTAAATAGTTAAATTTCTCTTTGACTCCTCTAAACATGTCCAGACCATCAGAGAATCACCTTATAGTAATGTAGCACTAGTGTAGCCTGGATCTGCAGCCAGTGTTCAGAAGAAGCAACTAAAGAATTCCACAGTGTATTCTGAGAAATTGTTACTGTTACTTAAGTGTATTGCTATATAGTGGATATGATATTCATGTGTGGATATGTAATTCATATTAAGTGTGTTGCTTTTGTGCTTGGTATTTTATAAACGTTTGCTCACTTTAAGAAGAAATATGTAGCTTCATATTTTTTTTATTTTATTTTTTGAGGTGACGGGTCTGCTTAAATGATATCTTATTTTTGTATGTGCTCAAATAAAAGTTTCGTTCAAAATCTTTGCATAATGCCCCTCAGATTCAAGGAACCACAAATAAAATTTGGCATTTGTGAAATAAACTTTTTCTAATTGTAAAACGGACAATCACCGTCCGTGTTTAAAGAAGTGTAACGGAGGTTATATTATTTTTCCCTTCCAGTGCTTTTTCTGGGAGCAATATATTAAGAGCAATTTTTTGTGCAGTATTTGGCGTGCAAAATATTTCATTTTTCATTACTGTTGTCACAGTTCAAACTTTTCATTATTTAAGGAGGCTATTGAAAAATTGATGGTATGTTTGTACCAGAGAGACATCCGGTAGGCTACAGTGTTGATTTATGGCACAGTGATCACAGTTCAGTGCCTCCCTCTGTTACTGGTGGAAGGCACTTTGTCACTGTCCCAGAAGAGAAATCAAGCTAGTGAAGTACCCGGCTGTCTGAGCTGAGTGATGCATGCTGTTTCTTCAAAATATGAGAATAAATTATTCACCTTTTATCTTGTTTTGATGCGCATGGAGCGAACATAATGCTGTTTATAATATGATGCATTTTTGCCACACTTGAGGTTTTACTTTTAATTATTATATCTTTCTTGAAAGAATGCCAATAACCACCTCAAGCAGTTTAAACCAGTACAAAACATGAAGAAGCAAACGCAATTTGCCTGACATATACAAATGTACCAAATCCCCCCTTTAATACTTTAGTCTGAACCCGCACATGAATTAGTTTCCTTCTGTGTGTTCTGCTTGGTACTATGTAACAGCAGTAACTTCCACTGCTACAGAGTCTTCAAAAATGGTTCAAATGCTGTGATATGTAGCCAGATATATTCTTCCAGTGGTATTCAAGAAAACAGGGACACACTCAAACAACCAGATCATCAAGCCAGGAGAGCAATTGAAGTCTGTCAATATAGGAAAGACAAAGTCATACATGAATAATCAACTATCAGAATATTTATATATATCAATCAGCACACTGTCATGTACTTGGCCAAGGAGCCCCAATTTGTAGGCGTCTTCCTCGGTTGCCAGTAAGGGCACCACAAGTCACAACAACAGAAACTCATGTGGTTGGTCATTGGCACGTCCACACTGCCAACTCCTGCAGACACAGCTGGTGTCTCCAACTTTCAGCAACAGGTAGGCAGAAGATAATTCTCTGGATGGTACTTACCTATCCCAGCTCCATTAATTAATTGATTTTGTTGTAAGCTCTCCTCTGGTTGTCACCCTTCTTGGTCCTGACCTGGTTTGATGTTGACCGGCTCCTGTTTTTGCTCTCCTTTATGACAGCATAGACCAAAAGGGGCAATCAGAAGTTAGCGACTCTGCATAGCTGTGTCTGGGAAAATGTAAATGTTCACAGAAGCGTCAGCAGTGTTTGTGTTTAGCTGTAATTTTCTTCTCTCTCATTTAGGGTACTCGCACAAAGTTGGTGATCGTTTCAGACAGTCTTTGTAAAGGTGGATATGGAAAATGTAGGGAACGTCAGGACTTTACTTTTATAAGTATATTTATAAGATGCTCTTTCATGGGCTGCTGCAGTAGAGAAACTAGTGAGCTAAGGCCTTTGTGCAAGCTAGCTTGTAGCTCCCTCATTTATTTTTATTTTTTTTTGCAATAAATGCGATAATAAATAAATTACATTTTTATTTGTTTAATTTAATCTTCTTAATTGGTTTGAGTTTCAAGGGACGTGCAAGAGAATCGCAAAATTGAGGCCAAAACAGCCAAGTTGGATTAACAGCTGAATTGGAGATGTTCCCGACTATTTTGGCCTCAGTTCTGAAATTCTCCTATAATTTTCTTGAAATGCGTTCTCCATACGTTCCCCGTGTTCTTATATCCCTTGTTCTTGTCACAGCTTCCATGTAATATCCCCAGCCTGATTTTAGATCCCCTACACCTTGTCATATGCTTTTCCCTTAGGCATGTATTATAACTCTCAGCCTCTAGTCATATGGGCACTTTGCCTGGTGAACGAGCATTTCCACATCATTCTATAAGGTAGATTTAGATAAAGTATCATCCTATGTATTAACATAGCAGCAGTATTTATCAAAATTGTAACAGTACCTTTACATATTTTGCAAGGATTTTCTAAAGAACATATGAGACACAACTCTCCTTAAACAAATAAGCATCCTAAAGTTTTTATTAAGGTAAATAACAAATACACATATATAAGACACCACATTATTTTAAAAAGAAAATCAATAATGTAAAGGATGCACCAAATATAAAATTAGCTGTGTGGAACAGTTCCACACACACCTAATAAACTACAATCTAAAATCCGGAGAAGAAACATCTATGTACGAGTAAGCGTTTTTTTCTGCAAACACTACCCTTTTTGTAATAAACAGGAATTTTTGTATCTTGTTTTTATTTCTTATCTCATTTAGTGGACATATTTTTCCACTTTTCAATATCATTACAAACACATTTATATAATAAGAACATAATGTATCAATTCATTTTAGTATCTTTTGCTTGGTTCTCATTGTTCTCATACCAATCTTAAATTGTTGGATATATGAAAAAAGTTAATGGTTTTAAGCCTTTGCTTGTTTATTTTTTAGCTTTCTTACTATTTGCGAAGAAGCAGTAATCTTTGTCCAGTTAAAGGGACAGTACCATCATTCTCATTTTTAGCTACTAAAATGATTAATATGAAGTATAAAAATATTGAGCCTATTAAAGACTGTCCTAGGTAAAACGTCTTTCAACTCAAGGTTGGGGTGTTTAGAACTTGCTAGAGCGCTACCGCACACACCCCACCTTTGTTGACTCAGAAGTGTGCAGTCCAGCCACTGGTGACAGCTGCCTTGGTCCTTGCACTGTCTCTCAATAAGTTGGAGTGCTGGAAAATTGCCCGGGGTTGTTTGTGGTGCTGGTGTCCATAAGTTGACAGGTGTCCTCCCGCAATGCAGGGGCCTCCATTATTCAAGTGGGGCCAGTGATTGCAGATCCTATTATCTCACTCACTTGGCCTCTTGGGAGTGAGGGACCAGGGACCTTGCACCAGCTACAACCCCTATTGTTCCACTCCAGTGCTGCTGCCAAACTCAGCTTTACCGAGGAGAATTTTTAAGCAAAATGTCTCCAGAAAAGCTACCAGGAGAAGGAACAAAAAAGCACAAGGAATAGGTAGTTTTACTCATGCTAAAAGCTGGGGCAGAGAACGCTCCCCTTTAATCTTTACCACTAAACAATATATTTGTAGAAAAAAATAAATATACACCACATTTTGTCCACAAGTCTTAATATTTCTTTTAATCTTTTTGATATGCTTAGTAATACGTAGACTTTTGTCATTGGTATCATACGCTTAAATGTAGCTTGAAACCCTAAGGCGTAATGTAATGGCTTGAAGCTCGCCCTAAAAAGCCACATGAAACAATGATGTATTGTGTATGGAATTGCTATTTAAATACAACATTGAATTTTATAATTATGAAGTAATTCTTTGTTCGTAACCAAAAAGCCTTTGAGAATGGCATGCCTTCAATAATTTTTTTTTTTTGGTACCTTTTGTCATATAACACTTCATCAGTATGGGAATCGTTACTTTGTTATCCCCCTAGCAAGCAGCTGATTTGACTGATAACAGAATGCGGAAAGTACAATAGCACTTGTATTATTTAAACTGTTTGGTCGTTATAATGGAATACTTTCTGCCAAAAAGGTAAAACATAAACAAACTAGGGAAAGTCATAATGATTTTTCAGTAAACTTTGGTAATGCCAGTCCTGGAACCGATGCCATGAAAAGAAGTAGTTAAGTGAAATGAGGATCATAACCTTTACTAAAAAAAAAATAATGAATACCTCTTGTTAAGCAATTAAAACACCAGAAGGAATGATCATATCTATTGAATCATGTCCCTGCCTCAAGATAGGTGCCAGCATACAATTTCTATCTTTTAACCACCTTTCTGTTTCTTTTGCAAATTAATCCCTTTAAGGACAGAGCTGTTTTTTAATTTTTAGACCCTTTGTGACCATTGTTTTAACATTTGAGGTGCTCCTTTTTAGCTGTAATTTTCTTCTCTCTCATTCAGTGTACCCACACAAATTATATGTTTTTGTAAGACAAGAAGAGCTTTCCTTATATACCGTTATTTTGATATTTGATTTACTGAAAAATAAATGGTGAAAATGAAAAAAGGACTTTTATTTAAAAAATATATTTTGCTCATCTACAAAAGCTAATGAAAAAAATGAAATCTAATATTTGTCCTGAGTAGAAATACTCAATGTTTTTGTTTTTTTTGCTTTTTTATTTACAAGTTATAGGCAATAAGTACAAGTAGCATGTTGCTGTTTCAAAACAATTTTTTCCCAAAACTAATCATTCTGCTCCCATGTCCTATTTGACATCTTTAAAGCTGGTCAGTTCTATTTACCCCCATCAAGCCATATATGTTTGAAAACTACATACCCCAGGGCATTTCAAATGCTACTATTTTAACTATCTTTATGCACATATTCTACCACCAGCCTTTGTCAAACTTTGTGGTAGTAATTATTTTCCTTTTTTTTAATTTTTTTCCCCACACACATTCAGGTATGAACTTACAGCGCCTGGTATATGTTACTGTCAAACAACCCAAAATTTGTTCGACAATATATCCTGAGTACAATGATACCACCATGTATAGATTTGTCAGATTATTTGGGGGCTAAAGGGCCACATCTAGCAGGTGTGCATTGTTTTAATTTTGACATCCGATCAGCCTGTGTGCATGTCCTATTTGAGACATCTTTGAACCCGACTAATTTAATTTACCCCATCAAATGATACATTTTTGAAAAACTATACACCCCATGGGTGTTTCAAACACTGGTATTTTAAATCTTAGAATGCAAGGATTTCTGTGAAGATACAGCGCTAATTCTAGGACTTGGCTCATAAGTATATATATATGTACTGTGAGCACTGACCATACTTTGCTACTTTTCACACCCCTCATTCGAGCACCTGAAATGTTGCAGTTATGTATTTCAACCTACTTTGCTTCCACATTAACAAGGATCTGATGACCGGTGTCTTACTAAATACTTCACATTCCTTCACAAATTGGGGTTGTTATAATGTTAAATGTTTTTGGTGTCCTGTGCAGTTTTATCTTTAACTGGAGGCAGTTTCATCATGAAAAGAAAGGTCCGTTTGGTGGCAGTGACATTAGCATAGGTGTTGCATAAGACTTTAATTATGTTATCATCCTGTCTACAGAAGTTGTGACCAAATTAAAAATGGCAAGTCTGCAACACTTTGTCCATGCTATGCTGAAAACAGGCTGTGCTCAATGTGTTTAATTTGATGTACAATTTAAAAAAATGAAAAGGGCTAAGCTTGCTAATAATCTGATGAATTTTGATATCCATGAGTTGACATATGGATCATCATGCAGCTGCATTTCACTGCTTATCTGTGAACATGCTTCTTAGTTTTAGAAAGAAGTATTAATGACTACAAGGTAGTGGAGCCATTGAGAACATAACTTTTTGTTTAGCAAATCAACAAAGTATTATATGTATTCCTTTCCAAAGATCTGTGCCTGCATTAGCAGCAGTTTTCTTGCTTACATCTGTCCTGGTTATGCTCTATGGCTTGGTGACATTGCAACGTCAATGGCTATTTTCACAATGAATAAGTTGTCCAGGTGTGTGACAAACATAGATTCAAGCTGACAGCTTCTTCCATCTACCCAGGAATCTTGTCTTCACTGCCTGATTTTACTTCAATTAGGTGAGGGTGACTGCAATTCAGTGTCTCCTATTGATCCTTTATTTTCCTGGCAATAAAGTTAATAGACAAATATATGCACTTTAGACTTCTATACATTTAAACTGCCACTGTTGATCGCTTCTTGTTTATTAATACTTTGCATTAAAATCACCATTGTATATATGTCAAAAAACCACACAAGGTAAACCCCTTTTTGCAAAATATAGTTAAACAATATTGTTTAGTGCGCGTGTAATTGATGTCCTGATATTTAATAAAAAAAAAATGGATTTATCGCTGAAGGCTGAATAAAGAGAAATGTGAATGATGTATGTTAAGTACAATAAGCTCCACAGATTTTTTTCCCGTTGACTTTTACATAAGGTCACAGGTTACATTATTAAGTTATGCCTAGATACTAATTTGAAGTGTAGGTGACAAATTTGAACTAGCCATTCCCTGCACGATGGGCTTTTAAATGTACAACAGACGGTTATAAAGACTTAGTCTATTTTGTTGTCACAAGAATGTGTTTAAAATCTTTAATGGTGGCTCATGCCACCATGCATCAGTAAATTCACAATTTGTGCTTGAAACATAGCGTCTTCTGACCGGCTGTATTGGTAAAGTTTATTATTTTATTTTCCAGGGCTGATAAAACTTCTGTTTGACCCTTCAACCCTGTTTCATCCCAGTTATTAAGCACTTTCATTTCAAAGCACTGTTTATCCATGAAGAAAATCTAAACAGCATACACATGAAGAGCCTTACATAGCAAAAGACGTTTAGATCAATGCTTCTCCTTTGAGACTCTCTGACTTTTTGTACTAACAACAATGTTGATACTGTGATTTTATTAAGAAGAGTGTAACAGCTTGTTTTTTATTTGTTTTTATATATATATAGATAGATAGATAGATAGCTATATATATACCTTTTTATATTTTTGTGGGTTTTTTTCCTGTTAAGTATCACTGAGGCAGGGTAAACTATTTTAAGTGTTTAAATTTGGTGGAATGCCCAGTAGATTTTTCAAGGTAAAAGCTAAGTAAAATGTACTGGGGAATAATTTGTGCTTTTAAATCATTTTACCATGCTTCTGCAACAAAGCAGAAACGATTCACAGGTTGCTAGCTTTGCAATGTTACATATCAGTATGTTTACAGCCTATTAGGAGTGATAATTTTGTAGTCTCGCAACAATCGTAAAATTCTCAGAATGCTCATTATTGTAACAGTTTTATTGGCAGATGACTTAGCGTTGTAATATAATTTCCAGATACCTTTCATAACTCAGTAAAGCATAACACCAGTCTGTAAAGTTGTACACACTACAAATAAGGAGTGTATATATATATATATATATATATATATATATATATATATATATATATATATATATATATATATATATATAAAATCACCATATCATTGATACATTTGATTTCAGCAGATTTTATTTTTTAGCAGACATGAATGCAAATATCACTAACCATTTTTGATTTTTGTACATTTTTTCAGATGTTGGAGAAATTAAAAGACAGGTGGATGCATACAGGCCTATGGGAAAATCTGGAGAGGATCAAGACAGTCATTAAAGAACCACAAGGAGGAGACAAGACTGACTTTGACAAACTACTGCAGGTGTACTATGACGCAATACGTTACAATAGAGAAAAAGGTGAGTGTGCTTATATTAATATTATCAGTAAGGGAACATTTTGGAAGTGTTATTCTTTGCAGAATAATGCAGTTTACTGTTTTGCAAGGCACCAGCAACATTTTTGGTTAGATTTTACTAAATCAGCCATTTCATAAAACAGGACATGATACAGATGATATGATATAGGGAGGTCTACCAAGAACTTGTGTATGTATTTTTCTTTTAAATACCTTTTCTTGGCACTTGAAGGTTAATTTATTATGACATTGGACTCTGAAGAATATCACAACCTGTCTAGAGTATTGGCATTATAAATATGTATTTGTAAATGCTTTTGGCAAATATTCTGCCATGTTGAGTTGGGTTATTTTGTCCAGCTGGTGGTATTTCTGTTGGTATTTATGGTGTTAGTATTTTATATGCCTGAAGATGAGACCCAAGTAGTTGTTAAAGGTTGCTGTCTAATGCTATGCTATCCACTGCTAACACTGTAACATTCAGTCAAACTTTATAACGTGTAGAAAGAAAAGCAACATTTTATAATATTATACACTGTTTAATACCAGCACTTACATCAAAACATGCAGTTCTCTTTAGGCTTTATCCATGGAACAAATTCATTGTTACATTTAGTGTACAATGTAGTAGTCTTCAGTCAAATTTGGTTATTTCTGTTTGTAGAGTGACCTCTTGATTTTGCGTCACCATAACAATGATGGTATTGTTTTAACCTTAAAGTGAGAGGTTTTTAATGTATTTTTTTGTATTGAAGACCTTTTTCCTAGTACCTATATGCTTTTCTGTTGAAAATGTCGCCACTTACAAAATCTATTCAGGCATGTTTATACATACTATAAAACTTTGAATTAAAGAGTAAGGGGCTCAAACACCAACAGTGCCTTCACATATCGCCTACAATGTTTTTTATGTACTTTAACATTTCGATCTATCCGCGAGGCTTTGCAAGATGTCAGCATAGAGCAACTCCAAATGTTTATTACATGTTTTCGCACGGCCACAGTGCTTCCTCATGCTGTGTGTTTCCTGCAAAGCTTCTTTGGTTTAGTAAGTTTAAAGCATTGCCTTTTTAACACTTCCTCAGCTCATCTGTGTCTCACCTCTTTACCTCTCAATGTCTCCTGTGCCCAGTTTGACTAAAGCATTACATACATTCTTCACATAATACATTCATGTGTTAGGCCCATTCTCTTTTTCCTTGCTACATTTTACTAGCCACTGATGAAATCCCTTCCCCAACACACCACCCAAGGTAATTTTCAATTAAATGTACTTCTCACTTGCTACTGTGTGCCGGATGCACAGTGTAATTTCATTCCCCTTTGTATGCCACAAGTTAAATCACACATAGATTAACACTGCCCCACCAACAAAAAATAAAGCCAGAAACAAAGTTGTGTTCAACTGCCAACATCTACACTCCATGTGTATTCATAAGTGCTGATCGTTAGTCAAAACAATTAGCAGTTTGCTAAGTGAGATCCTGTTGGTAGTTCTTCTTTCTAGAAGACTGTATAGATTATATAATAGTGCCACTCTTCTCCACTTCTTCAGAGATCTATTTCAAACTAGCCAAATTGCAAATTTTTATTTCTTTGCATTTAATTTGTTCCATCTTTAATTTAGAAATGTATCACACTTTTTTACTATATTATATGTTTTAACCCATTTCCTATCCTATGGACATATTGTTGCATCCATAAAAGGTGAGGCAAGAAGTTCCATACCGGTATGTCCTGCCTATTTTACAGTTGCAGGAACATCTCTCTGCTGATGACAGCCTGGAATCTCCCGTGTCAGCAAAAGCTAGCACTGCTGGTTTCCACCACAGTGGCGCCACACACCGCAGTTTAATAGAATTTCTATGATTGTCATTTTGAACCAAGTCGTTATGAAGTAAGGCTTCAAAGATGTCCCAAACTGAATTTGTGCACCTCTGAAATGTGGCTTTTTAGTCCCCAAACAACCTTTTTGTCCAACAGATTTATGCATGATGTATCACTGTACTGGTATCAGTTGTTGCTGAACACATCTTGGGGTGGTGTTTCACAGTAGCTCTTTCAATTCTTGGTTCCCTTCTGTTAGATGATATGACAAAAATAATGGTGTCTAAAGAAAACCTGAAAAAATATATATAATTTATGTGGGTACACTAAATGAGAAAGAAGACAATTACAGCTAAACACAAGCACCACAGCAATGTTACAACGGCCTCATTTATGAACGGTACAAAACTTATTTTCACCAAACACCATACCACTCTACTATCCAGGGGTGTACGTAGAGTATTTGGCACCTGGGGCAGATCCTTTACGTGGCACCCCCCCCCCCACACTTTAAAACTGCATAACTGCTATAATTATATACTGAGGCAGACATTGACAGTGGTACGGCATAATGCCTAGCACTTTATACTAAGCCAGGCATTAACGGTGGTACAGCACAACTGCTATCATTATATACTGAGCCAGGCATTACAGTGAAAGAGCATAACTCATATCACTATACAATGAGCCAGGCATTACAGTGGAACATCATAACTCTCTCCACCTACTGTATCGGTTTGTCTTAGTCTGTAAATTCCCGTCTTGTCATACCCCTTGAATATATGTATTGTATTAAGCGCTGCATAAATTGTTGGCGCTATATAAATAAAAGATAATAAATAATAACTGCTATCACTATACACTGAGCCAGATATTGATGGTGGCACAGCATAACTGCTTCATTATATACTCAGGCAGACATTGACGGTGGTACATCGTAATTGCTATCGTTATACACTGAGCCAGACATTTGGATCAACAGCAACAAATTAACAGATATAGGAAAGGCTGAACTTGATGGACGCATGTCTTTTTTCAGCCTATGTAACTATGTAACTAAATTACAGTGGAACAACATAACTACTATCACTATACACTGAGGCAGACATTGACAGTGGTACAGCATAATTGATATCATTACTGAGGCAGACATTACATTGGAATGGATTGGAGGTCTCCTGCTCCCTTGATTGATTTTAAGCTGGTTAGAGGGCGATCCTTGATCTCCCCAACCGAGCCTGCTCCTCTAGCGGTGGATATTACAGTCTGTCTCTGGAGGGGTGCACACCCAATGCCAGCCTGGTGGGTGGCACTGGGGTGGACCCCCCTGGATACTTTATTGCTTCTATCATGAAATGATGGCCTTTAATGTTTATACATGCAGTTTATTCATAGCCGTAAAGATCAATGTTAAGATTATTTTCAATACATTGAGGTTTGAGCAGGGCCCTTCTCACCTGTTGTCTCTGTAAGTCAATTTGTTATGTCACATACTACTTGTTTTGTCCTGTCTACCCATTGTACAACGCTACAGAATTTGATGGTGCTATATAAAACAATAAATAATAATAAAACGTCGTGTCACTGCTTTTGACCACAGTGCAGGAATTCTAGGAGTACTTAACTTTGTCTGCAACAAGATTCTTAAGCTGACCCTGCTTTTATATGTACTTTAGCAGTTATTGTGTCATAGCAGCATTCACTTTATTCATATGTAACCACAGGTTTTGAAAAAAGAAAAAAAAAAAGCTTAATATATCTTTGACATCCAAAAATGTGTACTGAGATGGTACCTAGGACTTTCACCCTACCCGTTTAGGTGCAGTGAACACTGCACTAATGAAAAAGGCTAGATTTACTAGGCTTAGTCTTTTTATGGTTTGACTAAAGTGTTTCTGATTTTCTTTTCCCAGATGGTGCTCTCCTTATTGCTGTCTGCAGAGGAAAAGTGAGTGAAGGGTTGGACTTCTCTGATGACAATGCTCGTGCTGTAATTACTGTGGGAATTCCTTTTCCTAATGTGAAAGATCTACAAGTGAGTATCACTATTATTTTATTTGTGATTTAAAATGTATTTTTCTTTCAACATTGAAGTCTGAATCCACTGCAATGTTTATCAATGCACAGTAACTCAGGGGGTATGCATAATAAAAAATAAAAAAAATAATAGAAATTGATGATATCATACAAAGAGGAAGGAAACGTGGCCAAAATCATTTTGAATATTTGGTTCATTTTAGGTAACTATTTATTAATTTAGCTGGAATGTTTGTGAAATTATATTTAGTTTTCAAAACTTAGATTCATTTTTGTCATTTTTCAAATGGCATTTTATCCTAAACAGAATGTCACCTAATGCACTTTAGTATAATTGCTTTTCAACAAGTTAGAATATTAAAATTCATCACAAACATTAACATTAAATGATTTATCCTGATCGGGCTGTGTAAGTCACTTATTGTAATGTTGCAGCGGGTCGTATGTTATAGCGAGTGTGTCAAAAATACTGTACTTGCTATTCCTTTTGTAATTGTATATAACTGTATGGAATTCAACCATGATCAATTGGTGAATATACTTTGATGAAATATATGATGCTTTCTGCCAAGAAGTGCACTGAAATAAGGCTTATAAAAATATTGTATAGAATATAATATTTATACTGTATTATACTGCAATTTATTTATACTGTATTATACTGTAATTTATTTTGTGTAGGTAAGTCTTAAGTATAAAGAGCAGTTCTTGTGCACTGTTTTAATCACGGAGCACAAACACAACACAAAGTTACAGATATTGTGTACCATACCAGCTCAGAAGACAATACAAATGAATCAGGATCTAGTTTGTGTTAAAAATGACCATTGTTCACATATTTCAGCAACATACCTATATTTCTCCTTAAGATTCTTTTAATAATTATGTCCTGATGTAACCTTAGACATTGCAGCCATACAGACACTTGGCTCCAAATGTCCCAGTGCATGTTTTGTTTATATTTTGTTATGTTGTATTGTTTAGTAACTAATTTATTACATTATCATACATCCTGTACTGACAAGGCTTTCTGCTGCATATCAGCGCTCTATGCGTGATTAATGGCGAGGAAGCAGTTTCTACCTAGAAATAATCAGAATCCGATAGAATCAACTACTCAATCATTTGGGGGTATGACTTGCATGTATGTAAATGAGCGCATATTTGCGAGGCGAAACTGCTGTGCTGTTGCGCTACATCTCGAATAGGGCTGTTCAACTGATGGACCAGGCTCTCAGAGGCTTTTCTACAGTCCTTGCCTGCTGGAGAACTCCGGAGACTTTCATTAAATGACTTCAGGATTGGAACCCTGTTAGAATAATTAAGTATACGATTCTAAAAGAGTTATGCCCTTCGCCAGCGAAAAGTTGGACATCACTTCTAAAGATTCCATACGTGTGAAAGGAGCATGAAACATTATTTTTACAGCAAGTGCAATAAAACATTCTACATTTGTAAAAGCATTTCAAAATATGGCGCCTCTTAATTATTGCTAAGCCAGCATCTGTACTTTAGGCCCTGTAGCATTTTTTTCCTCCTCTTGGAACATCTATTAATAATTATACCTTTCCACACTTCCAAATTAATGATCAATATTACAAGTAATCTATGACCTGCTGATTATATGCAATTAAACATGCTTTAATGCGGTCTGTGGCAGAAACCCAAGGCTGCATTGTACAGTCGTATTTTCAAGTCCCATGTTTGGATTTTGTTTTTGATATTTTCTCTACGACATTAAAAAAAAAAAGTTTTAAGTGAAGCTGCAGCTCAGTGACATATCTAGGCCTGAACCATTTGGCGATTTGTTTCCTTATCCGTTTATTCATCAGCTACATAGTTGTCAGTGGCAAATGTCACTGTACTCCAACTTGGATGTACTCCAGTCCAAGTTTAATTATAACCTGAAGGAGTCATAGGACAAAGATTTGTCAATGAGGGAGTGCACATGGACTACATGATTACCTATGAAGAAAGCAGAATAGAATAGTATGACATTAGCAAAGAAATAGAAATTATTTTATAACACTGTACTTATGTTGCGCTTTTAATATATTACGTCATGTCTTTTGACCATCCATTTCAGATCATAATTAGGCCTATTAAGGCTCTGTCGGCTCCCAGGTCATGGCAGAGGGTTTCAGGATAAATATAAAGAGACAGTTGGCTCGTGACCACTTTGACTTCATGGCATAGTATTTAGAAGGCTACCAAGCCAGTGTAAGATGAATAGCCTTAGAAAAGCAAGAAGAAGATGACAAGGAATGCAAATGAATCTCTCTCACTCTGCTGAAAGAAGGGCATCAATGAGTCAAGCACCATATACATCCAAACACTGTTTTTGATCCAAAATCTAGTGATGCAAATGTTACTGATCTTATTGCATTAATAAATCTTTTAAAAAAGGAAAACTTAATGCACCCCTGTCTGACATACACTATATGAAAGGAAGTAATAATATATGACCATGATTACATTTGCCACTGACAACTATGTAGTTGTCCCTCTGTGTAGGAGGACCTCTGCCACACAATCATGATAACTTCATTTTATGAGATAAAATCTGGATACACTAGCAATTGGCTTACATGTAGGAAAATCTGCGGCAGAGCCAAATATATGACTGGTTTGGCTGTGACCAGGATTTCCTTTGCCCACCTCTGGGACCTGAAAATAGTGGTAGGAAAATTTTGGAGCCAATTGTGGCTTGTTTAGTTAAAGTCAAAATTTATTACATTTACCTGAGATAAATGGAAATGAAGTTCCCTTTTCTTCGAAATTTTATAGAGGCTAAATACAAATAATACAGATCCACCTAAATTTGCCAACCATCACTTTTTGTTTTCACCTTTCTCAGGTTACTTTGACCTAAAACAGATGAGCAATGATGTGAAAGAAGAAAGTATGCTTAATTGTACTTAATCAACGTGTTTTTTTTTTTTTTTTTTTGCAAAGGTTTACGTTTCTATTAACAGTATTTCTCGGTGGGGGTGTTCCGCTTCTTTCAACAAAGTTAACTGATTCCTGCTTAATTTCCAATACTTTTTGTAAAATGTATTCAGCAAGGCACCAATATTACTGCTTTCCAGATTAAATGCTTTAATAAGATAACTTTTTTATAACAATACAATGCTGCTGTATTGTGTTTGTTTTGGAATTTTATGCTTTGGTTATCATATTACTGGAATGACCTATAATAGCAGAAGAAGGAATTATAAGATCAATTGATTAGAACAGCAGATGCTTGCATTTTTTTAAAGCTACTTACATAAAAATTAAAAAAGGATACTTTATAAGAAGAAATAAAAAAAAAAAATGGTTCACAATTGTCCTTTCAGTTACATCACATTAAGTTTCATTTTAGCAAATCTATTTTGTCACATTTTACAATTAAACTAAAACAAAGCATTGTTAAATGTTTTTGTTAACAAACCCATCATTACGTTATCTGTATCATAATTTTGCTATGTTTTATGTCACCCAAATATTTGTGCTGTTTTCTCAGAGTTTAAAATGGCACTTAATTTTATATATTATAATAGACCAATGGGTCCTCAAATGCGTTGTCTTTATTTAATGTCATGGAGCTGGTTAGTCCGACCGACTACCTCCGCTGTCTTATGCTCCCTTAGCCTGGGACATCACACTTTCCCCGGTTCCCCAGTCACTAGCCGAGACTCAGTGTAGGGTAAAACCAAACGAAGACTGATTTATTTCTCACGCACAGAGCTGGATATATCCAGCAAAACACACATTTACATAAAACAAGATATTGGGACACAAACCGCCCCCTTAATCTGCCTCCCAGAGACAACAGGGGCAGTAACGGGATTAACAATACAATGAGGGGGGGGGGACTGATTTATACAACATAATAATGCACAATGGGGTGGGGGGGTCTGATATTAAATTAAGACAATGGTGGTCACTCCATGGTGGCAGATCCTGGCTGTCTGCTGGAGATAATCCCCTCAGCCAGTGATGAGATGATACTGCTGGGGGTAGCCACAGAAGCCTTTACAAACCCAGGGCCCATAGTCAATAGGGAGGAGGCTGGCAGTCAGGCCTCTCCAGTGGTCCCAGTGATGGAGGCTTCCGTCACATTTAATAAATGCATTGTCTTTATTTAATAAAACAACTGGATAGAATCCATGTTTATTTTTCTGTCTGTGCTCAGATCCTGAATGCATTATTACTTGGTGACAATGCACAGAAGTAAGAATCACAGAATTTGTATGCTGATAATTACATTAATTTACAAATTTAGGCCTGTTAAGTAAACAATGTAAGTAAAGTTACCCTGTGTTGGCATCGCAGAAACTGGTATGATTTATCTAAATAATACATGACTTTTTTTATTATAGTCTTTATTATATCTTTTGTGTGGTCTTTACCTCCCACCTCTTTTTAAACTATTTAGTCTTGACCTGCTGAGGGTAACATTTTTATAATAGGCATACGGTATATATAGGCGGGTATTGCATGCTACTTCAATGCTCAACTACATATATTGCTAATTTTAATCTGTAAATACTGTTTACCTGAACGGAATTTTTAAAAGGATTTTGAAAAATGACATATCTACTCAATATAATGTATAAACACGCACAACTTCATGATAGTCACTTTAAACCTCGGCCACTTTGTCGTTCAGTGTTTAATACAAAATCACTACCAAGTTGGAAATCTGTCTCTTTATACATTTTTCTAATTTTTTCTAAAAATGGTGGACCTGCTGATTACAATTAGAAGGCTTTTTATCCTATACATAAATCATAGACTGTCCTTCTTGCCAGCTAGCAAACATTGTTTAAATCTCAAGCATTGAAGGCAAACACTATGAACCACATTCATCAGAGCTTTCCACACCTGTTCTGCAAGCCGGTGTTCTATTATTTCCTCTTTAGAAATGAGCACAGAGCAGGTGTGGAAATTGTATATGGAACACAGTCCATGGATTGTTTCCACAAGTATAATTTGTGAGTAATGACAGAAAACATCATACCGCGTTTTTCAATTTTTATTTTTTTTTATTGCAAAGCATTGGAATGTTTTTGCTGCGCCAGGATTTTCTGACTGGAGGTTTTCTCCAGCTCTCGCGCCATAAGCTTCAAAAGTCTGGCAGGTGAAACAGACGCTGGTTTTGATATATATTGCTCGTTTTGCAAAGTTTCATTTTAAAAAGAAAATTGATAAACTAAAATGCTGAGCTGTCCTACCTCCCATCCCATGCAACACTTTTTGTAAAAAAGACAATTGTTTTTGGGGTGTTTTTTGGTACATCTGTGTTGGTTATATAATGCAGTGGATTGTCCAGCAAGGTAGTATGGACCAGATATGGCAACCTCAGCAATGTTTTTCTGTACCCCATCAATCATCGTCAATGTTGTAGACTTTAAATATTGAATCACTGTCCACCCCACAATGACAGATTTCACTAATAAGGTTCTCATTTTTGTGGCGTGACAATAGGCGTCATGAGTAATATCTACCCGAGACACCTGCATTTGATGTGTCTCGTGTAGAATGACTTGTAGCTGGGTTATTTTTTTTAATCCAGGTCTTTACTAGGAGCAGTATCATAGAATGGCCTCTTTTGTCTCACAATCGACAGAGCTTGGGGTTCTTTTTATTTTTTTATTACCTTTATATACTCATTATTGTAGATTGTGTTAATGAAATACATTGAGGTAGCTGCACCTAACTGACTGCATCTTAAAGTAGCTACCATTGTAGTTGGAGCCATACAACAGCTTAGAGTACATGCTGAGATCAGAATAAAATGTGTTAGGTGCCACAGATGTGAGAGGTGTATCCCTGCAATTTTGAGAAAAAAAAATATTTTTTATATTGAGGCATTAAAACTTTTATTTGTTACCTCCTGCTGGGATCTCCTACTTCCTGCTTTTTTGCATTATACATAAACTATATGGGATGACTTAATGGTTTTCCTAATACTACCTCTCTTAATGATAATCCTGGCCTCGTAAGAGACAACACCCCAGATGTGATGGACTAATGTGCACGAAAATAATTTGCAAAGTTCACAGTGTGTTTTCCCACTTTAGCCCTTTAAGCAAATTAAGCCTATGTTTGTGTAAAAATATAGTTAATTATATATTTATTGAGACCTTTCTTGTTCCAAAATATTTGCAGAACCAAAAGTCCTCTTGTAAAACGATTTTATGTGTTTAATAACAGACTTTTTTTCCCTTAGCGATTCCAGATAATGAAATAAGAACTGTTGGACGTCATCTTTCATCTTCTGATGTACTTTGGAGTAGATGTCAAAAGTTTTATTAAAATAAAAAAAAATAAAAAGTAACTATTAGCACTAATACTACATAGGTAAACTTTTCTTTTTACTAGAGTTTTCTTTCATTAGTTTACTTATCAAATTCATGTTACATTCCAGGTTGATTTGCCTGTTTTGATTTTTTTTTCTTGTCCTTAGCAAGCAGTGCTGACCTTTTAAGTTTTTACTTCACTGTCAAAGTACGTTGAAGGCTTTAAAAGTGAAGCGATCACCTTGGGGATTTGTCAGATTGAGTGGCACTTACAAGTTCACCTAAACCACAGTAGCAGTCAACGTATGGAACAGTGTTGTACCTCAAGGGAAGCGGTTAGATTTTTTTTTTTCTTCACTTCTGCATCGTTGGACACAGATTGAATTTTCTCTTCAGTAGATTTTTTTTGGTTGCATTAGTTTTTAATCAAGTCACTTGTTCACAGTCGCTCAAAGCCTATAAGGCTGAGATGAGTAGATGGGCCTGGGGTGAATGTGCTACATGATTTGTCGAATTGTAAAGCTTTCTAAGATGCCACATACTACAGTTGACATCACTCAAATTGTGCAGTGGTTTTATCATTATATAAGCCTTTCGTGCTGTTCTTGTCAAGGGGATTACAAGAGCGAGTGCTAGGTAATGAATAGAATAAGTGGTTTCACTGATAACACACTTCAGCAGGCAACAATACCAGTGGAAAAAGTATGCGCTTTTACATAGCCGACATTTATTTTCTCTTTTGATGTAGAATAACATTATTAGGAGGCTATGTGGCAAAACATAGACTATAAAACTACACCTACGTATCGCAAGTGAAACATTATGTTCCACTAATTCTTAAAAAAAAAATAAATTTAGGAGTACTCCTAAGAATCATGAAAGAGTACCTTGAATGTTAATCTAAAAAGTTTAAATCTAAATTTATATAAAAACAATCTTTTATTGGCAGCAGAGGTGATATTAAGTCTTTGTAATCTTATTTACTGTTCCCACATTTGAGTTTTCTAAAGCTTGTAGCAGACTATATTAATGTCTCCAGTTACAGTTCTCTGAAATATCTGAAAAAAACTGCCAAAACTGCAGACCGTATGCTTCATTTCAGTGCTCACAATTTACATATGAGTAGTATGAGTTTTACCCACTTTAATACCTCAAGCCATATTTGGCCTTTGTCCTTTCCAAGATAGATGTATACATGCCTCATTCTCCTTTTTTTTTCCATTGCATTAAAAATCCCTCCCCTATACGAAAAAGAAAAGGATGAAGACTTGATGTCATCAATTGGTGCTTTTTTAATTTTCACACCTAATTAGAACTGTCTGGAGGCTATTTTATGAAATATTGAGCATTTTTTTATTTCATACATTTTATTAAACTCATTGATTTTAATTACTTAATTTATTATAATCTACCTAATTTAATTATGTACTGATTCTAATCTGTATCCATGCTACTTGTTATGTCCTGTCTACCCATTGTACAGCGCTACAGAATTTGATGGTTTTATATAAAACAATAAATATTTACGCATGCAGATATTACACTTTTTACAGATTGTGTGCACAATGTGTCTGTTTTAGTTGATTAATTCATAGTTTATTATCTCTTAAATTAGACTGGTAAGTGGGGGGTAAGACTGGCATGGGGGGTTAAATGGTTCTCTGCAGTCAGAGTGGCATATAGGGGGTTAAAAGGCATATCAGGGAGGCAGAGTGGAATATAGGGGGTTAAAAGGCAAATCTGGGGGGAGTGGTAAATAGGGGGTGAAAATGTATGTCAGGGAGGCAGAGTGGCATATATAGGTGTATAAGGCATATCTAGGGGAGTGGCGGATAGGGGGTTAAAATTTGTCAGAGAGGCAGAGTGGTATATATGGATGTATAATGCATATCTGGGGCAGAGTGGCAAGTAGGGGTTAAAAGGCATATCTGGGGGCAGAGGGTAGTCTTATATTCAGGCTTTTTCTTGTTTTCTAATTTTGGGGGGTCGTGTTATTATCAGGGTCATCTTATAATTGTGCAAATAGAGTAATCTGTCAGAATTACAAATTGTCCAAACATACTATATCATTGCATGTGGCTTTTTGCTGTACTCGGGGGGGCTGAATACATCTTTCAGCACATCTTTCATATTTAGCCTTGTAACCGCCAAAATAAATGAAAATACAAGGCATAAAAGATAACCTTAAATCTGCAGCAGAGGCCCCTCCCTGGGGCATCAATGCCCGCCATATTTAACATGGCCATGGGCACCTGATTTAAAAGAGTTTAGGAAGCAATCAGTGATAATAACTTATCACCAGGAGATACCAGGAGATGTAAATTCTTACATGAAGTACAATGTGTGTTACAAAACACACACACACATACACAAATGACCACAAATTGTGACAAAGGTTGGTGGTAGAATTAGTGCATGAAAAGTGTTAAATACCACTATTTGAAATACCCTGGGGTGTCCAGTTTTTTTTAAAATATATGGTTTGATGAGGTAAATTGAATTGATTGGGCTCAAATATGTCCCAAATAGGATATGGGGCAGAATGACCAGATCGTAAAATTCTAAATTGAAAAAGGCACATCTCCCAAATGTGGCCTTTTAGCTCCCAAACAACCAGGCAAACCCATGCATATCACATAGTATCACGTACACAGGGGATGTTGCCCAAACACACATTGGGGTGTTGCTTGACAGTGACATATACTCGGAGCTTTAAATTCATACCTAAAGTACAATGTGTGGTTAGAAACAGACACACATGCAAAAATGACTACCACAAACTTAGTGCATTAGTGAATTAGTGCATGTTAAAATACCACTACTTGAAATACTCTGGGGTGTCTAGTTTTATATATATATATATATATATGTATCAGAGTAAATTGAACATGGGGGCAGAGGGACAAGATGTCAAAATTACAGGTTCAAAAACTGGATTGTGCATGTCCCAAAGGTTGCCTTTTAGCCCTCAAATACAAATCCATTATCACTGTACTCGGGAGATGTTGCATGTTGTTTTATAGACACATATACCAGGAGGTGTAACTTTATACCTGAGAATTTGTGAAAAAATACCAGCGTTTGAAATACCCTATGGTGTCTAGTTTTCAAAAACCTGTAACAAAAATAACTTACGGTCTTCCTTGTAGACTCTTTGTAGCCTTTATAATAATTTTATACACATCTTCATAGGCCGTATTCCTGTTCAAGCACTGAAGTCCCCTTCCTGCCCACTCACCATCCAGCAGTCACATTGGGTAGTAGCTACCCAATAAACATATAAACAGGATGGATTTCGATGAGAGCTTGCTGATGATGGACATATTTTTTGTTAATGAGCATACTATCTAAGACCTTTGAGAAGAGAGGCAGAATGGGAATCGATAAAAACTATATAGATATTGTTTGGTCAATGTTTCTGTCTAAGCAGACACTTTCATCTTTTTATTTTTACCACCTTTTCTACCATTTTTACTACATTACTAACTGTGTGTAGGTGCACCTTGTGCATGTGCTTTAAAAAATAAAGGGCAATATATACTCATTTAAATAAGCAGGCAGCCGCATCTTTCTACCTATGTGACAATGTGAACATTTAAGCAATGAAGTTATAACAATGTAGATGAGGTTCACTTGGCAACCCTTTACTGTGTTAAAATGTTGCAGCTGTTAAACATAATAGTCCTCTGAACAGATAGAACTGTGAGTTTGTAATAAATGTTCGTTTTTGTTTTCTGTCCAAAAACCAAGAGAATTAATCTGTATTTATTTTTCTAGTTTAGTTTTTTTTTTTTTTGCAAGCCCTTTATTTTTTTTGTTTTTATAATATTTTTAATGACCTAAACAAAGAAATGTGTATACTAAGAAGCTTTGAAGTGGAAATTCTTTTAAAATGCTGTTTGTAGCTACAGTTCCACAGGGCTCTTAAAGCGGTTTTGACACCGCTCATTAGGTTTTACCCTTAACTTTCTTTAGTGACATTGTTGCACCACACATTTCTTGCAGAATACATAGTTTTAGACTCCTAATGCGTTAACACAGCTTATTCAATTTAACAGCAGGAATGAATGGTTTCACAAGAGTATTTGTAGAATTTGCTTTGAACTAGACACTTCTTTGAACATCCAATATTTCCTTGTGCCTCGTTATCAATATTTGGATGTAGGGACTAGGGTTTGGATACGAACTAATGATGTGTTAAACTGCTTTGCTCAGAAGAAGAACACATCTGTCAACAATTGTCTGTCGAAATGTGCTTCATCCAGTCACCTCATTATAAAGAATCATTTTGGTGTTCCCAGTAGAATCCCATTCATGGTTTCTTTATTGCCTTTTATTCTACCATTTTTCCCCAAGCATAGCTTGATTGTGTTTCTGAGCAGTTGAATCCATGACGGACTTTCCATTTTGAAGTATTCCTCAGAGAATACGACACGTATCGTGGAACAGATCCATTCCAACACTGGTATGCAACACACTTGTTTGCCAAACATACCGGATGGAGCTCAAAGAGGATGAAATTACCTTTGGACACTTTTTTGCTTGAAAGTGTTGCTTATAAAAGAATAGCAATTATATGCAAAAAAAAAAAAAAAATTTCCCCCTATCCCAGTTTGTGCATTTACTATAAAAAGTACCAAGCAGAATGAGGACGAGAACCTTAATCTAGGAAAACAATCTAATAAGTAACATTGTGTTCTCTCATGTTCGCACTTGGAATTTCTGTCGTGATGTATCCGCAGATAAATGTGTTTACAATATAATGGTATTGGGTAGTAAATGCCCTTAATGCACATTCTCTGTCTCGCCCAAGAAATTCTCGATAAACTGTTTAGCTCTCTTGGTGGAAGATTAAAACAGCCCTGTGACTGATTGAAAAGTATGTTTTATTTCGACTATGCGACATTTCCTTAACCCTTTCACTGCTGTGTGGGACCTGCTTTGTGCGGGTTTCTAGTAGCAGTGTTTGTTTTACAGTGCAAATCCCAAGCAACAATGAGCTGTCACAATGTATTTCATATAGAAAAGCACATTCAGGTAAAAAACAGCAGCAAAATTTAAAGGCGACATGTCACAATGTCAGTATGTTGTGCAGCGGAGAAAACATTTCGTCTCACCTATTTATACAAAAGGGCCGATTCCCTTTGTAAGAAATATTGTATAAATATTGTAAAATGTCTTTACAATCTCAACAATGTATAATACTCAGGAAATTTAAGACTAACGTTGTGTGTATAATATGCACCCATATCATGTTATCAAGAATAGCATACCAAGTTTTATTTGTGAGGTTTATAGAATTTTTTCTCACAACTGTATATTTTAAGGGAGAAACTTGCTAGTATTGGTCATTTATAATGCATAATGAAGTGGGTCAGATATTAAATAAGTACATTTAACATGTTTAAACAGTTTTCATGTATGATGTGTCCATGCGTTGGGGGGGTGTTAATAAGTGTGATTATTTTTGTAATTAACATATATGTTGGAATATTTTGACTAGAATAGCTCTTTTTGAATTATTATTTAATGTACTTAAACCATTGTTTTGAGGTTGCAATCATTGTCGTGACTTGATTATTGTTTGGGGAGAGATGACATCTGTATGATTTTAGTATGTACTGTTATGCCATCTAAATCCTTAGTGTAGCAACCGTCTGAGACAAATCTGTAAACATTTTGCAACATCGCCGTATCATTAAGACTCTATTGTGTACATACAAAGGACAGTTTGCCAGGACTTTTATAGATAAAGAATACACATCAGTTTTTTAATCCCTTTCTTCATGTCACTGTGCTGCTACATGCAAATGCGATCCAACAAGATATTTTGTTACTATTTAATAGACGACATGCAACAATACTAGTAATTTCTGTGATCTTTGTAGACAGAGCATTCAGCTGATTGGGTCAGATCATCCTAGGAGCTCATAAAGTAATCGCTCAGTCTTACGGACGCCTAGGACACCTCCCGCTAGCGATGACGTATTTAGTTCTCCCTCTCGATAAACGCTCCAACATTAAAGCCAATTTGTATCACAGATATGGATTGCAATCGTGTAGGGCTGAGAAGTGAAACGCGAAAAAGTGTAAAAGCGAAGGTGATATACTTGATAAGAGCAACAGAATTCAAGTCATGAAGGATCCTAAGTATTTGCATATATCCTAAAACCTATAAAAAGATTTATCGTCACATTCCATGAGCCTGCCGACTCTCATGGGAATTTTTTAAGTATTTAAAATTAGCCTAAATAAATGCTTTAACTGATGTGTGTGTATGTATAGATATATATATATATATATATATATGTATATATATATAGGCACTGAAAGCCGCATCACTTACATAATGCACCTAGATGCATTGCTTGCGTGCTCTGCATATTTTTTTTAGTTAACATTATAGGTTCATATGCCGGTGTATAGATAGACACACAGGCCTGCAATGTATTTACCTAATTATGCATAAAAGAAAATTGTGGCAGGTATAACTCTGTTGGACATACACTAATATGAATACAGTACGTTCACAAACAGATCAATGCTTAATCTCTGTGACAGCTACAAGATGGCAGAGCTTGCCACAGGCCTAGTGCCGCTGCTCGCTGAAGCTCTGTGTCTGTAAAGCATGCCTGAAAGAGTATAATTTTAAGGATGAGCAGGTGAAAGGCCGTCTTCTGACATTTTAACTAATCCCTTCTAGCCTGTGGTTTCCTGCACATTGGGAATATATGCTAGCAGGGGCAAGTGGCTTTTTCACATATGCAACCTGTCATTTTGGATTGGGCGTTTATTTGATGTCTGCTAATGTGAAGTTATACAATGAAATAGATTCTGATTGCATTAAACTGACGGGAGCCTTTCTTTTTTTGCCAGGCTTGTGATGAATGTTTAACCCACAGCAATCCATATAGCCTTATCATGCCGAAACATGATCTGTGCGATAAAACAACCTCTTTGCTTACTTAAGTGTAAAAGTTTAATTTCAGTAACCTTTCGGTGCCTTGTCAATCAGCAATAATTATCTACCTTCCTAACCCTTGCTTCTGATTAAAGGCCCAGGGTAATATTTGTAACTTTTCTGGTTTTTTGAAGCCTTTTGTTAGATACAGATAAATAAATCTAGACTTTCCTGGTGCTTATTTGGTATCATAGGGAATATTGTTAGCTTTTCATTTTATTGGTTATACAGGGCTCAACATTTTCCTCATAACAAATATATATTTTTTTGTAAATTACGAACAATAGCCCCAAAAAGGAAGCCATAGGTGTACGGGGGCGAGATATTTTGACTTTTATTATGTGTTTATTTTTTTTTCTTGCTATATTGTTAATGCAGTCGGTGTATTTTGCTGTAATATATCGTACTTTACCCAGCTACATTTCACTGTTGATAATCCCAGGTATGCTCGGAGCAGTTTTCTTTTTTTCTTTCTTCCTTTCTTCCTAGATTTACCGTTTTGGTGACGCACAAAAAAAATTTCTAATAGCATTTTATATCATTTAGACTGTAATCTTTAGATGTCATTGACAAAATGTCTCATTTACTGTGTTTCTGAGTTTTTTTGCTTTACTATATCTAGGGTTATGCTATGGATGGAAGCGTGAACCTCTTATATGGCTCGGGTGTTTGATTTCAATGAAATGCATTTATTTTAAGTACATTTTCTTAACTATAGTATTAGGCATATTTTTTATAATATATATATATATATATATATATATGTGTATATATATATATATACACACAAGTTTTAATTTCATAAACGCTTTTGGAAAACATAACCTGCAAGTTTATAGTTGGCAAATACATGCTACCCGTTTATGGATATTCTAGAGCAATCTGATCTATGTATATGTGTGTAAATGTGTAAATATATAAATGTGAGTATGTATGTGTGTATATATATATATATATATATATATATATATATATATATATATATACACATATATATATATATATATATACACACTCAGTATTGTAAAAATAATTTAATGTTTTTACAATGAACTGCTATAATAGTTTTATGCGAGGTCACAGGAAGAAGTTCTCCGTACTTTCTTCAAAAGGAAAAAATCCTTTTATGTCACATACTTAGGGAAATTATCTACAGAATCAAATTCAGTTTATTGTCTGGCTTCAAAGATGGAATTTGTAAATTTGACGGATTATTTTAAAGGGCACAGGTACAGAGAAAAAAAAAAAAAAAAGATGTACCCCAACCCATGTTAAAAGTTACCTGTCAGAAATAGTTAGAATTCTGCTGTTTTACTCCTGAAGCGTGTCCCTTCAGCTGTCAGTCTAAAAGGTTAACACTGCACAAAAGAGCAGCCCCAAAAATACATGCTTTTTCCAGCGCAGATTTAACCCTAAATGACAATAAAACTCTTCCTTTAGCATTGTCTAAGTTTTTGAGTGAAAAGTTTTACATCTTATAGGTCTTCACCTCTGTACTATTCCACATATAACGTGACCGGTAGAAATATGTAGATTTTGCCTTGTAACAGGGGGAATTCGATTTGTCCAGGTGACGATGTTGTATGTCACATACATAGTTCATAGTGTACCACTAGAACATATATTTATGTATACACTAAAGTAGTATGAAAAACCCACAAAACAAAAAATACTTTAAACGGTAACACTGAAGACCATTTTTGTGACATAGTTCAGAAAACCCATATAATTGGCTTTAAAAATAAACAGTCATAGCAAAACTAAATTATATTATTCATATGCATCATAAATTATTATCGGACATTGATTTACTGCTAACATCTCCCAAACTTGTTACCGCTTATGAAAACACCAGAATGTTTGGATAACAAGAAAGTAGCTAATTTATTTACCCCAATGATGTTGCAGTATATTATACATATTGAAAACGTTTACATTTTGATGACTGTCTGCAATAAGAAAAAAAAAGAAGAGAAATTGTAGCGAAATGCAACCTAGTCCTCGCAAACCCATATAAGAATGCCATAGGTTAAGAGAGTGAGCGAAGTGCCAACGTGCAATACGGCATAGTGAAAAATCTCTCCTTCAGATCTTTTGGGTGCTAATATAAAGTACATTACCGTGATGTTAAATCTGCTTAGCTATTCCAAATAATGTGAGTAACAGACATAGCATTTTATTAATTTTACAATTTTTTTGCAGCTAGGAAGCATGCCAATGTAAACAAGTAACCCTCACGGGATTTTTACTGAAGTTTTTGTTGGTCGTTTAACCCGTTGTATGAGGTGTCCTTAAAGAAATGCAGAACTCTTGATTGCTGCTGCTGCTGCTGCTTTTACCAACACCTTTATACGGGAAAAAATGCCTTTTTTTACTTATACATATTTTACGTAGACTCTCATAGAAAAATAGAGAGATTTTCGCAGTTTTACTTTGTCAACTTCATTCTGTGACTTTTTCTTTGCTAAACAGCAATATATTTTGTTCATTTTTGTTTTAGGTCGAGCTAAAGAGAAAGTATAATGATCAGCATACAAAAGCTAGAGGGCTTCTCCCTGGCAGTCAGTGGTATGAAATCCAGGCATACAGAGCTCTGAACCAAGCCTTGGGGAGGTAAGTTTTCCTTTGAGGGAGCCAGGGCCACAAAAATGTGTTGTTATGATTTTGGATAAAAGATCTGCATAAAACACCGTTTGGGTTTACATTACCATAGAAAAGCTCCACGTCAAGCAGTTTACTAGCCACATATTTAAAGCCAATCTGCTTGCCAGCATTTTGTATAATCCTTTCTGGATTTAAACAAAACCTTTGGTAGGCTAGAATAAACTTCTCCTTACTGGCCATTAAAAGCACTCACAGATTCAATGCCCATAGACTTAACCTTTGGTTGTGCTTTTTTGGACATCCAAGCATAGTACTTAAAAAGAAAATGAACCCCCAAATCAAGGAATTCTAAATTGGTAAAATCAATCTGACGTCTATGTTAAATGAAGCGCAGAAGTTGAGCACCACTGCCCTAAATTTACAACAGAAGCTAATAAGTGTTATTTCATGAGTGTTAATTTCCATTAAAAATGTTACTCTAGCATTGTAACCTGCTGTGGGTTATAGTAATTGTGTTTTGTGTTCCTTTGTTTTTAGAACACGAGATCATTCTTGGTTAAACAAAAAATATTTCATATTTATATCAGTTGCCATTTGAAAAAATTACATAAATTGTGTTAATAAAAATGTGACAGATTTGTGGATTAGCCCAACCATTTTTTTAAGTGAGATAAAAAGCTAATTTATTATTGAACTATTATCCATTATTCTGGGTGAGGTCGGTGCAGTACTTTTTTTTTTTTTTTGCATCTGACACTGATATTTTCTTCTACTCTCTACTGTAAGCTTTTATTATACAGACATCTGAAATCATCTTCTCCAAGTGTATGGAATATTTAACTCATTAGTAACTACAATTCAATACTTCAATGCCTTACTTCAGAGAAACAAATATTGGAAGGTTTAGAGTAATCTATATAAAAATGTGCCCGTTTAGAAACCCTCGGTGCAGCAAAAGTACCTTAATAGTGGGGTTTATTCTACAGTTTGCAACAAATTATTTCATATTGTTTTGGTGATTTTGCATTGTATAGCGCTGAGTAAATTAAGTAATTAGTTCAGCATTGTTCATTCCATTTTATAACTTAGTGAAATGTGCCGAGGCCAAATTGATTTGCTAATAATGTTAAGTAAATAGTTAAAATTGCAAATTTTTCTTTGCAGTAATATTAAAAATAAAAGCTGGATGTGAGCTTTGCTAAAAATGCCCTACTGCTGAATATAACAAGAAGTGAACTAGATGTTTCATATTTTTCATTGTTCAAGAAAGATTCCAAGTCTGAGTTACCAGCCTTTTAAAACACATAAAATAAAATTTAAAAAATCTTTTTTTTTTTTTTATTTCACATAAAGGCCATGAACAGGAGAAAGAAAGTCAATAAAGACAAGTGACCTTTTATTTGAAGCTGTCCTTCACCAAAATATAATATATGCTGACAGTGACAGAAAGTGGTCACATTTTAGGAATAAAATGTCTGTAGAGATTGATGGCAGTAGAAGCAGAAAATGCTTGAATTTGGCACTCTAATATTAATTCTAAAATACTCAGCCGTGCAGAAACTGTCAACTTTTTATGAGAATGATTACTTAAATGTGTGTGTGTATATGTGTGTATATATATATATAAAATAACCTGTTCGGTATTTCTTCATATTTCATTTAGCTAAAACAGAAAGCAAATATTTTTATTCAGAGGACCCTCTTTCTTATTGAAGGTGCTAATGTATATCATATTATGTCATCGTTTCTTCTATATTGTTTTTATAGAGCCACTGGATTTAAAGTAACGATTAAAAATCTACATTTAATGCAGATTCATAGATTTGACTTTCAAGAAAACCTTCCTATCTTAAAATTAGCTAGGGACGCTTCTTTTAAATAGCGCCTTTTTCCACATTGAGAGTGACCAGAGAGCTGAGCATCAGTAACTACTTTAAGAATCACGTCTTTTGTCATCAATTTCACAAACATATATGAAACAGAGTAGTAGCAGCAAGCGGACCAGTTTGTGTTGAATAGTTTAAGGACCTTCCATAAATCTCCAAGGGCCAGATGTTATGGCATCCAAAAACTTTGGGATTGTTACATTTGAACTAATCTCAGAACAGTATAGTTCCCAGCTTACACACTGCATGTTTGCAACCACATCCTTGTGTTAACTAATTGATTATAAATAAAGGCTAGTAATTAAACAGAATATAAATTGGTATGTGTGTAGGTTGTTACTTTAATGTTCACTTAGATACTATTCTATAGCATGTGCACAGCTGATGAATGTGGGTTTTGAATTTTCATATAGACAGGCCGTGTCAATCTAATATATATATATATATATATATATATATATATATATATATATAATTTGGTAAACCGTTGCTTTCCATTTTTTTCCTTGACAGATGTATCCGTCATAAAAATGACTGGGGTGCCCTAATTTTAGTTGATGAGCGTTTCAGAAGCAATCCTAAATACATCACTGGTAAGTCTGCAAATGAATTCAATATTTGTGGTATTGCCTACAATGAGACTGAGTCTGGAATAATGAGCTGCAGCTCATACTATATAAGGAGGATTAAGATGGAAGCCTTATGACAGTTATTTTAATTGTTACATTTTGTGACCACTTGGCATTGAAAGCGGTCGTATTTTCCAGTGCTATGTACAAATGAGACCATTATGTTGCATCAAGAAAACCAGTTATTTTCAAGGCATGGTTGCAACTGTGGTAACAACGTGTCTGTGTATCTGCTTCTGCTGTGTAACATCATCCACAAGACAATCATTTTTGACCACTGAAAGACTTTATAACACAGCTGTCAGAAGCAGTAACTCATTTTGTTTTAACATTTTTGGCTAAACACATTAGGAGTCAAATTTAGAAAGGCGACACTAATGAGCGGATTTGTAAATCCTCAAATAACAGTGTTTAGTGTGCATTGTTAGTAGAAAAGTAATGGGATGGAAATATTCATAAAGAATGTGGAAAACTAAACATATAAACGTTTTATACTACAAGGTCAACAGGGGGAGCTCAGACTCCATTGTATGTCTGAGATTACGTGCAAGATAATGTGACAGTGGCAGCTTTTGTTAAAACATGCATGCTAATCTTACTGTTAACTGAACGGATAGAAACATTTTTGTCTGTGTATTCTATATATAGCTTCCCAGCAAATTAGTAAATCTATAGATGTATAAAATTATTTGTGATACGTACAGTGCCCTCCGCTTATATTAGCACCCTTGGTAAATATGAGCAAAGAATTCTGTGAAAAATTGTCCTTATTGTTAACCGGTTGATGCACATTAATACTCTGCTCTCATAGATATCAAACGATTGCAAACACAACACAGGATTATAAAAAAAATATATGTGGCACAATTATTGGCACCCCTATGAATTTATATGAGAAAAATATATTTAAAGTATATTCCCATTGCTATTTTACATTTTTAGTACACCTGGGTGACTAGGAACAGGAACTTGTTCAACCATTAGGTATAAATATTAGGTAACATACAGGCCAATTTCCCTTCATTCATCACAATGGGTATGACCAAGGAATAAAGCTGTGATGTGCGGCAAAAGATTATTGTTCTTTGCAGAATGGGAAGTGGTATTAAGAACATAGCAAACACATTGGCAATTTCCACTATCAGGACAATAATTAAGAAGTTCCAGTCAACTGGACATGTAATGAATCAACCTGGAAGAGGACGTGTGTCTATTGTCTCAATGCACTGTGAAGAGGACAATCCGATGTCACCTACATCACAACAAGTTGTTTGGAAGGGTTTCAAGAAAACAAAACCCTCTACTCTCATCCAAATACAAACTCAACTGTCTTCAGTTTGCCAGACATTACTGGAACTTCAAATGGGATTGGGTTCTACGGGCAGATATTACCAAAACCGAACTTTTTGGCAATAAATGCCAGAGTCGGGCTTAGCACACACAGAGGACCATATAGAAAAGTACCTCATGTCCATGGTTAAATATGGTGGTTTTTCTGCCAGAGGACCTGGACAATTTGTTATCATATCAAATGTCAACAGATATTAAATTAAACACCTGTCTGCCTCTGCCATAAAGCTTAAAATGGGCCGTGGTTGGATCTTCCAGTAGGACAATGATCCAAAACATTCATCAAAATCAACACAAATGGTTTGCGTTTGGCACAGGGATCTTAATGAAATAAATACATTATTTCTGGCAAGGATGCTGAGAATTCAGGGCCTGTTTATAACCATGAAGCCACTACATGCACAGGGAAAGCCATCCTTTATAACGTAAGTGAGTGCCAAGGCTAGCGTGGGTTAATTCTACTTATTTTTAGAATTAACTTTTTACGTTTTTCCCAGTCGTGCATCAAGATCATACAGCGAAATGGAAAGGCAACTGAAATCTCTTCTGTGAATATATACATAAACCAGAAAAAAAAGGTTTCCTTAATGTATGCAGTATTTCAGGTGTTTGTGTACTGTTAACATGCCATACTAAAGGAAAAGCCTACCAGGTGTAGAAAGTGTATGATTTTTTATTATGTCCATGGCTGTGCTTTCTCAGAAGATGTTTTTACATACGTGTCTAGTTTTTCATTAGAAGCAATCTTTCTATTGTTTACAACATTGTAGTCAAATGAGCCTGTAGTTGTTTTGTAGCAGAATAAACTCATTTAGAAACCCTACAAGTTTCTAAATGAGTTTCTACTTGATTATAATAAAGATTACAAATAAAGACAGTGGTTTACTTAAAGTGGTATAATGAGATAATGCAGCATAAACCATCTTTGGAAGGAATTTATTATTATGTGCTGGGGGCATCACCCTTGTAAAACAGCCTTGTAAAAAGATATTGTGATTGTGCTGAATCAGTTCAAAGTCTGTTGTGTTATTGGAAGTTCTCTTTGTAACCCATAGTTAATTTCTATCTCTTATATTTTGTACTAATTTCTGTGTTTCAGGTTTGTCAAAATGGGTGCGTCAACTAGTACAACACCACTCAACATTTAATAACGCTGTGGAATCCTTGATAGCGTTTTCTAAGAATCAGCAGGAAAGGCAAAATGTTTCCACTATGGCCTCCGAGAATGAATCTTTTCAGGTGGTCTCGGCCACACAGAACACGTCCCCAAATTCCTCTTTGGTGGACCTAACAATTCACCCTACCCAGAGCTTCAGGGAATGCACACAGCCTGTTTTTACACAGCACACTTCAGAGCAGGAACCGGTGATCACGATCCCCTGCAGTCCAATCCAGTCAACGTCTGCTGAAAAAATTAGACCCGAAAAGAAATGTAGGTACAATTTATGTTCAAAGCAAAAAAACAAACCACCTGTGGTACATGCGACATTTATTAAATTGCTTTCTTTCTAGATCAATTTTACATAGGACCTGTGTGGGTCATTTACAGATCAATATAAATAGATCTTTCAGTCAGTTCAGTGACTTTTCATTCTTAGAGAGTGCAATAAGGGATAGGCCTTTTATCACTAACTACAGAGACAATGTCTATGGTTAATTTCCAAAAGAGGGCAAAGTGATGTTTTAGATTCTCTCTGCGTACAGAAATGCAATATCCTTATGCCCTTTGCCTGAAAGGTTTACAACTAGTTGAAGTAAGTTGTAACGTTACTCATCTAATTCTTCTCACTAGTGACTTTAATAATCATAAACAAGTAGAACGAGAAAGGGAAGAGATTTTAACTGATCCATTTTGGTTAAGATGTTTGCTTGGAAAATCTGCTCATGTTAAGTAGGCTAAGATTGTGGGAAGTGGTTAAATGGAAAAAATGGGATTGGATGGGCCTAGTGGTTCTTATATGCCATCAAATTCTATGGTTCTATATTATTTAACTACATTGATTAAACACATTTTACTATATATATAGTATTAGGATATATAGTAGAATTAGTTGCTTTTTCTGTTGGTACTGTCTCTTAAATTGTAGCCATGGTTAACAAACATGCATCTCTTTTTTTTTTTTTAACAGATGAATCTGAAGATTACAGGGAAGCTGAATCACTATGTATGCAATCTAAAAAGAACAAAATGACACCGAATGAAAGAAAAGCCTCTGTTAAATTTAGAAAGCAAAATACCAGTAAACAAAGAGCCGATTTCTATAAATATTTCAAGCATAAACCTCTAACATCCACTCCTTTGCCACATTCTTCAAAAAAATCTGCTTTTGAAGACACAGACAGTGTTACTACAAATCTGGATGCAAATACTCAAGAGGCGTATAGGCTGAAGAATTCATCTAGAGTACTGGAGGAAGACAATAATGACATTTCTGTACAAACCATGTGTAACGCTATGCCTCTTTTCCATGCTACCACAAATAGCAGTGTTCTTTTGGCACCGGAGAACATGGAAGCCTCTGTTACAGAGACATCTGCAGTAGCCAATGAAACAGAGGATACTATCTATTTTACTCCCGAACTCTATGATAACGAAGATCAACCCCTCACCCCTGATTCAAATGGACTAAAAGATCTCTTGGTTGTTCAATCTGATGATGAGCACGAGGCAAGAGATAAAAGTGAAAGAATGACTTTGCCTGTGGCTTTAACCGAGACAGACGTACCCATATTATCAACTAATGCAAAGTTACCTCCTGCCAACATTCCAGAAAATATCCAGACCCAGAGTAAGACTTTTTCTAACCGTGTACAACAGAGTAATACAGTTCTCGGTGGTTTAGAACAAGTCGATCAAGCTAAAGAAAAAAGAAAACACAGACTTTCCAAGTCCAGAAACAAAAGTTTGTCTTCACCCGGTCTAGATTAATTGTAGCACTGTGCAATCAAAGATATGAAAACCAGATTAAAGGCAAACCTTAAATAAATATTAATAAACTATAAAGTCATAAGTACATATAAAACCTATATGCATGTATAAAATAATAGGGTCAACATATGGATTTTCCCTTGGCTTATGTGAACTTTAACCATATGCTCAATGTTTATGTTGTATTGCTGGCAGTGAAAGAACCCATTTATGATGGCTAAAATCCACTCTGCTCCTGTAATTAATCACGCTGAATTAAATATCATCTGTGGGGGTTATAAAGCACCTGCTATAATGCAGGCAGCAGCTTAGTATTTCTGTTCGCTTCTCTTAAAAACAAATTTATGTATAAAAAAAATAAAAAAAAGTGTATATAAAATGTTCAAAATACATTTTCTAAATAAAAAGTGAATTACTTGAGTTGGAAATGTAGAATGTGAATTCAAAAGAATGCATTATTTTTGGGCCTGTGCTTTTAACACTTTTTGTATTGCATAATTCTGTCGAGAACCAAAGTGATACTGAGAATGTACAAAAAAAAATGTGCATACCTCATAAAACTGCAACCCTAACTTTTATCCATTTCATAATCAGGTATGTGAGAAACAAATAAACAGAAAGCATTTATATCCTTTTATACATTTTCTATAAGATTTCTTTCCTGGAGTTTCATTGAAATTTTGCAACAATGTGGTTTGTATTTGAGGCACATCATAGAATGTTTTTACATTATTTAGCTATTTTGTATCTTTGTTCAATGACACTTAGATTTACAAAGAGAGTTCTACTTTGCTGAATACTTATCTGTTATATTAACCAACACTAGGCGTTAATCGATTCAATGTTACTTGTATACGTTATATGTTAAATGAGAACCCATTTTTATTAATAGTATCAGAATAAAAGTACATTTTTAAAAATATTATGCCATTTTCTTCTTTTTTGTCTTAATTTTTGCATTATATAATGTTTTAGACAGCTGCATATTAGGTATTTGAATGTGTTCCAGCTCTGTTATCTTAGCCTTATCTACATTACAGTGGTATGACTGGCTCCTATTTAACCCATCTGGACATTCTTACTTATGAAGGTCTATAGAGGAACTGTTAGCATAGCTATAAAGAATCAGCTCAGTGTCGTATTTGAGCAGGGAATGTCACCCAAAAATAATAAATGACAAAATGGTAGCATCTGAGTCTTCAAATAATGAATGATAATTAAAACAAAATAAGCTAAAATCATTTTGGTAATGCTAGCCAACATTACTGTATACAGCACTGTAGTTTATGCTGAAGGAAAAAATATTCAGTTTAAGGAAATGTTATAGACAGCAGTTATGGATAGTAACTGTATGAGTTTTTATTTTATGTTTTTGTCGAGGAATGAGGATCTTTGAACATGAATGATCAGTGGAACGCTTGCTTGTTTATGCAGGCATGTTAAAAGTTTCCGCTCATACAACTAATTTTAATATAGGACAACATGAGTAAACACAAAAAGCAGTTTTAAATGGTAATTTTATTTATTGAAGGTAAAGCATTAATCAAATGGGAAAAAAATATGCCAACCAACCAAACCTAAAAACAGGTTGTGCCACCTATGGAGGCAACAACTGCAATTGAATGCTTGAGTGCTTTTATATCACTGTGGAGGAATTTTGCCCCGCTCTTCTTGGCAGAATTATTTTCATTCAGTCACGTTAGAAAGTTTTCAAGCATTAACTGGCTTTTTAAGGTCATGCCACAGCATCTCAATTGGATTCAAGTCACGATTTTAACTAGGCCACTCTGAAACCTTTATTTTGTTTCTTTTGAGCCATTCAGAGGTGGACGTCCTTGTGTGCTTCAGCTCATTGTCCTGCTGCATAACCCAATTGCGCTTGCGGTTTTGATCACAAACTGATGGCTTCAGCTTTTTCTGGTAGAGAGCAAGATTCATGGTTCCGTCAGTTATGGCAAGTCACTCAGGTCTTGAAGCAGCAAAATCAAATTGCCCAACTTTATTGACCGCTTTTCAAAATTTACTCAAGAATCACTTTTTATATCTGCCACTAAGCAAACCACTGGTGGAAGCTCTTTTACACGTTAGTGTGTACAAATCTATATATAAAGTTAGACTTAGCATGTGTAATGTGGACAATAAGTAATTAACTGCTTAGATCATTTGAAGAACCACTTTATTATATACTTACTTTACTGGATACCAGGAACTGCCAATTGACTAACTATACCTTATATCTCACATACTAACTCGTAAAGCTTTACATAATCATGATTAACCAAATAGTTACTGTTTTACAATTACAAGCCTACATTAACAGAACTTGAGTCCTGGGTAGCCCACCTGTTCAGTTTTTACCTCCAGCGATGGGCACTTGCTAAAAATGCTGACTTTATGTTTAGTCACGGATACTATGTAAAAAAAAAACCTTCCATATCCCAGTTTATTTATATAAGCAGGGTGCCCTTACGCCTAAACATTTACCTGTGTTCTCACGTGACGGCAATACCTACGTATAAAACAGTCATATGTGATACATGGTTTTCTGTTATATAATGGCCTTATTCAGAGTACTTAGAGGTTTATTCAGCTGAAATGGTTCATGTTTCATTTTATGTAACAGACCTTATAATCTGCTATTAATGTGGAGATTAGTCCCCAAATTCCACTTTTGATGTTACTATTTAGATCTGGTTTCAAAATATATACTTAAAATGGATGAAAAACATTTCAGGACATGCCTCTCGTAAAACTGAAACTTATTTCAGCGTAAAATAAATAACAATGCACCGATACATATACCTTAAAAGAAATGAACCCTTTCTGTAGAAAATGACCAATCTCATCTGGTGCTCTAGAAACATTGAATTTAATGATAGAATCAGTCATTCAGCCCAGCCTGCCAGTTTTTCCTAATCGGCTCTTGGTGCCATCTGCATGTTTAAACTCCCGCATTGTGTTAGCCTTCAGTACTTCACCGAGGAGGCTGTTACACTTGTCTATCACCCTCTCAAGACTCTCTCTAAGGCGCGGAGCTTCTAGTTTAAAAATAAACTTCCTTTGTGTACTTTGTTAAATAATTTTATCAGTATAAATCACTTATACCTGTTTTTTTCCTCTTTTTTCCTATAAGCTATGTTGCAAACTTTGGGCTGTTTATTGCGGCAAACAAAATACTTTACAAGGTGCATGTACCTCTACATTAGGTAAAGTGCCATTTAGTACACGGGGCAGCAGTTCTGGAAGAGGCAGCTTCCCTGCCACATTACTTTGAGCTTATTTGGCAATCACGATCTGTGATGCGGTGCTAACTAAATGGGCTTCTTGGGGTGATCAAGATCTCCCATTTGCACTGTGCCTATCTGTCAGAGCTTCCGTTGCACTCTTCTCCCGAGACGCACCTCATTCAAAGGCGGAAGTGATTATATGTCCCAGGACAATGGCTTGATAAAGGGCCTGGTGGGGAGGTGGCTGGGGGCTCCCCTGTTAAAATGTTATATGGGTCAGTTGATTATTCTAAATGGTGACTAAGTTGGAAGGCCAGCCGTTTTACATTTAGTTGGCAGAAGATAAAATAATTGGCGTATCCAGTCTGCCATTTTTAATCACTTTTTACTCGTTGATTTATTTACTTATTGAGTTTCTTGCCATTTGAGGAAACAAAAATAAATGTGCACATCACACCATAAATTGGGTTGTATTAGAGAAGTCATTAAAACAAACATAGTAACTCAGAGGCTTTGAGTTTCCCACAGGCCATGGTCCTGAAATTATCGACTCATTGAAGTTACTCAGTGAACATTGAATTGACTAAACAGAGGCATTCTGAGTAAAGTTTGTTATTAGTTACTTTAAGCATATCTCATAGTTTAGTAAATAGAATGCAAGAATGGTTGATTCATACAGAAAGAATTGACTTGTTCACAGTGATCCACACTTAAGTCTGCACTTAACAATTAACATACATTCCAATACACCTGGGGGCTAAATACACTATTTAAAGGTACACAATCCATAGAAAATGTAGGGCGCGCTGACAGGGCTTTTTTTAACGTCAAAAATCAATTTATTCCAAGTTACAGAAAAACAATCAACGTTTGGGTCACAGCGCAACCCGTTATCAAGATTGCAAAGCAAAAATGGTTCAGGAATGGTTTGAGGAGCACAATGAGTTCAAGGTGTTGACTTGGGCTCCAAAACAAGTCCGATCCATGGAGACCCTACCTCACACTTTACAAGACTTAAAGGATCTGCTGCTAACATCTTGGTACTGGTTACCGCAGCACACCTTCAGAGGTCTAGTGGAGTCCATGCCTTGACGCATCAGGGCTGTTTTGGCGGCAAAAGGGGGACCTACGCAATATTAGGCATGGAGTCGTGTTATGGCTGGTGTGTGTATATGTATATATATATAATATAAATATATATATATATTATATATATACACACACACACACACACACACACAATGGGACTAAAATAAAAAGGGTGTTGGTGGTGGTACGACTTGCTTCAAGAGTATTTGTAGAATAGGGACCCAGGTAATAGACACACCCTAAGTAACCCTCAGTGTTGATGGTTTCAACCACACAGTGATACAGAAGGAATATACTTTCATGGCTTATCTCCAAACAGATTTAAATGCACATATCTCTGGGCTTTAAAGGTTTAACAGTGAGTTTGCTGTTCACGTTTAAACTGCCACATCAAATATTTTGAACACAATAAGGTTTATTCCTTGAATGGTGTTTGCTTTAGTAAGTGCCCAAATTCTTGTTGCTGTGGGAAAGCTTTTGTGTCTCCTTTTCCCCTAAAGTAACGAATATTGTTTAACTTGGCATCTGATTAAAAAATAATGCAATATTCCAACCTGGCGCCAGGTGTCTGATACACCTACGCTCAGTCTTTAGTGTTTGTGGATCTGCTGGTTTTTAATTCACAATTTGAATTGATAGGTAGAAGTAGGCAAAAAAATCGGGGAGCTGGGCTAATTGATGGTTATGGTGGTGATTGATGAGTGTAACAGCCTGTGAGTTTTTTCTTTACTTTTTTATTCTGGAACCAGGTTTTTTATTATTTATTATTTTATTAAATATTCCTCCTATTTTACTATTAAATTGTACTAAATTGTATTAAATTGGTGACAAATTAAGCAAGGCAGGGGACTGCGCAGACGCAAAGTATGTCTTAGTTCTTGAAATACTGCTCCTGAGTAGGGTTTAAGACAATAAATCATTAAGAATGGTCACAAATTAGGCAGGGCAGAGGACTGTGGGCAGTGGGCTATACTGTTCCTGAATTGGGGTTAAGTTGCACACTTCTACTACTGGCAAAGCCTCTTCATTTTGAACAGTGCAAATAATAAAGGAAAAAATATTGATGACAAGTTAGGTAGGATACGGCACTTTTTTCCAGTTTTACCAGCGACTACAATCGATTTGGAAATGTCTGCGTGACAGAGTGGTTCCAGTATTCCTAGGCAGAGCCGGCGGCAGGCAGGTATGGAAAAGTTGGCAGATGACCCCTGGTAGACCAGTCCCAAGTAGGCTGAAGCCTTCATGCATGAAGTCAGAAATACAACTAGTCATGTGCAGTAGCTGCAGCATAACTAGCAAACATCATAGTTGTAGTAGTGTTAAAAAAACCCCCAAGGATTCAGTGCATACCCAGCGAATATCAAAAAGTATAATTACTGGCGATTCTGTCACACATGGCCATATATTGCTTAGCCCACCATTACGTCAAAGTACCCCAGGTTTGGCGAGTCCTATCTAATTTTTCAGGACTGTACTGCTTACCAAGAAGCTGAATCAGTGGGCTGTTTTGCATTTAAACCCAAAAGAGACTCTTAACCAATTTAAAGCCTTCTCTGGACACTATGAATGAGGCAGTGGTGAAATATTCTCGAATACAGTGAAACATGGGAATCCCGGCGGTATAGGTTAAGGTTTGCTTGGATGATGCTTTGGTCCTCTTACTGTCCCACAGGGGGACCACACCTGGGATAGTTCAGCAAAACATTTTGTACCTTAGTGCTTCATTAACTTATGACTAAGCACTAAGAGAACAGCAGGGTCAAGTACTGCAAGGTGGTGTTGATTCCTAGGTATCACTAACTTAGGGCAGTACATATCATTATCCCTCCATCCCCAAACTTTACAGTAGGCAGTCTGATTTCTTATAGGCAGCGTTCTCCTGGCATGCGCCAAAGTTACATTCATACATCAGCCTTCCGGATAGTGAATCATGATTCATCACTCAAGAGTCCAGTGGTGGTGTGCTTTACACTACTCCAGCTGATGCTTGGCATTGCACCTAAGTGATTTTTTTGGCTTGTGTGCAGCTGTTCAGCCATGCACCCTTTGCTTAAAGATCCCGACACACATAGTGCTTATGCTGATGTTGCTTCTTGATGCAGTTTAGAACTCTGTAGTGAGTGATATTACAGGTGATTTTTACATGCTACATCCTTCAGCACTCATCAGCCCAGCTCTGTGAATGTACCTGGTCTGCCTTTTTGTGGCTGAGCTGTTGTTACTCCTAGACACTTCCACTTCACAATAATAGTAATGACAGTGGACCGGGGCAGATCTAGCAGGGCAGACACCTCATAAACTGACATGTGACAAATGTGGCATCCTATGACACTGCCATGTCTACCCCTTCACGACAAAGCCTGTACACGATGCACTGCATTGGTGACAAAGCCCGCACATGGCTGCTGTTTAATACCGTTTTCCACGGATGTCTTACACGTGAGGCTGGCCGTGGTTCACGGGAGGAAAGCCCTCCCCCAAAGAGCAACCACAACTGTCATATGTCAGAGTTCACAGAGGGTGTATCCAGACCCTCCTGAGAACTCTCGAGCTCCCCTGCAGGTTGAATGCAGGTCAATGGAGCCCAGCTCACTAATGTGATTAGTAAAAAATGTATGCCCAGTTTAAAAAATGTATGATTTGATGGGGTAAATCGAATTTGATGGGGTAAATCGAATTGGCCAGCTTCAAAGATGTCCCAAATACAGGGCATGGGCACAGACTGACCAGATGTGGCCTTTTACCTCCCAAATAACCCAACAAATCCATGCATGGGGGTATCGCTGTACTCAGATGTTGCTGAACACATATTGGGGTGTTGTTTGACAGGGGCATATACCAGGAGCTATAAATTCACACCTGAAGTACAATGTGTGTGACAAAAATACAAAACAAAATACAAAACCGGTACGTCCATAGGTGATTCTTGAGATGCATTTTATGGACATACCAGAACGTCTATAGGGGAATGAAGGGGTTAAGGGGTTAAAGTCACCAAGTCAGTGCAACCCATTCTGCTTTCAATGTTTGTCTATGGAGATGGCTGCTTATGTGCTGGATTTTATACACTGTTAACAATACGTGTGGCTGAAATCACCACATACTTGGTCATATAGTGTGTATAATTGCTGAGGCATATAGAGTGATGTTGTTTAGATGTGTGATTTCATTTACCTTTTCTTTGGTTTCTATAAACACTATTGGAACTTAGGGCTGTAAATGACTGCCATACACTCCAGCAAAAATTCTGAGCTCCTACAAAAGAGTGAGATCAGGGGAGGAAATAGAGACCAGGGAATTGGTATCCCAATGAGGTGCACTCCTGAAAGGCAGGTACATGGACCATATGCTTTTGCTACTGCGCTCTTTGTGTTTATTGTTTAAAGTTTCATTTCTTGCTGCTACTTGATGAACTGCGTTGAAGAACAAACTCATACTATACGTGACATATTATCAATGTTTTAGTAAAGTAAAGTGGAACTTTTTGGAAGTTTTAAATGCCATTATTTTCTATTTACGAATTTCTTTAATAAGTTATATTATGATCTTGTTACCTTCAATGAAGCATGAGTAAATAAAATATTCAAGAGCAGAAAGGTTAATTATTTAAGTTTACAGTAAAATAACATATTTCCTCTTTGCTCTTTGCACATTCAATACAGGAACATTATTTCAGGGAGACATTTTCTTATTGTGACATAATTTGTACTCGCTAATCATGTGTGAATCCGTTGCCTTCCTGTGATTCATGTTTCCATTATAGCTGCATACATAATGCTGTAAAATTGACTTAAGTAATACATACAATATTACTATTTATTCAACTTTGCATTGCATCTGGTGCAATATATGATTGGATTGGAGTGATGGCATCTTCTGGCTCATGAGTGGTCCCCAGCTCCTTCCATACTGTAACTAACACAGCCAAACAAACACACTCACGCACTCACCTGAGCCTGAACTGTTTGGAGAATAAGGATCAGCTTTGGGAACAATTTCCCTATGCCCCCTAGGCCAGCCTACCCCTGATATCAGTAGTGATGCATATGTTTTGTGATATATTCAGGCCTAGGCTGAGGTCCAGGGGGCAGCAATCCACCCTGCAGCAAAACCAGGGGGAAAGATCGCCCTTATGGGCAATCAGGCTGCCTTGGCTGCCTCTGCTAAAGGGGCTGCTTACAAGGGAGATCTCTAGACAAGATTCCTTTTCAGGAACAGTGTCTCTGGGCGGGCCCTTTTATGCAATATTCTGATAAATGAATAATTTCACTAAATTAACTTTTAAGGTTGCTGACACTTTTAGAGTTATTTTTATCTTGGTTAATGATAGGAAAAGAGTGAGCCAACATGCCTGTATAGAAGATGGTTGCTCTACTGAAATCATACATATCATAGGGTGTTCCAGAGTTCTGGAAGACATACACCAATCCACCTTTTCTCATTTGGGGAGACCATGAAAACATGGAAAACTGGTTGTACCCGAGGCCTGGCAATTGAGAAATTCCGGCCTAGAGCAAATACAGAATAACCTAAACACGTAAATGTTAATGAATAGAAGACTAAAAAAAGAAGCAATGCCACCGTATATCTCGTTTAGGTAAAATCTTTTTCGATCCCATATATAATCTCCTTCCTTGTGGTGTTAATGTGTTATTTTTCAGGCTAATGCCGTATATAGTTTACTGTCTGTTGAAAGGTACAGTAGCTTTCAGGTGTCTGTCTCTCTTGCCCTTGGCTCTTAGCACTTGGTCTCTGCTCCTCATTCTTTGTTGTACAACAAAAGTGCTTTAGATGCTGTGATGTTCAGTGAAAGGAAACCTAAATACTTCTCGTGCAAATAAAAGTGGCTTTTATCTTTGTATTATTCCAGTGAGAGCTGAGTTTGTATAGCTAACGTCAGCTATCCTGTTTTCAGACAGCGCAGTAAAGTAGCTGGGTGTAAGAGGTGTTGATTGTTGATGTTCCAGGTGCATCATGTACGATTGTGTGATCAGCTGTCAGTTCATTTACATACTTTATAATATTATTATTATTATTATTATTGTGTAAAACAAACTGAGCCACGAATTCTTATCCTTTTTAAATATCACTTTCAGAAACTAGACAATAGTCAATTGGGCTGTTCTTTTCGGTCCTAACTTTTAATATAGTGACTGTTAAATTAATTCATGGAAATCTATAATCACAAAGGGCTTATAGATATGCGAAAAGAAATTAGCACTGTAGAGGACATGTATGTCTGTGTGACACACCTGCTTGAGTAGAAAGGCTTCCTCGCAAGCCCAGAGCAGAGAAGTAAGCTTTAAAGAACAACTGTTTAAAAAACAAACACAAAAATTAACAATACCATGATGATTAAACTGCATATTTCCAAGAAATAGAAAAAGGGAAGTGGACCCTCCCTATCCGTCTACATTTTGATTTTTTTTCATATATATATATATATATATATATATATATATGTATATTTATATACCTTTCTAGGTTCTGACCAGACCTTAGGGAGTCTGAATGTATGTAAGAATGAGAATGTATGTATGTGTGTATGTATTTATGTTAGCATGGATGTGTAAGTGTTTGCAAAGATGTAACAAGCAGGGAAAGAAGGCACAAGAACAAGTTGCTTGGTGGCAAAATGGTGCTGCCAAGCTAGAAAAAGATGGCACAGACAAGCAGCTTTGGTCACTGACAAGCTGTTTGAGAGCAAAGATGGCACAGGCTGGCTGTTTAGGGCAATTTTTGCACCTAGGTCCTGTGGTGTATAGTTACACTCCTGGATACAGCCATGTTAGGATTAGGTAGAAATTACCAAATGTTGGGTACTTTCACGACCAAGCAATATATGGCAATATAGTGTGATGGAATCCCCAATATGTATGCTCCATATAGGTGCTGGATGTGGTGCTGATTCCTTGCTTTGTTGTATAAACTGCATATTATAACAACAGTGGGTAAAAAAAGTTAAATATGAACAGCATGGCAATTTAAAAAGTATACTTCATTAGGTAATCAGAAAACTTGCATTGCCATACCTGGAAACTTTCTGGCTCCTGCCCCCCAGAGCCCCTCCTGCTGACTTTAGAAGGCAGTCCCTCTGACGTGGCGGAACTCACTATCTTTATGGGGAAATGGGCAAGAAGCAGGGTGTGCAGCAATGCTGCTCCAGCGACCTGGGGTTTCCCTTCAGTGACTTGGAGACCTGGAGAAGTGTTGCTGGGTCTGGAGCCTCTGGGCAAAACCTGGAGAGTTCCCAGGCATTACTTTTCCTGTAGCTTCCTCTGCAACAACTGGAGCAAAAACATGATCCTGGTATAAAAGTTGATTGTCAAAGTTAATTTATTTAACAATGAGTGTGTTTTTAACCTCTGTATAAGGGTGACTTAATATGTCAGATAACAGCTTTTGCATAGTTTAATTCATAGGGTATGCTGAATGTGAGCTTCCAAATGGCTCTCTTATGAAGGAGAGGAAGTGTATCACAAACAATGTATGTATACTAAGAAATCCTTGGAAAGAGGGTCTCTGTGTTTGCCTTACAATCAAAATATTGACATCCATTTGAAAAACGAGAAAAACCATTCCAACACCATGGTATGCACTGCTGAATGTTCTGCTGACATTGTTACTGCTCACAGCCTGTTAAACACCTCTTCACTAATGTCTCCTGCATTCCCTGCTCACTTCATTGTGTTGTTGAAAGATCTTTCTTTGCCTTGTCATGTGGCTATATTTTGACAATGGATTGTAGACTTTTGTACGCAGATAATTTTCTTAGTACTTGCATTCTTTCATAAATGGGAATGAAAGATTTCCAAAAGAGACAAGGGGCAGTGTTCTACCATATTCTCCCCCAAACTTAAAGATATTTACAGTCTTTAAATGAGTAGCCAATAAGGAGCTTTCTAGATAGCTCTAGAAAAAAAAAAAGCTATTCTGGTATTCCAATATTGTTGATATGCTATGTATAGTTTTTACCCTTATGGATTAAGGTCAATAAAAACTACTTTGCAGCCTAAGGTCCAACATGTTTTCTAGAGCTGCCTTGCTGTACGTGTTGGATTTCCTAGTCTGACAGGTCACATTCCTAAAATAACATTTTGTTATTGTGCAAGTCAATGGAAACAAGAATGCCTCTTAATTTAAATGCAGCCCATGTTTGCATAAATTACAGATAGTAACCTTGCAATGGTGTAAGGACACAGAAAAAAGATAGAACTCATTGTATCAAGAAATATTGTGTTCTGCAGAGGCTCAAGATGCAGGCTCCATATCCATATAGCCTACAAAATCATGATTATGAGATTCAGCCCTTTGTTAATAAACTTGTAAGACTTGTCAGCAATGATGGGTTACCCAATGCTATGCCAAAACTAGCCCTGGCCCACTGTCACTTGCATCAGTAATGGTGCCACTCCTGACAACCTGAACTACCTATGCAGGAGTGGAGAAGAAGGGATAGATGTAGCATGTTGGGCAAAGCAACCGGTACCTATGACAAGATCTTGCTTTTAAAGGGCTACATGAATTTTCACCTTTTATCCTCTTGTTTCCAATGATCACCGGTCAACACTTAAATACATTTTTTACAATGTACAAATAATGAAGGGAACATGCTTTTGGATAGACACCTCCATATGGAAAGTGTGTTTCTTTTTTCATTTTGGTGCTGTGGGTCAATGAAATTGTTAAGTTGGAACTGGAAAGCTTTTTAGCAGAAAGTGTGAGTTCTTAAATTATATGAAGGATTAAAGCTACTTAGTTTACAGACAGTTCTCTCTAACAGCCAGAACTTTGACATTGTACAGTAACAAACTCCACACAGTGAGATGATGTAGGCTGGAATGATTAGCTGCTCAAGGATTTGCAGTTACAGCTGTTAATTATTCCTCTGAACAACATTAGCAAGGGAAGCCGTTCTATGGGATGTGGAAAGGACAAAATACCATTATTCACTTTAGAGCTGTTTTTTGGCTTGGCAATACACATGCTTGTGTACATCTGTTAATGTAAACTAGACAAGGAAAAATGCAGATGTCACTTTGGCTTTGTTGTTTGTTGGTAACTGAAGTAGAATAAATAACCTGCAATAATGAAACAAGATGGTTGCAGGCCCAGGTGCACATTTCTATGACCTGCCTCTCAAGTTATGAAGCGATTCATTTGCTTAAAGAAATATTACTAAGAAAAGGAACAACGGCAGGTAGTAAAGACTTATTAAAGCAGCAGAAATGGTGAAGGCAAAGTGGTAGATTTGTAATCTTAATCTTCAAGGAAAAGTGGCAAATATTGGCAGTTCTAATGGTTCCTGCTTTCTTTCTGAATGACCTTCTTTAACCCCACCCTTCTTTAAATTGTATAATTAAAGATATACAGGATCATGGTACCTACATGCCGAATAAACAGTTCTTCCTAAAGGGGTGTTGGTATCATTATAAGATACTAATGATGTTGATAATTAATACCTGTACAAGTAGATTCCAGGTTGAGAACTGCCGTGGAGAAGAGGACCAACTTGTGACCACTTGGGACAGATATAATAAGTTGCTTGTTTATTACTCTTCCGTTGTTAAGTGAAAGAGCATGTGATGAGGCATCAACTGAGAGTGGGACAGAAGGCGAGACACTCATGTACTTTTGCCTTTTACAGCTTGCTGTCCTACACTTCTCTGCCATTCTACTGCTTTCTTCTCATCTCTTCACCATACTTCTCTCCATTTCGTAGCTGTTATTTTATCCCTTTACAATATTGCCCACATACCTCAGTTCTTATAGCCATGTAGACTTTTGCCTCACTCCGTCCAAGCTTTTATCCCACACAATATTAGCACACTGCATTCTCTCTTCAGTCATTATTCCTTTCTCTTCTCCCTCCAGCCATATTCTGTTTTCTCAAGTACCAGGATACCATGAACAAAAACAGACTCCTATGGCTTTCTTGGTAGGGATATTTAACAATGGAGTGCTGCAAAGGCACATTGTCTCTTGCTCTATCCCAGGTACAAGAGCTGGCTACAATACCGCATAGCAACAAAACAATCAACATCTCATGTTCAGATCATACTCGAAGATCTACACATTTTGCCCCTAATCTTACTCTGCACCCTGTCTCTCATTGTAAAATGGTGTTAATTTTACTTTTTTAAGAACAATACTTTTTTATGATAAAAAAAAAAAAGTATTGTGTAAGGAGCAAAATGGAAAGACCACTAAACTGTTACCATGGATTATGTTTTATTTATATGATGATATAGATAGTATCCCTCCATCCGCAGCTACTTGGTTGCATTCCCTAAAATCCACCTATCCCTGTGCACACAACATTAGGACCAAAGGACCAAAGGTACTTCTTAACACTTACACTGGTCCAGGAGAGTCAAAAGATACTTCTGGTTTTTATAATGACTATACATATTGCAGTAATACTGACAAGACAAATTATTTTGAAGAAAACTAACAAAAAACAGTTTATGGTTATAAATCTATTTATTGAGAAAAATGTCAGCATTTCAATGAACAAAACAAGTACTTCATAAATTATTGAAATGCCAAATTTAGTGTCACTTTTTGATACATCCACGATCATAACCCCAGATATACCGTGTATATATTAAATCAGAGCGGGCCCAAATGTGTTAAGGCATTGAGAATTCAAGTCTGACCTTTACATTTTCCATGAAGAAAACTTCCAGGACGCGGTGTGACCTTGCATAGAGACTCCATACTGGTTATTGTACACTAACAAAATTTGTAATCCATTTTTTTTTCTGCTAAAGATTTTATCTGCTTCATGAACACACAATCGGCTGCACCTTTGTTATTTTCTTTTTTTTCACAAGCAAATTGCTAAAACTGCACTAGGCCTCACGAGACAAAGAAGACTTCGCCAATTAATTTATCCTTTATGTATTTTCTTTTATTATTCAAATATGGTACACTGGGCTATGGTAAACGAAACTCATTATGCTATCTTGTTCTAGGTCCATAATTGCTGCACATTGTCAAGAGCACACAGAATAATTGCTAATTATTTATCCAGAGTACTAAACAAAGTGTCCTTCTTCTGCTTGTTTTTTTTTCTGCCCAAACTGGTGTTTCTGCTACTTGTATCTACTGTTAAAAGCCACAGGTCTCTAAACGAAATATGTCAGTCAGTTTGGAGGCTCGTTTACATATAAGATTTATTTCTCTTCCCCCAGAACCAACTGTTGTGACAAGACAGCGATCCACTGTTTCAGTTGAGTGCACAAGTGGGATAATACTGCCTTCCGCTTACGGAACACAATGCGGAGCCTGTCTTTATAAAACAACACAGCTCTCTTACACTTCAAGAACGGAATCATCTTCAAGGAAGATATCCATCAACACCTATACAGACGCTGATCTCTAATACAAGCCCTACTTTGACAACAGAAGATTCGATTCCTAAAACTGAATGTTTACAGTGTTATGTGTTGTATTGGCATGGAGATGAAAGTCTCTTTTAATCCTGCAAATTAATTTTGATTCGAAAGTAAGATGCCATACTGTTAACATAACATCGCCTCGGTATTAATATGTATCAATACAGATACACAGTATTCTGCATATATTCATATAATGTTATTATATTATTATTATATTGTATCAGATATATTCAGTATATAAGTTAATATATTGTATGCACCTGTGTATGCACAAACCATTAATCTTAATTCATGGACTCTTTTGAACGATAAAAAAACCCAAAAAAGTAAAGGAAATGTTTATATTGATGTGTATTGAAATCAAGTTACATCTATCTATCTATCTATCTATCTATCTATCTATCTATCTATCTATCTATCTATCTATCTATCTATCTGTCTATCTGTCCTAGAACTACAACCTCAGTCCTAGTTAATTACATATTTATATGGCTGGCTCTAATATCAATAGTTCGGATTCGAAATTGATTAATGCCGATTAATATCATTTTAAGGCTGACATATTTGTGTAAAGTATCAATACTAGTAAAAAATAGATATCTTGAATTACGTAAGTACAAGAACAGCATATTCAAAGAAAAGAGTTATCTAATGTACTTTAATCTCATAGAAAGAAAGAAAGACATATTGCCTGTTTGCTTTTGGCATCAATGTTGCACTTGACAGGCCTTCCATAATCACTTTATTAGTCTGAACTAATAGAGCACCAAGATTATCCATTTCACGTCTTCTATAATCTGTCTACCGCCATAAATGACAAGACTTGGCCACAAAAGATGTTTTTGCAGATCTAAAAAAAAAAAAATCTTAAACCGTTAATGTTCTAGTGGGATTAAGACCTATTAATTGGTTTAAAAAATCTGATCAGACAGATCTAAGACATAAAAAGATTAGCTTTGGAGGGTCTTAGTCGTGGTGGAGCAGACCTTACTTTTTCTTCTTCTTTGCTATGGCTCAAGTTTTTTTGGATTTTTGAAGTTTTGGACTTGGCCATAGTGCCAGGTAACACACACACTAGATCCGACGATTTTCATTTTCTTTTTTTAATACTGTTGTGGAATCTTAGGGTGTGGAGAGTGTGGGTAATAAGAGTTTAACTGTTTTCTGCATTTTTTTGTATGTTTTCAGTAGATTTTCCTGCAGTATCAGTACTTAGTAGCCCCACGCAATTCTGTGATTAGAAATTATTAAAATTTTAAACTGGCAATAATTGTGTTCGTACACAAAACAGTTCTGTCTTATTCAAACATGTTAACTTATTGTGTGTATACACCACGCTCCATCCCTTGGAAAAGCCTGGACATTGGGTTATCCTAACGTATTGACAAGCTACATAGTAAGAGGCTTAAGACAACAGAATCCCCAAAGAAAATCTTTTTATTGAGCTTTTCCGCTAAGGGCATTCAAGGTGATTTGGGTTCAGTATCTTCATGATCTTCTCATTTCTGGTGACGTGATAGTTTTCAACATCAGTCTTTTGCACACTTGTAATAGTGAGAGCAATAGCATTCTTTATTTGTGTTGTTTCAGTGGAAAATATATTAATAAAATGATGTGAAGAGCAGGAGGTTGATCAGCCAGCTCCATTTCACAATGCGCTTGTCCAACTGTAAATGGAATTGGAATAGTTAGTACTATATGTCACAATTAATTAAATATTAAGGTGCATGTTTACAGTTCACATTGTATATCACCTTAATCACACATATACACATAGTACGCATGCCAGATTGGCCATAAAGGTTATGGTAGCTATACAGTAAAATACAAGACAAATTTACTTGTGCCCTGTCGAGCTCTGGAACTAGTAGACAGTCTCAAATGGGCTGAAACAAAATTATCTGTGCACCAAAATGCACTAACTCAACTGATGATTAATTTCAAGGTCAGAATTAGGTGTTTATCGATGTGAGTTCTTAGATGGATTCAAAGGACTGTGAACATATGTGATGAAAGTATACTCTTGCTTTATACTCTTTATTATCAAATTTTCAAGACTTTGGGAAATTTGTGAACATAACTCCTGGTCACTTTTATCTTTTTTTGTGGTTATTTTTGAAATGTATCATACTGTCTCATGTATCATATGTATCATAATGCCTACTGAACTACATACTGTATCATATTGCATACTGAACTACAGATAAAAAGGGTTTAACCAGGTGAACTGTCTACTAGGAAAACTACTACACAAGATCACACAATAGAGAGAATTTACTAAAGAAGATGATGGTGGAGTTATAGTACAACTGTAGCATTAACAAGGTGTGTTTGTGTGTATGTATATTCAATTAAAACAACACTCAGGACTTTTTATATTTCTCAGCGTTTCAGCCATCACCATTCAAAAACAGTAAATCTCTGAATATATGAAAGTCTCATTTGTGCCATATCTTTGTCCAAGATATTGATTTACTTATTTAAACTATAAATATATATATATATATATTTATAAAATACTCATTCTTAATACACTGCACTATTATCAAGTGGCACTTACAAAAATAAGAATGTGAGCTAAGTAGTGTTGACAAAATACACTTTCATTTGCGTCATTTGCCAAACTGTTCTCTGCATTGGCCGCCCTACATCCCTTAGTAACAAAGACTGTTTTGTTACCATTGATTAGAGGCTCAGTGGCAGATGCTCTTACCATAGACAATTTCTCTCCAGCCCTGGTTAATAACAATAGTTGCAACAATGGAATGCTGTACGCTACTTTTGAGCAGCTGTTATTGTCCACTTAACTCAAATTGCAGAGTAAATTGCCTATACGAAAATTATTTTCACTTAGTATCGGTTCGATATAAGCGTTCTGCTGTTTGTAACTGTTTTCAAAAACCAACGCGTAAAATAAAAGAATAAAAATGATACATTTTGCTTTGCATTGAAGAAACAGTTCTTTGCATCTTTTTTTTGTAAAAATAAATATTTTGCTGGTGCGTCATTGAAAAACGTCACCGGAGAAAACACACATATGCATGCTCTCAGTGCCTGTGCACATGCATGCAGATACCCAGCATCTGTTCATCTTGTCTTCCATGACAATTACTAATGTACTAAAGTATATTTTTATAAAGACATGCCAAGCTACACTTATGCTTTAACATCAATGACTTAGAACCCACTGTACCCTCTTCTACATTCTGTACTTGAATTACTTGTTTGAAAAAAATGCTTTTTCTTCTTGGATAAAATATCATACCTTTTCTTTGTTCATGATGGAGCATGAAGGCCATCAAGTGCAATGACTCACACACTGCAGTGTACATCTGCATATGAACATAAGGCTTCTTCAAAACATAGTATTGTGGAAGTGGTGCTAATATTATACAGTTTCACATTGTTAAAGCACAGTTAATTCATCAAACAAAAGTCATGACATGCTAGCTCATTGTAAAATGTGATGAAGGTGAAATTCATTTTCAGATATGGTTTATACGTGCTTCATGTAATAGAATTTGCAATATATGATGTGCTTATACCCTGGAGGAACAAGAGGATAATTGAAGACAGTAAATCTTGTTTTCATTCTCTTTTTCCCCATACTTTTTGTGCTTTGTCTTGGTTAAAAAGGCTTCTCTAAGTAAACGCAATTGGTACTGACAAGCTTAAAGAACTCCTGACGGCAAGGATCCCTGTAGTAAAGTCTTGACCTTTGCCAGCCAGATGTAAGATTAACAATACAAGGTTACGCTAATCCTCACAGCTTCATATTATTATTGTTTCTTGAAGAAAGGTTCAACTTGAACAATGTTTAGATGGCTTCAAGAGCTGTCCACTAAATCTTTGCAAATTTGTCAGTGAAAGCACAACTTCATAAGGCAGCACACACACATATACATTTAAATATTATGTAGTAATCTTATAAAAAGAGCCATCTGTACCTTATGAATCAATTTGGTTCTGCCTCTTAATTTCTGGATTTTGGAAATTGTTGTATGCACACACATACACTCAAACAAACACACACACGCACTCACATTTGATGGCCTATTCCACTAATCTACCACCCTCTTACATGACACCTAAGCCTTTGACCTTCTTGCTTTACATTATGACCTCTTCTAACATTTCTCCTCCTTAAAGGTGCAGATATACCTCTAAACCTCTTACAATTCATGGTTCTTGATACCAGCTCACAAAATAACGACAACTCTGCAATCATAAATAAATTAATTAATAAATGTGAAAAAATAATGTAAAAAAGACATGTATCCTCAGAACTGCCTATTAACCCAGGGGTGCTGATTTCCTCCCTTCCCCCAACCCTTGTGCACTGGGGTGCTAATAACTTACATCCCCTGTCTAATGTCCAGTGACATTTGGATTAACTATTTTAAGAAAGCCTATGAGGAAGCATTTAGACTATTTTGAAAAAATACCCTATCCCTTTCCTGTCCCCTTGGTAACCCAATTTTAGAGCAATCTTTGACCCTTCCAGGAAATCTAAATGCAAAAAAACCTGATGATGTAAGTGAATTCTAAAATGGCCTCTTACCAGTGGCTGTCATTATAGTCAAGGGAAGATGCAATTATTACCCTTTTCTACTCTGTGCTACATTTGAGTACAAATGCAGATTGCCAGTAGTAAATATACGAGTAGATGCTCCAAGCTTGTCTCCACTGCAAGATATGAGTTAACCTCTAAATCTGCAAGGCTTAGGGTTTTTAAAGTTGGATTACATTATTACATGAAATTATAAGTAAGATATTAGCTCTTTTACTTCAGTCTTCCTAAATATTGGAGTAGGTGTATGAACAAAGGGTTTTGTATTTGTTCCAAGATTTCCCCTGTTCTGAAAAATTGGTTATTTTTCATATCTTCAAAGTAACTGTGATCCAGTAATATGATGATGCATGAAGAGGGAGATGGAAGTTCTTAAAAAAATGAGGCTAATTAATAGTCACTATTTGTTATATAAAAATAGCTAAGCATATATAGCATTTGGAACCACAGAGCCTTTTCTGTTTGTACACTTAGGTGGACAACATCTTAGATTTCTTGTACTCACTACTTCTGGGATGTTAAGAATTTAACAAAAGGTTTCTTTTTCTCTGTGAATCTGTCTGCATTATTAGGGCCTCTTGTAGTACCCCCCCCCCCCCGGAGACAGCCTCTTCCAAATTCCTGGAAGCAGATCGCAAGGAGAAGCAGACCAAGAAAGAAGACAGAAGGACGAACACAGAAGAAAAAGAAGAGGCAGAAGTGGAGCTGTGGAAAGGAGACACGGAATCGATTGGTGGAGAAGATAGGGAGACAGTAAGAATGAGTGTGAGAGACTGAAAAAAGCCCTCTTAGCTTCATCCATAACAAAATGACAGGAAACAAAATTTGTTGTCCAAAAATGAATTGACCAAGAAAGAAACAAATCGTCTTTGGTCCATGTGCACAAGTCTAATATACATATAAAAAAGTATTTGCTTGCTTCCCAATTTGCAGCCATGTAAAAAAGAAAGTACACCCTCTTGGAACTCTATGGTTTTACATATCCGGGAATTTTAACAAAAATAAAGACAATCTTCCCAGGAGGGGACCTCCAGGCAAATTGAAGGCCAGACTGTGCAATGCCCAGAGAATGTGCTAAAAACCAAAGAGTTACATCTCAGACTGTACAGGCCTCAGTTAGCATGCTAAATGTTAAAGTTTATGACAGTACAGTTAGAAAAAGACTGAACAAGTATGGTTTGTCTAAAAGAGTTACCAGGAGAAAGTCTCTTCTATCTAAAAAGAACATTGCATCACAGCTTAGATTTGCAAAGTTGCTTTTGAACAAACCACATGACTCCTGGAACAATGTCCTTTGGACAGACGAGATCAAAGTGGAGATGTATGGCCATAATGCACAGCGCCATGTTTGGCAAAGACCAAACCAAAAACACCGGGGCCCCCCAACTTCACCAAGCAACATGTCCCTCAGTGCCACCTTTGCCCCCAAACAGCTTGTGAGTGTCACATTTGCCCCAAAGCAGCTTATCAGTGCCCCCAAACAGCCTGCCTGTGCCATCTTTGGTGAAGCATCGCAGTGCATCTATACATAGACATCCATACCCACACATAAACAAACATACATACCCCCTCCCACAGTGTGTGAGCAGGCTTGGTTTCACTGTGGGGTCACGTCAGAAGCCTTGTAGTTATGCCACCGTTAGATTATAGGCTCATTTGCGAAGGGCCCTCCACACCTGTTGTTTTTGTAGGTCAACTTGTTATCTTATTTACTATTTGTTATGTCCTGTCTACCCATTGTGTTGCGCTACGGAAGATGATGGTGCTATATAATACAATAAATAATACATATTCCCTTACATAGGTGACAAATATGACAAGTCTCGTATGGCATGAAGGCTTGAAGCCACTGTGTAAACTCATTCAAAACCCCCAGGTGGTTGCTAAGCAGGACATTATTGTGATGAGAGATGCCTATTTATCAGAACTTAGTGGCCCAACCCATAACTGAATACTTACGCTGCCAGCAGCTGTATAAGCTGTTGTTTCACATGCTTTATGTAACAGTTGTAGTAAAAGTTTTATACAAAGACTGCTGAGCTCCTTGCAGAGTGAATATTAAATGAGAGATTGAGATAAACAATTCCAATGCTTATCGTATGGGTGGGTTTTTTGCCCCTTTTCTCACTTTCTGCTGCCTTGGCTCGTAAAAGGTATTTAGAGTAATTAATGGGTGTTAAAACATTTTATTCTTGGTTTAGCAAATTATGTAAGGGGAGTTTATCTTGAGATAAAATGGTAGTCCAATTTGTGAAAGGCAGTCCTTTGAGGTTTTTAAATAGAAGAAATTCATAGTATCTTAATGGATTTGTGAATCTACTGTGTGTAATCCCTGTATGTCTAATATAAGGCTTTCCAAACACAGGTGCATATAAAATGCAGAGGTGCACCTTTTGCGGCTCATAGCAGCATACACAGTGGATATTATTTAATGGTGGTAATCACTTAAAATATCTCTTTCATCTGCATTTAGCGTGTTTATAACCATCAGATAAAGAACTGTGTTTAAAACCATTTAGCTGCTTAATGCAGCGCTCAGTACACATTGGTATTCAGTAAATGCATACAGACAAATATGTACACTATATATATAACAGAAGTGCTAAATGCTCAGTGTAATGAAAGAACAAACTGCAGTCAGATCAAAGTTTACTTATGTACTTACTTACAAAGATTTTTCAAAATAGTAGAGGCTATGATGATATTTAGCTGTTATGCTTGGTATTAACATGAATGCCGTATTACAATCTTTTTATATAAAAATAGCACAATAAGAAAAGCCCCGGAGTTACGCATTGATGAAAGGGCTACACGACTGACCATGGGAAAGGCATTAAACTTTACAAGAACTATATTTTAGAAAAGCTTTGGTAGTAGGTAGTCATAGAACGGCTACTTTATGGAGGTATGAAACAGTAATGAGATCCAGAGCACAGGCTTTAGGTTATTTAAGAATAGAATAGAATATTGGGACCATGCAGGCTAGTACCGTGGCTACCATGCAGTGGAGGTTACGGTGGTAGCCATCCATCAAGATCAAACTGATGCCAATGCCAGTACTCTGAAGGACCTCATATCATAATTTTAGGAATAAATTCAGTTAGGCCGTTCAGACTACGAATTTGGTGATAAATTAATATGGTTATGTTTGTTAAATATACAATAAAATTGTTGCAATGTTTAAATAAACACCGTGACCATTATAATCCAGGATGCCATTTGACATCCAACCCCAGTCCAACCCCAATTCCCTTGCACTTATCTACAGTACATCCTCATTTTTTTGCATTGCTGATGCTAGATCTCAGATTCTATCATTTCTCAAGGTAACCTAAGGGCATAAACCTATGGGCATAAACCCAATCCATTCCAAATTATTATGCATCATCTAGCTTTTCTGGATGTTTAACACTTGTAGACCTTCATTGTTTTGTTTAACATTTATCAATGTGAATTGTATGGTTAAAGTAACCATTTTAGGTATGCACCTGCTTGGTTTTACAGGGCTATGATTCATTTTCAAGATATGTTATAAGAATGTATTTATTGAACAAAACATGTGTAAAGTTGTTCTTGAAAGTCATACTGATGTACTTTACATTAAAGTTTAAGTGGGTGTTCTTCTGACTGACCATGGCTGCTCCATAAATTGTAAGAATACCTGTCTCAGTGATATATTCATAATGCCAAGCTAATACAAGTTGGGGAAGAAAAACATGTCTGATGTTTTCTCCGTAAAGTGTTTTAGCGTAAGCACATAGTGTATATTGTTATTTCTGCACTTTGTTTTAAAACTTCAGTTACTTTATTGCCCACCCAGAAAGCCTCAGCATTCCCTCTGATGCCTTCAAGAAGAAATACCCTTCTATGTTGATATGACTTGTTCGATCTCAAGATTGTAACCTTGGGAGCGGGGCTCTCTCCACCTAATGTATCGGTTTGTCTTAGGCTGTCAATTCTCGTCTTGTCATACCCCTTGAATATATGTATTGTATTAAGCGCTGCGTAGATTGTTGGCGCTATATAAATAAAAGATAATTATAATAATTACCATTTGATTCAATCTCAGATTCTCTTGCATGAGCTGTTCCTATCCTGCATTGAAGAGATCTAAAAAGTTCAAAACAGCTATCTGTATGTAGAAAGCTCAGACGTATGCATTTCCAACCCTATGCTGTACTCAAAGGCATTTGCAAATGAGGGAGCTCATGTAAACCATAATGAATCAAGAATGCGTACCTTGTGTCTAAGTGCATATCTTACACATATGGATATTGACATAAGTGAATCTTATTTTGTGTTAAAACCTACATTCTAATAGGCAGAATAGGCAGAAAAAAGGAAAGACAAATGATCGGTATGTTGACTTCAAGAAAATGTTAGCCAGAATTAAAAACTTTAAACAACACATTACATGACCTAATGACACATTAAATAACCCTCATCTTTGAGAATGCCTATTATTCTGCACATGTAAAACAGACAGTTAAAAGGTGGATGAATGTGTGAGTGCCAGCTTCTAGGGAGATTTCACCAGTTCCTTCTAAGAGTCGACATTCTGCTACAAAAGAAATGTGGAGCTTATAGTAAATCTCCAAATCAGGCAAGTACCGACAGAGTCTGTAGCTTGCGTCAGTCATATAATGATTCATTGTTGAACATTCTTTGAGTCTTTGTCTTACATATGTATATGGTAAGTGCCTGAACAATGTAAATCACACTTTCTCTTGAAAGAGATTACAGTACAAAGGCACTTTAACTGGAACGATTGCTGTGAACGGTCCAATTGTGATTTTTATTTGTGTAAGAATTACATAGGAAGATTAATGATCCTTCAATCTAAAATGACGTTTCATGTTTAACCCTAGTGACAATGTTCATTTACAGATTTTCTGCCCCAAAGCACAAATCGCTAATATTTGCATTCTTCTACATTTAATGTCTTCAATCAATTGCTGTATTACCAGACATGCAGCAATTATATTACTCACTAAATGTTTAATGGGACACATTGAACTCAAACCATTCCAGAACCATTTTTGCTTTGTGGCAGGGTGCATTATCCTGCTGAAAGAGGCCAATGCCGACAGGGAATACAGTGTCTGTGAAGGGGTGTACATTTTCTGCAATCATGCTTAGGTAGGTGGTACGTGTCAAAGTAACAACCACATGAATGGCAGGGCTCAAGTTTTCCCAGCAGAACATTGCCCAAAGCATCACACTGCCTCCGAGGGCTTGTGTCCTGCCCATAGTGTATCCTGATTGCTTGTGTTCCCCAGGTAAGCAATGCACCCAGCCATCCACATGATGTAACAGAAAACATGATTCATCAGAATAGGTCACTTTCTTCCATTGCTCCGTGGTCCAGTTCTTAGGCTCACATACCCATTTTAGGTGCTTTTAGCAATGGACAGGGGTCAGCATGGGTACCCTGACTGGTCTGCAGTTACGCAGCCCCCCATACACAACAAACTGCGATGCACTGTGTGTTCTGACACCTTTCTATCAGAACCAGCATTGCCATTTTCAGCAATTTGAGCTACAGTAGCTCGTCTGTTGAATTTGACCACACAGGCCAGCCTCCCCCCATTTGCATCAATGAGCCTTGGCCAACCATCACTCATGTCGCCGGTTTACCACCTTTCCTTTCTGGGACCACTTTTGATAGGTCTAATATATGCCTCCCACTGACAGGTGCCATGATTACAAGATTATCAGTGTTAATCACTTAACCTGTCAGTGCTCATAATGTTATGGCCGATCGGTTATTTACATACATCGATCAGCCATAATGTTATTGTTACAGAACAATTATAGGAAGGAAATCTATAGAAAATGTGTAAAAGGAGCACAAAGAGGATTCAGTCATCATGTAAATGCTGCTTAAAGTGTAGTTGTGTTACACATGACATGTCACTTCTACCATTTTAAGGGGTAAACTTCCTGCTAACTTCCAACTTCTGGGCATGATAGGAGTGTGCTTTTAATATTGTTATTTAATTTTTCTGTCCAATTTTGGTGTGTTACTTACTTTTAATAAAAGTGTGGTTCACACACCAAAACTGGGCAGAGGATTGGTAACAGCAATCACACTACCTATCATGCCCAGCAAGCCAGTACATGCTGGAACCTGGGCATGATAGGAGTGTGATTACAGCCTCTCCATGCCATGCTATCCCCCCACACTTACACATCCATGCTATCACACACACACACTCATTCACAAACATTTATTCACAAACATTCAGCATAAACTACAGCATAACACCCATCACTCTCACACACTTACTAATCCACTCTCACTGAATGTTTTCCTACCTTTCCTCTGTCACGGTAACTTTTCCCACTACAGCTCCTTTTCCTCCTCCTCTTCGTTCTTCCTCTTGGCTCGTCTTCTTCTTTATTCTTTTTCGGTGCAGTGAGCGTGGAAGGTGGTGGGCACGGCATCAGTTTCCACGCGCAGCACGCGGGAGCAGGATCGGAGGTCTGCATTAACAGACCTCACGTTCCCTTGACTGTCTTTAAGCCGGTTAGAGGGCGATCCTTGATCTCCCCAACCGAGCCTTCTCCTCTAGCGGCAGACATTACCCACCACAGCGGCACCCCCATGATGAGCGGCACCTGGGTTGGACTGCCCCCCACCCTCCGCTAGGTACGCTACTGGTTCAACTCAAGTGCATTTTTAGGTTTCAGAGTTAAGTTTCCACCATTATTAATGTGGACTAAACTTGTGGCAACTCTTGAAAGTTAAGAGTTGCTTGGTGATTGCTAAACACATCCACTCCGGTCACATATGAGTTCTATACAAGAGATGTTTTTATGACATAATGTTCTGTTATGACATGAACAGAACATTAAAGAGGTTTACAGTTACCTATAATGTTTGATATTATAATAGTGTTTTGTTTATATAGTTTTTTTTATTTATAGCACCATCATGTTCCACAGCACTGTACAATGTATAAACAGGGCACAACAAATAACAGTGCATTGCATAACAATTTAGACTTACAAAAGACTTGACTGAAGAGTAAGAGGGTAGTTGATGGTACAAAATAAACACTATTATTACTACTACCATATTCCAATGGTGTATGTGCAACACTTAGCTCAACTCTTCGCCATCATCTGCAAAGAACTTATGTATGGAAATGACTTCCTTCTCATTGCATACTTTAACCAACTATTTCATGATTCAGTTGTGTATTTCACTTTCATGTTTTTTTGTTTTACTGTGCCGTCAGACTCATTTTTGGCACAGTGATTTTAGTTTTGTACCAGTGCCAGGCCACCCAAGCATTTACATAGCATGCAAGATACTCACACATTTTCCTTCCATATAATGCACATGCTGAGGATCAGCAAGCATTTAACGCGACTTTTAGGCATATTATAATTTTGCCGCGGCATCACTTTTTTCCCCAGATATTCTTGTACCAGCCAAATAAAGGTCTTAAAATAAAGGAACTGCTTGTAGTATCTATATTGAATTTTTGCACTTCAGATTATTAATATTTGCATTGGACATATGCTAAAACAGTCTAGTAATTTTTATTAAGTTTTGGGGAAAACCTAGTTATTAGCTGGGACTCTTTATATAGCCTATAAGAAAATTTTACATTAAATTTATGTGGTCTATAAAGCTTTTTATTGAAGTATGAATGCTATTCTAATGGCTAACCAATAAATAGATATTGCTGGCTACAAAATGAAATCTATGTATGCACCTACTGCATCCAGACATACATATCTTTTCTATCAAGCACTGCAAAGACAGGAGATGTAGGTACACATGCAGGTAGAGCCTTTGGTAGGTGGAATACATTGGGTGTTCTGGTCCACCAGGCTACAGTTATAGACTATAACTAAATTATCTTCTCTAACTCATCAAATAAGACTTAGAGGTAAAATTGTAATCTCATTCATGGCACAAACCGATACTGTTGGATCTCTTGTCAAGGAAATCAAAGCGTGGACATCCTCAAGAAAAAAACAAGCATTTCATCCATCACTCCCCCAATTAATTTTGAAAACTGCTATGTCCCTTCATAAATTGCATGAAATCAGACAATTTTGGTAAATTGGGACGACCAAAATAAAAGGAGGGAATTAGGGCTAATTAGCTAATTTAGCAAAATTAGCATATTGCTATAAATTTTTCTTTGAATTTTGGAACCTCTATAGTTCCACCACTTAAAAAAGTCAATGCCATAATTAATGGTATTTGTACCCATATAAAAAGGATGTCATGCTGGGCAAGGCTTATTTAATCTAATGTATGTGAGCTCATTGCCCCTAAACATATTAATAGATTTATATTTATATTTTTACTAATATATTAATATATATACTGTATAACACGTTTTGTATCATTTTCAACCGAAGGACATTATACCGCACAGTAACTCAGTTTAGCTTAATCAGCTCATTAACTATTAAAGGGAAGGCACCATGAAATGTTTCGCTGTCTCCACCACCTGGTTATTTCGGTAGACTCTGTTCACAAATTTGGTGCGCAGTGTCTTACCTATACTTTACTTCTCCAACACTGGCAGTCCAGCTTTTATGGAATACAAAGCCTACGTCATCTGGCCCTTAAATTAATGAGCATAATAAAAGTGATATTCACAGTACTGTATAAGTGTATGCCAGAACAAAAATAAATGGAGTAGCCACAAACTGCTTTAGCCCACATGTTCCCAGCAGACGTTTAGCTACATAATATATGCCACACAGAGCGAGTATAGTGCCATTTTTGTGCTATAAATGTGTATCCCCCGTATTGCAGGTATCTAAATTGGGACACTGGTGTCGGGAGAGGTGGAGACAGGGAGTGGATGGGGCCACAACAGGGAGTTCCGTAAACCCGAGCCATACATTCATAAAATAAGTCTCTTATGATCACACCGTCTCACAAACCAGATGTCCTCTGATATGTTGGTGGGTTTCTATGCAGTTCCATGTAATCTGCTCAAACAATCCTAATAATCGTGGAAAAACAAGTGAAAAAATGAAAATTCACGTTACGGCTCCCTTTGCCAAAGATTGGTGACCAAATGGTTGCATGATAAGTGTCCAGATGCTCCAAGTAAAATACCAGTGCCCCAGTAAATTGTGAGGAGATCAACCAGCCACATCCCACTAATCAGCCAAAAAATTAAGGGAGAGTGAGGTCTGTTTCATCATACCACTGCTACAGCACTCCCCAACACTGTGTGTCGGTGATTGATGCTGAGCCCCAGGATATGATGTCATTTACTGGTGTTCAGCATTAAAGCTGCACGCACAAGGACTGAATGAACAAAGATATGAGATATAATGAGAAGGAGAAATAAAAAGGAGAGAGACAGTGAGAAAGGAAGGATATAATGAGAAACAAGATAGATGGCGATAAAGGGGGAGACAATGTGAAAAGAGACATAGGGAGTGTATATGTGTGTACATGGACAGGCGTGTGTAAGGGCAATGTGTATGTGTGTGTATGGGCAGGTGTATGTACGGACAGTTTATATGTGTATTGCCAGGCCCAATTCTTGGTTAAAATGAGTGTGTGTTACTGTAGGTGTCAGTATATAATAGACATGTTCAAATAGTCCAAAAACAATTAGGAGGAATGGAGGGTCTGGATATTAGAAGTAGAAGATGCAGGGCTATAAATGATAAAACAAACACTAATATTTTAGAACTTTTTTATCCATGGAGAAATCTGGTAGAGTGAAGAAAGATGATTTCTCTCTCAGTGGCAAAATTAGAAACATAGCGTAATTGTTTGTTTTTTGCCTTCTTTTGAATCAAAGGCAGGAAGAATAGGTAGATGGGTTGAACTTGATAGACTTGGGTCTTTTAGGTAAAGTTAGGTAAACTTAATTACTATGTTACTATGTTTACTATGGCCCAAAAATAATCTCAAGTTAGAAATAATAATAATAATAATAAGTAAAAACTGAATGCTAAAAAAGTCACAGTTACAGGGTGGGAAGTTTTTCATAGTTCTCATAATGTAACTATGGCTTACTGTCTACATGTAACTGTTTGTGTTAGAATACTATAATTCTAGATTGGCACAAAAAAAAAATGAAGAAAACTTGATAAATTAATATCTTCAAAGAAAAAGTGCAGGTTTTGAAAATCCAGAATCAAGCACACAATTCCAGGTCTGCAGCTGTGTTTAAATGACTTATGCTGCAGACTCCAGTCAAAAAAGCACATCAGCCAAGAAAAACAGTGTCATTTCATAAACGGGGACTGAAAGGGAAATAAATGGTTTGTTTCAAGCAAGGTCTAAGACAGTCGTGTTTTAGGCACACCTCTTGTCCCTTGTAGGAAATTTGTTCTTTGCTGTTCAAGAGCTCCCTGCTGGATACATTCTTTCTCTTGTTACATAGTGATGTACACGCTAGAAAAATACAGATCGCTATGCATTCTTTGTGTCCTGTTTTCTCTGGTTTTGTACCTTAGCGCCCAACATTTTAACCAAAAGTCATTTGAGCAAATATATCTAATCCATTTACATCCGTCAAGAATGCATTTATTGCTATTATAGATTTCACATGAAAGTAATAAAGAAAACATTTTTTTTCTTTTGTCTGATTATTATAAGAAGAACAAAAATACCGTCATTGTTAGAAACCAGACCCACACATTATTAGTTGTGTTTCATTTGTACAGAGAGGATTATCCAAGACATGATCTCACAGACCGGAGGGCTATGTATAATATAAAAAGCAAACATAAGTATTGATAGAACACAGTATTTGGTTTAGCGGTGTCTTTGCCATTTATTGGGCTTGGCCAGTTGACTATTTAAGAAAGTTCATACATAGAGCAAATCTGATGATCAAATGTTTTACCATTTCAGAGATTAAGACAGGTGTTTTCTGTCATCAGTTTTCACTTGGATCCTGAAGAATAGTTTGTTGAAGCCAAGTGTGTAAACAGAAAAAATAGTTGCTTTCATTCTTCAGACTTTTTGACGTCGGTAAAACTTAATAGTGTTAAAAAAATGTAAAAAAACAAACAGAATGACATTTCTTAAAAACATTAAGCTTAATATAAAGATTTCACCTTGCCTGCTACATTTGCCTCCCTACTGGATCTGTTCAAGGTTTTAAAAATAATTCCAAAACATAAATTAATGTTCAAGAAACTACATTTTTGTGTATGGGTAATGTGGCTAGAATTGAAATATGACAAAAAGCACTTGAGCAGCGGGGGGGGGGGGTTACTAGCTTGAAAGAAGTTGTTTCAAACAAATATTGTCCAATGGCGCATTCTGACTCAAGCAAATTAGGCATTAGAAGACAGCAAGGGAAATCTCACCAGCCCAATTTACACTATGTTGGACTGTGAGTCCGCACATCAACCATAGTGCTTTAAGGAACAGGAACATTGTGTGAAAAGAAATAATAAAAAAAAAATAGTTAATCTACTTGCACTACATTTACTTTCACTGTAACTATATACAGTTAAACCTTTTAACATATCCATGTTAGTTGGGCATGCTGATATTGGCTTAAGACTAGCCCTGGTCATCTTGTGAAGAACCAGAACAGAACCAACTCAAACTCCTCCTTGGTCATGATTTTCATGCTAGACAGCATCCATGCTGCTTGTCTACGTTGTCTATAAGAAAGAAAAGGAAAATATATATCTTGGAGCTCTCCACACACCAGGGAGAGCTGTTGCTTTTGCTGCTATTGTAGACCATCAATGACTGGACGTTCATTATTGCTGTTGATCAAACCACAAGGATCAGGTGGTGGACCAAACTAAAACAAGTATCTGTGCCAACTTTCATTACACCATGTGAGGAAATGGTACAGAAGAATAAAACCACTAAAAAACTAAAACATTTTTCTTGCAAAATCTGTTTAAGTGAAAAATGAAGTTGGCAAGGCAATGCAAACTCATGTGTGTTCTTAAGTCTTCCGCCCAAATCACTGTAAAACTGCCAAGACTTTGATACAAAAAGGATTTGTACCCAATTCCAATCTTTCTTTTTCTTTCTTTAGAGCAATATTGCATTCTCAATTGAGTGAGACGAATCACTTATCATGTTATATATTATGTACCACAATGGTTACAGTGGTATGTAATAATAAATAAACCCATGTTTTGCAGTTAATAATTTTATGAAACGGCTCTCTTTTTACCAAAGGAAATGCACAGCATTAAGTATATAACAAGGCTAGAATCTGATAGAATGGTATTTAACATGGAACTTTTTGGCGGCAATAAATATATCCACATTAAAACAGAAAAGCTGCAACTCAACAACTGTAATTATGTATATAAAGGTCTATAATGAAGACATGGAGCGGCTTAATTTAACCTACCTTTTGCTTATGTTTTTGTTTGTTGATCAGTATAACCATTTGGTTATATTCAGTAACAATTTACCTCATTGAAGTTCACCAAGAACACTGTGTCACTATACAGGTGAAAAAAGCTAACGTCATAAAAATTATATAGTAACTTAGGTGTAAAACATAATGTGTATCCACAAAGCCCTGATTTATGTCTAAGGCAAATGAAGAGGATGGGGCTTTGTTATAATAAAGCAATAAAATATAAAAAAAATAAATAATATTTATCTTTTTATCTTATTCAGTCTTAATTGTTAAATACTAACATAATAAGTAGACTTGGGTGCCAAACTTCGTTTTCGTCTTCGTCCCCGTGTTCTTCATCGGGAAAAAACCCTTCGTATTTCTCGAATATTTGCCCGTGTTCGTTTCGGGTGAATATTCGTTTATGTTCTTCACATTTGTTTATGTCTTCGTTTTCTGATGGTTTTCTAGAAGGGATTAATATGGGGTTAACACTGTAACAGTTAGCAGCAGCTTTGGCGCCAGTATTTTAAAGGTCTGCTAAAGCGACTCTTGTGGTCGTGGGCAGGGGGCTTCTCTAGCATTAACCAATGAAGGGCAGCTACTCTTCATTGGTTGATGCCAGACGAGCCGCCTGCCAGCGACCAATAGAGTCGCTTTAGCAGACCTTTAACTCCTGGCGCCGAAGAAATTGGTCTCCCCAGGTCAAGATGCTCCAGTGCACCTTGCCCTGCCCTTTGCCAAGGGAACTAAAATCCCTGTTACTCCCAAGCCAAGTCGCTCAGAGAGATTGTTTTACAACCGCAGATAGCGTGGTAGAAGCTTGATAGCTGTAGTAAAAATAGCTATAACTATATGAAAAAAATAGTTCTGTATAACAGGTTTGAGAAGACAAATATGAAAACATGATATATTCATATTTTTAGGTCCAAGGAATAACTTGCAGCATTGATGTGAGCTGGGACCTTGAAAAAATCTTTGGTATGAATTTGCTGCGATGTAAGAGAAGGTGAAGTTGCTTGAAGAAAGCATCATAAGAAGCCGTTGTTAGCCTGCAGTATGGCTTTGCGGTCAAGGGGGTCTGGATTGCAGTCATCGTGCCCCCATAATCGAGACAATAGCTGTACCGGATGTGCGCAGTGATGCCACGGCAACTGTCCATGCATGCGTGGAAGACTTAATAATATATATATTCATGAGCCCAGGTAAAGGGACATTATATACTATTTTCCTACCCTTGTTGATAGGAATTACCTGAATTTTGAAATTTGGTTTGGCTAGGAACGGAAATACAGCTTTGAAGACCTTGACAACCTTAATAGTATTAAACAATATGAGGAATCTTGCTCAGTGTGAGACTCTTCAATGAGTACAGAGATAATTAAAGAGTCCCTAGAAGCATGGCTAGCAAAAGTCTAGGGCTAGTTATAGAAGTGCTATATTCACTGATTCAGGAAACCCTGTTACTGTTTAATACTACCTGCACAGCATTCTGGTAAAGGTCTGGTTCTGGTAAAGGTGGTCTGGAAGAAGACATCATTGCAGAAGAAGCAGCAGAAGGTAGAACAGGTACTTGTAGGGGAGACAGATTTTACTAAACACTTGGGTAAAGAGACTACTGTCTCTGAGTAGTATGAGAGCACAGTATCTGTTTTTTGATGGATTTGAATCTAGCCACCTTATAATGGTCAATATTGTTGACCTTTGTAGCTTTCACAATATTATCTCACAAATGGACCCTTGATGACTAAGGAGGGCTCTGAGGAAGAAGGTCTTTTTCTGTTGAGCCTCAAGGTACCATGACTGGAAGCACTTAGCTGCTTCACTCTTAAAAATAACTAGAGGGACAAAGCTTGCAAAGTCCAGATACAGGTCAGACTGAGTTCCTGATTGGTGCAAGAAAGATGCACAAGCTATGTCACCACACTGAGTTATGCATCCACAGAGAAAAATGTTTTAAAAGAAATACAATGCAGACCACCTGTATGGTGATGCAACCAGGAAGTTGTTGGTCAATTGCTTTCACAATGTTAAAATATGACATTTTGGAATACTACTAATTTTCACTATTATGATTTTTTTCGGTATTAAATAAGGTAAACCTACTTTATAAATGGACATGACTTTTTTGGGTATGATGTACCCTTAACACTTTCTGCCATGTCTGTTCATTAGTGTGTACAGTAAAAATAGAAGCTGTCCCATGCTGTCTCTTTAAACAAAGAAAAATATCATTTGAGCTCTGTTGATGGACAAGCTTAAACATAAAGGGGGTTTTGTTATACTTGTTGGCCTAGCGTCTTCAAAAATCCATATCTGGCCATTGTGATGTTTATTTAAACAGTGTTATTGGGGAAAAGGCACAATGGTGAAAGAAAAAAGGTTGGGAAAAGTTCATGTAATCCTTAGGAGTATTTGTTTTACTTTGTTCAGGTCACTTGAAGAAAATGCATTCCTCTGTGATCTTAATAGTACCTTAAAAACAACAAGCCTGGGGAAAGTTACAGGAGGTGGTGCAACTTGCCTTTGTTATTTAACAGCTTGTCAGTTTGATCTATACTTAGGATGCAGCTCACATAGTCTGTGGTGACAAAACAGACCATTAGCAACTGTGACAAGTGTCTTACCAGTATTAGCAGAAACATATCCCGAGACGAACTTTGCCAGATTCACTAGAATCTGTGATTGTATAGATGCTCTTAGAAGAAGCCAACAATATCATTCTCTCTATTTATTTAATAGTGATAATCACTTGCGACTTAAAACCTTTTATTTACCGTTTATTGTAGCAGAGCATGCAATCAAAACATAGAGTATCTATTTGGAAGGATCTAAGATGACCTTCCATTGTCAGAGTCCATAAAGCCCTATTATATTACAGATAACTCACATACACCACAAAAGCTCTTTCCACTGTTAACCGAGGTGTGACACTCTAGAGATATTTATATATAACTATGCTGTTTTCAACCCAAATAATGATCCCCTGAATCTTATTTTTGAATAGGTCTTAAACCAGTTCTTATGAACAGAGAAGGATTGACAGCATTCAGCTTGGGGGACTCCAGCGACTCAAACAACACAATCAGCAGGGGACATCTGATTCCATTCAGCCCATGGGGCAAGATCTGTCTGGGAAATTGAGTTCAAGCTTGATGTAAATTGAAATAAAAGATTCTGTGTCATCCTAGACCTAGATCAGGCCCTTATTTAATGCAGCATGCAAGACAATCTGTCTCATAAGCCATGGTCCTAAACTGAACAACATATTTGCCCATTGATCTGTTCCACTGATTACTGTATATTGGAAACTGTAGCTTCTGGAGCATGTTTATGGCCAGGAATGTTGAACATGGCTTTGAAGACCCAGACAATTGTCTCAGTATTGTAAAGGAATTTTCAAAAGAATTTTCACATTCCAGAGCCTCTCCAACAAGAATCTCATAAATTAGACCCTGGATGCATGAGCTGGGTATAGATGTGCAACATGCATTGATTAGGGGATCCTGAAACTGTTGAGAATCACCTGCATAACATTCAGGTACAGGTAGTTGGGGAGCAGAAGTCAACTCACAGAAGCTGCAGCTATGACATGTGAAGGCCTGCAAGTTTAATGTTTGCTAGTTTCAAGCAAGGACAAGCAAGTTTAATGAGAATTCACATGTCCTTGTCTGGAAATTGCAAAGTTCCCTTCCCACAAATAACTGCAAAAAAGGGGATGGGGGTTAAAAAAATAAAATTACCCTATGAGAGGAATGCTCCCTAGTTGTGCAAGTGGAACGAATAGAGTTAAAATGAAATAACTTTCCACTGGCGGTATGCCCCCCCGTGCCCATGGGGATGAGTTGGATTACGAAAAGCACCTTTAGTGTGGTATTGACTTCATTCTGTGCCTCTCTCCCTCCTGTGCCCCTATTATTTTTAACCCCATGCCTCTGATCTTGGGGTGGATGAGAAGGCATTTTTGGGAATGAACCTCCCTAGATTGTAGAAAATACCCCTTGTCTCAGTGTGCATGGAGTAAGGGAGAAGGGAAACAATGCTCAGTCTACATTTGTTTTTTGTGATTGACTTTTTCATATTTATGTAGTGGTTGAGGGGATTGTCTGCAGCTATCAGTTCTATCAGGCATTTGCAACTTGCAGGTTAGTGTATTTATGAATTGCTTGCAAGGAAGTTTTTGGAAGTTGAGAGTCATTTGCATTTTTGCCAATTTACAAGCACACAGTTTAGTGAATAGACCATGGAATTACCGTTACTGGAAAGAACTTGCTTGCTTATAACAGTGTGATCAGCACATGAAAAATCAGAGAGAGGAGTTTCTCCAGTTATAGAACAAAAACCTAAATAAAAAAAAACTTTATAGGGATCCTAGCAATGTCACTGTGCCATCACAGGCATCATGATGAAAGGGATCTCTATACATATTGCACTGGAATCAGTTAAAAAAAAAAATATTTTTTAAAAATTCCCCAATATCCTTGAGCTCAACCACTACAAGTAAAAAAAAATATTTATATAAAAACATGGACTTTGCTACCTCCAAACCCCTTAAACATGTAGTTTGAACATAAAAAATGCAAAAAAGGAAGGCCCTACTTGCCCTGAACAAAATAATATCTGTTTTGTAGGGGTACATCAAATATGGAAACACATTCCAAAAATGACTGATGTAGTTACACATGCCAACACACTGCAGTAGGGTCTTTTGAACTGCATCATGTTTGTCTAAAAAAAACCCTATAAATTTAATCTGACAGAAAATTGTGCTTTTTATGTTTGCCTGTAGGTGGCAGCAAAACATAAACCAAACATTCCACTTTCCCGCCTTCATTTGCTTTTGATGAGACTCAAAATTAACCATAAATGCAAAACTGCTTTTAAAGACAGTATTTCAATTCTTGCAGGTTTGTTTTCAGGAATCCTACACAGAGGTTAAAGTAACTGCCTGTAAATAGTTCCTGAGCAGCTCTTTTCTGACACCATCTTTCATACAAATGAACGGTCTTGTTTCATTTCCTTCTGATTTATGGTACAAGGATTTTCTCAAATAAGTTGAACTGCACAACGGAATTACTCAAGATCGCTATTATATGTGTGGTTATTAATATCCCTCATTATTAGGGCTATATTGACCAAAAATTCTGTCTACAATGTCTACATATTTCTTTTGTGTTTTACTTTCTGTTGGGAGGCTCATTATTGTTATCCAGTGTTTTTTTTTTTATCCAGAATTATGTTACCCAGGATCTTTTTCTGGTTCTCTATGTCTTTTTGATTTATTGCACAGCAAATGGTTTCTTTTAACAAGAATGTGCATTTCACAGGATTTTATTGGAGTCTGTTTTACCACAAATCCAAGGGCTTTGCCTTTTTTTTAGGTTATTCTTTGGCCAGAAACTTTAATATCCAGAAAAGAGTTTATTTATTTGATTTTGGACAAATTTATAGTCTATGAATATACTATATGAATATAGTATATTCATATAGTATAAATTAAGTAAATATGAAATTAAGTACATTCTATAATTATATAAAAAATAAGTGAAATAGGTCATTACATGCTATAGAACTCTCAATGTAAAATATAACTAAATTTGCTACTTTGGACATCAGTCTGAGAGGCACATGTTCCCTGATCTCATGGCCACACTGGGGATGAGTTAGTGGCCCTTCCATTTTTAGGGCAGTGACTGCCGAATGAAACACGTGCGGTCGCTGCCCGGATATGCATGGCTGCGCGTTCCTTGTTTATCTAGCCAATGGCCTAGTCTCACATGCCAGGAGCCTACCTTTAGTTGTCTCTTCTCATATTTTGACACATTTCAAATAGATCAACTATACCATGAGTTAATTTTAAAGTACTATCTGTTCATGCAATATTCATGCAATAATAATTAACTAACTAAAAAAAAATTGTCAGCATCCAGTTCTGCATTCTCAGGGAAATAATAGTAATTCCAAATTGCTTTAATATTAAGGGTAAAATCCCAAGTATTTTTTCAAATATACTTTACCTTTAAATTTGGGGACTAATAGCAATAGGAACCAAAGTCTCAGATATCTGCACATCCTCCTATACAGAGAACGACAAACTTTTTTGAAGGAGCCAGAGAAACTTACCATAATTTGTTCCCCCCATTTTTACACCCTATGGTCGCAAGGAATCAAATAACCATATTACAGTAATGATAATAATAATAATACATTACAGTAGTTGTGAGTCATCGAAACAGGGAGAAGGTACTTGATCCATTTGGCTCTTTATAAAATTGTCAAAAAAGCTTTGGCGTCAGCAGTATTAAATCTAGGAGCCATGGCTCCCTGACTCCTGTGGTTTGTAAAGCCCTGTACTTCAATATTTTATCATTGTACATATAAGTTAACAAATATAAAATAAAAATGACAGTAATATCATTGTTAAAAGTATGATGAAAGAACACCGAGTGACCTTTGCCTTTGGAGTATGGCCAGACACTTAGCATGTGATGTGCAAAGCTAAACTGTAAAAGGCTTTTCCTTTTGTACTGCTTCAGTCAGATGGTTTATTGTTTTGCCATTGTTGTTATTTTATTATTGTAAAAATAAATGATTTTTTTTTCATGTATAATACCTGGAACATTAAAGCGATTTTTTTTGGTTTGTGTGAGACTACTTTTGATGTTTGCTCTTGGTCTTAATGCGATGCAGACACAATACATAAAAGTGCTCGCTTACTCGGAGTTACACCCATTAACACAAAAGTTGCAATGTTTTTGGAGATGCTTTTATTGAATCGCCAGTTATCCTGAACTTTTCACAGCTTGAACTAATAGTGCACCACAATAATAAAGGCTTCTCCTGTGTGTTCTAGAATAATAGGCCCATTGCTAGCACAGTGCAGTACGGCATACTAAACATTTTAAAAGCACAAACGAAATAAACCTTTTGTCTGCAATTTTTATTTGTTTATACGCCTGCAGTGGACAAACAATGATGATATGATATTTCAGCAGGTGTGCTTTCCTTTCATGAAAACACTGCTCGGCCTGACTTCTATAAGACTGTGTGCTTGCTAATGTTGGGAGAAAATTAAACTGTAAACATTTACATATTTGTATTTTTGTCACCAGGTGTTTTTTTTTTTTCTTTTGGAAAGTTTTGGTAGCCTTAGGAAATAAAAATACCTCTGACTAGTAACAAAAATCAAATATAAGAAAATATGTGTATAAATTTATAGCCATTAATAGATCATTTCTATATAAGTGCAGGTATGTCAGTTTTTTTTGACACTTTATGTGTTTGAAGCTTACTAAAAGCATTACAGATGTCAGCCTCTGATTTATTAACTCTTTGACTGAAAGATTTGAATACATTTAGCAAATCTACACAGGCACAAATGTACTATACATGCCATACTTGTATATAAAAACAAAAATGTGATTCATGCGCTTAGTGATACCCCTCAGAAAGTTTATGAAAACAATAACCTTATAATTGCTCTATTATTAGTCAATCTCCAAATCAGTGCAGGAATGTTGAAACTTCAATGTCTCAATTCATACATGAAAAATAATAATATATATGATTATTATTATTTTTTATTTATATAGCGCCAACAATTTACGCAGCACTTCTTACAATAAATATATTTAAGGGTAATGACAAGACTAGAATTGACAGACTAAGACAAACCGATACATTAGATGGAGAGAGATATATAGTGTAGTGTTCCAATATAAAATTATACCATGTCTTTAAGTATTGCACTCACAAATATATACTATACATATTAAAATATTTATGTATATGTATATATATATACAGTACTATTCAAACGTTTGGGGTCACTTAGCTATTTTCATAGAAAACAAGGACATTTGTAACTGTGCTGACATAATTGCAAAATGATTTTCTAATCATCAATTAGCAATTTAAATTTAAACTTGGTCTAGCTAACACAACGTGCCATTGTTTTTAGCTACAATAGTCATTTACAACATTAACAATGTCTATAATGATATTTGAATGGTATTATATATATAAGTATATATACAGGGCCAGTCTTAGGTGTTCAGGAGCCCTGTGCTGACTACTTCTCTGGTGCCCCGCTCAACAAAAATGAAAGGGACAAAATCTAGTTTTAATTAAAGATTATTTATGTGCAAGTGCAAACAAGTACAATAAAATATAACAGGAAACACTGGTAATAATAATGTACCTTAAATACATTAAATAAAGGAAAAAAACTGCTAATCTTTGCAACAAAAACATTTTTCCTTTAAATATTGAAAAAAAATTGGACCCTAGGCAATTATTTCCTTTGTATCCCCTCCACGAACCCTAGCATACAATCACTCCCTCCGCTCCCACACCAAAAAAAAAATTTGCCACACTGACTGCAGATTAGGGGAAGACTGTGAAACTCACACTATGCACATGAGATTACACACACAGGTATATATATATATATATATACACATTAGACATGCATTTTTAACTACATAAAATATGTGGCTTCAGCTTCTGTTCCCTTTATAAGGTGTGCCCCACCCGTTATGTTTGTCTCAGTCTGCAGGTATGTCTTTCTCTGATATGTGTTTACATTCAATGCTTAGTTTGATTATTAGTAATTCAGTAGGCAGGGTTTAGTGTTAGGACCCACCGATATATTGGAGAACTTTGGTGTAGTGGTGGCCTAAGCATGCTATGGCCATAATATATGACGGAATCTCCAATCTTGTTATCTTAGAAAGGGGTTCTATTCATGTCCTTGCCTAGTCTATTGTGTTTAGTCCTGTTATTTCTGTGTAGTCTTGTCATGTGTAACCTGGTTAGTCTTGTCAGCCCTGTACTCTGTTGTCCTGTCTTGAGCCCCGGTAGAGGTAGAAGCATGTCCCTGTAACTTGTATTCCTGATTCTGCAACCTGTTTCTACTCCTTTGGCTTTGTCCTGCCTTTTCTGTCTGTAGCTGCCAGAGATCTCTATATCCTGTTATCTGTATTGGATACCTCCCGCTGCTATTTTAGCATCCTAGCATGTGGTCACACAATCCTGATGGCCCAACACTCAGGGAAGTGTGGTTACCCTGCATCTGGTCCTGTATCTCCGCTCTTGCACGGTGACTCCTGAAATTCCATCATTGGGCGCTGTAGGTCATTACAGTCGTCTGTATGAACCCTGTTCGTGACAGTATAGATCAATTAAAATTCACATAAAAGCTCAGCATTAGGTATAGATAAAACCCCCTAAATTACAGGCACAGATTAAAGGTTGCACACCCTAAAGCCAGCCCACACGTCTAAACTGCCCACATAGAACCTGACCAGCACCCAAACTACACACACAGGACTTATCATCTTTGTCCCCAAACAGCCCAGCATGAGTCAACTTTGTCCCCAAGCAGTCGGCCTGTGCCATCTTGGTCCCCGAGGCTCAAACACCCTGCTTGTGCCATCTTTGCCTTTCTACAAATCAATTATACATTTATGATACACACAAACACTTTTACAGTCACTCACTAATTCACACTTTCATTCACATAGTTCATTCACACAGTCATTTATTCTCTCACTCATTCACACAATTCATCCACACATCAATTAATACTCTCATTCATTGACACAATTCATCCACACATTAATTCATTCTCTCACTCATTCACACAATACATCCACACATTAATTCATACTCTCACTCATGCACACAATACATCCACACATTCATTCTTTCATTCTTTCACTCATTCACACAATTCATTCTCACATTAATTCTTTCATTTTCTCACTCATTCACACAATGCATCCCCACATTCATGCATTCATTCTCTCACTCATTCTCACTCTTTATTTATTTCAATATTCTTACTACCCCCTTCTCACTATCTATCCCCTCTCCCCCTTTCTCAGTATCTACCCCCTTTCTCAGTATCTATCCCCTATCCCCCTTCTCCCTATCTACCCCCTCTTCCCCCTTTCCCACTATCTATCCCCTCTTCCCCCTTTCTCACTATCTACCCCCCCTTTTTCACTATCTACCCCCTTTCTCAGTATATACCCCCTCTCCATAAGAAATATAGTTTCTGTAAAATATACAACAATCTCTGTTGTGCAGCCCCTTTCTAAACAATATGATTCAAAATGATCTATTAAGGAAACAGAGTAATTATGAATGCTAGAACCTACTGTTTTACAACTACATCCTAAATGGTGGAGAAAGGAATTTATAAGGAAATTTACTTGATTTTTAAGCTGGCAACAATAAATGACAATTCTACAGTATGTCATTGACTATGCAATGGTAATTCTGCATATCCTAATAAGTGTTTTTTCTTTTAGTTCTCAAAAGTTACCTAGTTTTGCTGAGAAACAAATAAGCATACCTTAATATTATATATGTATTCTAACAATAACTAAGCTGCAAACAAGTCCTTGAGCACCAATAATGTACAAGGTATGCCCCAAAAAATTGCCTAGAGGACTAGCGACTTACCTGATATGTGATCTGAACCTGGGACTGCAGGGAGAAAGCTTCCTAATAAAAACCTAGTCCTTCTTTTGCCAGCATAGTTATGGTGGTCAGTAGTACATTGGATATTAGGAGTTTGTTTGACAACCAGATCACTTTTAATTTTTTTTAATCTTTATTTCTTAAATAAAGTTAATGTTTTTTATATGTGATATGATGCAAAGTCACATTGTAGTATTTTCTATCTTTATTTGGAATTTCTGTAATTGTTGAACAATCCTGCACCTCGGTGTTTATTGTTCATCATTACCTGAAAAGGGACAAGACCGGGTCCACTGGAAACAAAAAAGAAATACTCAAAATACTTGTTTATCTAAACAATAATTATTATGGGACTGATAATTATATGGGACTGATAAATATTATATATATATATATATATATATATATATTATATAAAGAAATATTTTGTCAGTTTATGTTATATTTAGAATATTAATGATAATTAAATAGTATCTGCCTTCTAAGTGGGTCAAGGAATGTTGATTATTTCCACCTCTATAGGTCATCTAGCTAAACATATGGACATAACTGGGAACTCTCCAGGTTTTGTTCTGAGACTTCCGGATAAAGAGCCACTTTGCCATTTCTCCAGGTCACAGTGCTAAATTTCTATGTTGAAGGTAGAAGCATTTAGGCACATCCACTCCCTGCTCTATAGCCCTCCTATGCCTATACAAATGTGAGGTTTTGGGGCTAGCCCTGTCCATGTACACAGCTATCCCTGCCCATATATGTGATTAGCCTTGTATTTACAAAACCATATAAAACGATTGTCTCACAAATCCTGAAGAGCATAGAACACCTATGTCAATGGTAATGTTCCGAGCTATTGATTACAAGCGTAGTGAAATAAGACAAACCAGGATCTACACAGGAGGTCAATTTATTAGTGCACAAAATCATTACATAAAGCAAATAGTCTCTACCAAGAACTTGGGAAATAGCGGTGAGCACTACAGGCCCAACAAATAGAGACATCCAGGCTATCTCTCCCGAGCCCATTTGCTGGAACTGGAAACCACTGGTGCAAATCAATAAATGCAGCCCCTGAGCTTCATTACACTATGATGGTGGGAGGGGATATTACTGCCTGAGCTGTAATATACTATTCTTGTAATCTGTAATAAGATTGCAAACTAACTGTGTATATCATTCCCGTGAATGTACACCCTGGCTCTATTTACTTCTTGATAATATCAAATAAAAATTATTTTACAATGAAAGTAATTTCTCAATTACCGCACTCACCACAGAAGTTCTTCAGCCCTGACACACCTAGCAAAGAGTTGAGCACCAAGCTAAGAGGACAGGTAATTAGACAATCCCAACAGTGAGGAGGCTTAGGTGTAGGCAGGTATAGATTGGGACTGAATGTAATAGGCAAAGCATGGACGGATCCAGATTCCTGTATGGGTAAACTTAGGGCATGAATCACAGACAGAATACACTGGTTAATACAGGATCAATGGTCAGACACAGCTGGATCCGGTACACTAAATAGGTTATCATAGAAGCCAAAGGTCAGTTCACAAAGCAGGTAGTCAGACAAGCCAGGTCCAGGTGCAAAAATAGATTAACCAGGAACAGAATCACAAAGCAATAGTCAGGCAAGTCTAGGGTCAAATATCACAAACCAGAGTATCAAAGAATAACGCATCTGCTGTTTGCTGTGGAGAATAAGTGTTCAGCTGAACACATCTCATGCCATATGATATATTTATTGCCAGTTAACACTAGCACTAGCTTGACAAGCTTTCCAGAGGATCTAACAAGAGCATTCACATTGGTTCATGCTCATAGGAACACTTGCCTTCAACTGATTGGCTTTCAACTTCAAGCATCGGTGGCATGAAATGTCAGACCTTTGGAGCTTCATCCTCTCCTGAAAGGATGTCATTAAGTTATATTTTTAACTTTAGTAAATGCATATTAAAGTACTTAAGAGTACTTTAGTATGCAATGTTTGGGAAGACTCCTGCCTGAGACACTATAATATGCCTTTAAACCTCTGCACTACTTGCTGTGTTATGCAGCAAGGTGTGTGACAATGTCCTTATGAAGGGACAGTGATCACCATCTGTTACTTTTTCAAAGCTGTTCCTAAAAGGAACCAAGCAATCAACCTGCTGTGACCCTGCATGTACAATTGTAAATGTACAATTATAAATCAATACAGTCATACACAGTGCAATTCCTTCTTCGTTATCTTTAACATTTCTCCTTCATGGTAAAAACTCAGAACAAAGAATTTGTTTTTTGATATATTGATGTTTGAACCTTATATGGACCCTATATGAACTTGATTTTAATCTAGAGAAATGTGGCAGTTAAAAATGCTTATTCAGATGATTTTAAATTTGGTGCAATGTGTGTATTTATTACTGTAATGATAATAGCATTTGGCTGGCAAAACAAAATGATCAGCCTTTACTAATCCACTGGTAACACCATAATTAGTCTTAATTTGTTACTGTGTTTAGCCTCTTACAGTGGAGATATGAATGAGAAGATTTACCAAGTCTAGCAACTAAATCTTTTAAGAGAAAGATCACTTATGGTCATGATAAGGACACTGGGACAGTGCCAAGATCTGGAATGGATCACAGTATTTTTTTTGAAAACCCTAAATTAGCAGGACAGGTTACCTTCCTCGCTTCGGGGAGACCTATTCAATACAACATAGATGCCCTGAAGCTATCCAAAATCTAGATATCATTCAAAAACATTTTGGAAAACTCTGGATTTTTTGTCCAAATGTGGTTGTTGAGTCAAATGTTCAAATAATTATTATTTAATATGAGTAAGCCTAGTTATTGTGTAATGAAATTGTCTGGCAGAATTAATATTGTGTGTGTGTGTCGGAAATGCTTGATGTAGATCACAAATTAAACATAAAATTATATTATTGAAACAGCCATGCACTAGGCTTTTCCACAAAAATAATTCCTGATTATGCTAGAAAATGCTTAACAACCCAGTTGGAGTTTTTCTTGAAATATTATTCAGTGTTCAGTGGTTCAATCATTGGATGTTTTGGATATGATTATGAGAGTAGAATGACTAACAGCATATCAAATATTCTGAAACAGCTCATCCACATTTGAAACATTTCCCTGTTTCTTAGTCCCAGAAGAAGGAGGTAAGAGCGATCTAGAAGAAGGCTATGTCAAAAAGAATACACATGTGACAGAAAGCAACAGACTATCACATATCACCTGGCCTGCCAACATAAAATTATTTTCTCTGGATTACTGTGTTATGATGGCTAATCATTTCGAAAGCATCAGCTGCAACAAAAATACTTTTCAACCTCTCAAGCTATGATTCAGCTGCTCCAACTATTCAAATGCATTTTTCATTTTCCATATTTTATTACAACTTAGAACATACATGCTTCACTGCAATATAAAAGGAGCTCAAAGCTCAAGGTAGAAGCACAATGGGACTCATCATTTTGCATCTAGTTCCAGAAAACCCACTGAGTTCCAGCAGACTTGTCTTGTCTACCTTATTTATTTATTTATTTTTGTTGTACATTGGTTGTCCTGTTTGTGTTCTAACATATTTGACACACAAACCTATTATGTACGGGCTATACGAACAAGCAAGATGGTAACACACTAATGCTGTGTGATATATTGCTAAGCAGACAACTCCTCTGTGTGGTTTTGTAAAATGACATTAAGAGGAATTATTCTCATTATAATGTATGTTTTTCATTTCTTTCCATTTTTTCAGGTGAGGTGATTAAAATGTATTTAAAATATTGTTATACATAATAATTGTCTTTTTCATTTTAAATATGTTATATAAATAAAAGGGGATATGTCATATTCTACATAGGATGGGACACACAAATCATTACACATTCATTTCATTGTTACAACCTGCCGAATTGTATTTTTTTTATATGTATACTATCCTGAATTTATTTTTGTACGAATGGCCAAAAATGCCAAATTTGGTTAACCCCTTAAGGACAGTGGGCGGTCCCTAACCCCATTGGAAAAAATGAGCCCGTACATGTACGGGCTTTGTCATTAAGGGGTTAAAATGTCAATTTGTACGAATCCTAATGCATAAGTCTAGTGCTTAGTAATCATAAATGGTTAAGTAATGATTCAATTCAAACTGCATCACTTATTGAAGCAGAGAATCTTACTGGTACCTTCAGGAGCAATGGGGAGGCAGGGAGAGGCAGTGATGTAGAGGCCACCATAATTCTGAGCCTGTAAACATTGCCCCGTCTCCTTACACACAGCTCATTTGATGTTTGCAATACTGGTTTTCCTATATGTATATATTAATTGTTTGGGCTCAAACATTTTCCAGTCGCTCTTCTTTTTACCAACCTTATTTAAAAATGTGTGTTTTTCTCCTTATGCAATAAAATACAATGTTATTATTTGCCTGCTGCTCAATATTAAAAAAAAAACTCTTTTGGGAACTAAAATTTGTTTCACAACCTCTGAGCTACTTCGTATTAACTGTATAGAATATAGTCAATAAAATTGATCTGTTTTTCTAGTGTATATAGAGATCGGGCAGGATATAGCTATGTTTACGACCTGTGAATATTTCTTTGATTTTATTAAAAATGTTACTTTTATGGCAAGTATCATATATTCAGACAGGACTGAATAACAGTTTCGAAAAGGCTTAGGATGGTGACAAAGGTGTTTTACGATTTATCCAAAGGGTAATCAAACTCTTGTACGGTCCCTGCTTCCAAAGGAAATGGTAAATTCAGGTCACAAAAGGTAATTTGAGATACTGCTGGATTAAAGATTATTAATGAAAGAGACTGGAACTTCAACAATTTTTATATTTGCAGCCAAACTTGCCTATCAAGTTATTTACCACAAGTAGATGTGTGTCTACTCTTTCGACATATGTAGTTATGTATTTCTGGACATGCACAAGGTGTTTGTTATCATATTAGTGACTTATTTTTGTGTATAATTAATCTATTTAAAAACAAAACTGGTCTTTGTCATAATAAAATTGTGCTTAAACAAATATTTATTGCTGATTTCATTTTCTGGGACACAGCTTTTTAGATGCAAACTAGATGACATATGTGGATACATAGGGGACCCCAGAATTTTGTGTTATACCATTGCCCCTATAGGTTGAGTTCCTTTGGCAAACAGGTATGTAAAGTAGACTAGATGCAGAACAGTTAGCTTTAGTAAGACAGTAATGAGACAACATGCTTATAGTATGCTTAGGTCAAATCATAGTTTGAAAGAACATAGTCAAACCACAATACAGCAGAAATAACCAAAATGTAGAATTCTCATATGTGGATAGTACACTTTTTATGCTTTATAGGATTCTGTTAATGACATTAAAGCATCCATTTTGTATATTTTCTTTAGTATGAAGTATTAAATCCCATCAATTATCAAGAAAGTAAACATATGATCAAATATCAAAATTATTATAGCTATAATTAGTATTAATTATTTGTCAAAAAAGAGTTTAAATACCTGTCCTCATCTGACGTATGAAGGGACACATGTGCAGTGTTGCAACCTATCCTTGCATCCCCTTACTGACTGAATATTTTTGTGCTTTCTGTGCTTTAGGAAAGAAAGGACTAAACTAAGGGCTGATGTATACCAAATTCTTGTTTTTCAGTTTTTGTTATATAGAGTTTAAATGACATCTCAAATGTCTGATGATTCACTCATCCTGGTTATGATTAACTCACTAACATACCTGGAGGCTCTCTGGGTTTGACACAGAATCTCTGGCTCACTTTCCTTTTGTTCTGGGTAGAAGGGGTGAGGTTTTGCCCTCACCCCTTATGCCTTCTTTTGTACACAAGTAGCCCCACTCCGTGCATGACTAACCATGCCTCCATACATTGCTAGCGATGCCCCTCACAAAGCTATTTTCCTAGGAGAAGGAGAGGTAGCCTACTCTGGGACGTTCCCAGGTACGGTCATTGAAAGTGTAAGAGTAGCTTGCACTTTTTAATGTCAGATCTGATGCAGCTTATTCACCCTGCAAATGAAGATAATTGGTTCAATCTAATGTTTTTTTTATGTTGTTCATATTCATTGATTTTTCCAGACATATTTAATTGCACAGGAAGATTTATGCGGCATACAGTGGTAAGCACATGGACGAAAGCAAAACACAACTGTAATTAAGTGGAAGCCCTAAACCATGTTTGTATTGTGTAATACTTACTGCCAGAATTTTAATGAACTACCCAACATTAATCCCTTCCATCGAAGTGTATCTAGGAGTGCTTACATTTTTGAGTAACTGCCTATTATTTATGAACAGTATATGTTGTGCATTGGTCTTCAAAGTTAAATAAAATAAAATAAAATTATGACTTTCATAAAATGCTTATGAAAAAAATGCTAATAACATTTCTTAAGCTTGTCAGTGTTTATCCTACAGAAATTGATATTTTAATTTAAAAAACTAATATGTGACATTTATTGAATTTATTTTAAAAAAATCTGTCTAATTTTCAATGAAAACTTAAATCACCTTAATAGGATTACGTTAAATAATAAGATGTGATAATAATGAAAGTTGCTCCAAGAATAAGGTTATATTTCACTAATGCTTTAAAATTGTGATTATAATGTAGTGTATTTTCTTATGTAATCCAGTAAGAGGTTTTCTTTCATGTACACATAAAAATAATTATACTTGAAATAAAAATAATTATATTTTATTTTAATAATGTAGTCCTACAAGTTTGTTTAAAAGGAGCATTATAGAAACATGTGTAATCATATTTTTACATACTGTATCTTTAGAATATGTTTTCGCATGCGATTATTATTTAAGTAGATCTTTCTACTTTTTTGTTTCAGATTCAGATTTTCAGAGGGAAAGGATAGCACTGTGTGAGCTGGTAGAATAGATAGGTGGGGTCATTTTGCAGTAAAGAAATAACACAAGAATGAAGGTATGACAATGATACAGTATATGACCAAAAGTATGTTGACCCCCTCCTAATTATTAAGTTTAGCTGTTTCAGCCACACCAATTACTAACATGTGGATATTAAAATGGATTGTACCTTTGCCCCAAGTCAGTTTACAAAATTTGCACCCTACCAGATATGCCCTGATCCACTGCCAGCCCTATTGCGACATGGAAGCATCAAAAAATAACAACAACTCAGCCACAAAGCAGTAGACCATGAACATTCACAGAATGATGCTGTTGAGTGCTGAAGCACTTAGCGCATAAATCACTTACTACAGAGTTCCAAACTGCCTCTGGAAGGAACATTAGCACAATCACTCTGCACTGGGAGTTTCATGAAATGGATTTCCAAGGCCAGTAGCTGCACAAGCCGTAGATCAATATGCTCAACTGGAGTGGTGTAAAGCACATTACCACTGGATTCTGAACTGATAAATTATGCTTCACTAAGGTCTTTTAGTTCCAGTAAAGGGTACTGTTAATGCAACAGTAGACATTTTAAACAATTGAATGCTTCCAACTTTGTGGCATTAGTTTGGGTAATGCCCTTTCCAGCATGACTGTGCCCCTGTTCAAAAAGCAAGGCCCATAAAGACATGGTTTGATAAGTTTAATGCCCATGATTTTTAATGGGATGTCCAACAAGCTCATGCAGTTATGATAGTCAGGTATCCATGTAACTTTGGTCTTATATAGTGTTTTATGAAGCCCTTACTAAGAAAAACAGAAAGCAAATGCATGTAAAGGTCATAGATTGTCTTCAGCAAAGGTCTTACACAACCAACAAGCTAAGGTAACTTAAGAGCTAAAATCTCTACCCAATCAGAGATCCATATTAAGCCTTTCTTTTCTAAGAATTTTAAATACATTTGCAGTATGCAGCATATTGTAAAAATCTGAAAATTCGTAAAACATCAGTATATTCTGCTGCAATGCACAATGAGTAACATCACATAACCATTTGGACTTACCATCTGGTACACTTGGCCTTAACGGCTGATCAGGTCCTGCATTTCGTCTTGATATGTGTGGCTACATGTGTCCAAAAATGTAACATGTAGCCACATGTATCCAATTAGTGGCCACATTTATGTTATTTATGTCATTTAGGAGCCCAGCCAGGCCCTGACCCTGCTCATATGATCTTATAATGTAGAGATGATGGTATATTTTAAGTTCTACAATGAATGATATTTCCCAGGCCTAGAGCTGCAGGTCCAGGTGGGCGGGAGCTAGAGTGACCACATGTCACGAATTGCCCGGGACAGTCCCGCAATGGGACCTTAAGCCCCGGGTCCCAGGAAACGCCGTCCTTTTTTTTGTGACGCAGAGGAGAGAGAGGTGCGCTGAGCGGTAGCTCATGAAGTTTTTAGCAACCGCTTGGCGCCTCTCACTCTCCTCCGGTGAGGATTCTAGCTCGGTCGCGGTGCCGGCATTTCATGCTGAGCGCTGGAATATGATGTCATATCCCAGCGCTCAGCAGTGAAGCAGCGAGCATCCCGGCAGAGCAGGGAGACAGAGGCCTCGCGCTCCCACTGCAGGACCTCTACAAGATAAGTGAACTTCAAAGGGGGGGAGAGAGGTAGATAGTGAGAAGGGTAGATAGTGAGAAGGGAGGGACAGGGGTAGATAGTGAGAAGGGTGAGAAGAGGTAGATAGTGAAAAGGAGGGGTAGATAGTGAGAAGGGAGGGAGAGGGGATACATAGTGAGAAGGAAGGGAGAGGGGGTAGATAGTGAGAAGGGGGAAAGGGGGTAGATAGAGAGAAGGGGGAAAGGGGGTAGATAGTGAAAAGGGGAGCAGGGGTAGATAGCAAAAAAGGGGGTGGTAAGAATATTGAAATGAAGAGTGAGAATGAGTGAGAGAATGAATGTGTGAATGCATTGTGAGAATAAGTGAGAAAATGAAATAAATAATGTGGATGAATTCTGTGAATGCGTGGGAGTATGAATGAATGTGTGGATGTATTGTCTAAATGAGTGAGAGTATGAATTAATGACTTTGTGAGAATGCATTAATGAACAGCATGACAGCTAGATAATAGAGCAAAGGACAGGCAAAGATTATAAGTGAGGGGAGGGACCAGGCAGGTGTGCATTTGGAGATTAGTGATGAGCTACAAGTAGAGGAACAACCATAAAGAGTTTTATAGATGAGAGTCAAAATATTAAATCACACAGGGGAGAGATGTTTGCAGAGTGATAGGTAAGAGAAATAAGCCTGGCACACCGACACATGATAGGGAGAGACTGGTATGAGGTCGACCATGTAATTCCAAGTTGCAGTAGGGAAGATGGGAGATAATGAGTGCATGAACAAAAGCTTTAGTTGCAGTGTGTGCCAGAAAGGGGCAAACTTGAGCAATTGTTCTTAAGATGATGGTAGTACTGAATGATCTGTTGTTGGCAAAATACAGGGGTTCACCCTGAGCTCTCATGAGAATCCAATCCTCTTATTGCTTGATAAAATACATACTAGTCAATGATATTAAAAAAGAAACATCACTGGAAAATGGCTTTGTAGATGAATATCCAGGATTGATAAACATAGAAACAAGAATTCAACAGCAGATCTATTCGGCCTGTCTAGTTTGCAGTTTTTCCTGATGTAAAGACTCAAACCTTAATCAGTCCTTAGTCTTAGTCTTAGATTCAGGATAACCACCTATTGATGCATTTTTAAATTCCCTTACTGTACTAATCCATAACCCTCTCAGTAAATGCAAACATTTTTTTGAGGCTTTACACATGCCTCAACCATATTGACGTTGTAAAGGTCACAGGAGTGTATTCCACCCTTGCCCAAAAGAGTGCTAACATTCTCTCTTCTATTTTGACTTTATAACAGTACAATGTCAGGGACGAGCAGGCCTGAGGGGCAATTGTCCTCCAAGCTGGTCCAAATTTTTTAAACAGGGCTTGTCTGATTTTGACCAGCAAGCTTATGGTAGCAGGAGTGCAGTGGGGTTCTGTGTAATGAGTCCCCAGTAATAGTGCAGCCATTTACACCTTGAGTAACCAGCTTTGAAGGTAATTAAGGGGATTGTGTGTGATATAGTCAGTGTACAGTTCTGTGGAATATAACCCTTTTTGTGGCTATATCAGCCTTCCCTATTCTGGGAAGGCTAGTCACAAGATTTTGAAGTGTGTCTGGGAATTTGTGCTCGTTCAGCAAAAAGAGCATTTGAGAGGTCAGGCCTGGCTTGCAATGGACATTCCAATTCATCACAAAAGTGTTCAATGGGGTGAAGGTCATGGCCCTGTGCAGGCCACTCAAGTTCCCCCACACCAAACTCCTTAATCCATGTCTTTATGGACCTTGCTTTGTGCACAGGGTCACAGTCAAGCTGGGACATGAAAGGGGCCTCCCCAAACTGGTGCCACAAAGTGGGAAAATACCAGTGTCTAAAATTTCACTACAACCAAACCTTGAAAAACATCCCCAAACCATTATCCCTCCTCTACCAAACTTAACAGTGGACACTATGCATTCCTGTAGGTGGAATTCTTCAGGTATCCCCCAAACCCAGATTCATCCATCACACTTCCAGATAGTGAAGCATGAGTCATCACTCCAGACAACATGTTTTCACTGCTCCAGAGTCCAGTGGTAGTGTGTTTTACACTAGTCCAGTTTGGCACTGCACATAGTGATCTTTGGCTTGTCTGCAGCTGCCCGGCCATGGAAACTCAATGAAGCTCCCGACACACAGTACTTGTTCTGATGTTGCTTCCAGAAGCTGTTTGGAACTCTTTAGTGAGTGATGCAACGGAGGATGGATTATTTTTATGCACTACACGCTTTAGCACCTAACCGCCACACTCTGTGAATGTGTCTGGTCTACTGCTACATGGCAACGTTGGCATCTTATGACAGTGCCGCATTGACGGTCGCTGAGCTCTTCAGTAAAACCTATTCTACTGCCAATTTTTCTCTATGAAGATGCCTATGTGCTTTATGTTATACACCTGTTAGCAATGGGTGTGGCTGAAACACATAAACTCAACAATTAGGGGTATCCACTTACTTTTGGTCATGTAGTGTTGTGTAGTTCTCCTACTATGTGGAAATAGCCTGTAATATATTATTGCTAACTATCACTGCTATCACACTGTTTATGAACACACATTCTGTATACCCAAGTGGTTTGTATCATTGGTATTTGGTCAATAGTTAATGCTTTTGTCAAGTACTAAGTACTTACACATGGAATGAGAAATTATATAAGATGAAACCTTGAGATGTCATCCTTGATTTATGGTGTGTAATTTGTTTAAAAGCTGCTTTGTGTTTTATTTTTGATTGCAGCAAAGTCATTTAACTTATTAGCTCTGTCCAATTATGTGAGCAAACTGACAAACAAGGTTGTCTTGTGCTCATCCTCTTCTGTTCTTAGACAGATAATCACCTTTAACTGGTTGGATTGTATTGATCTGTTCTGTAAGTCTACAAAAGCACCAACTCTATAAGAAGTCCTTATCAAGCTAAGTACTTGATCTGTAACGGCACATCAGCTGGAGGTGAGTTCTAAGACACGAGATGAAAGTTATCATTAGAATTTAGTGGAACATTCTATCATCTGGGATTTTAAAAAGATTTTCCTAGTTAATGTTAAAGTCTTTCCACTTGGATTTGTTGACAACGTTCATCTGCACATGGACTTACTTCAGCTTAAGCAACAAATAAAATGGTTATCACCAAAAGGACAGAAGAGTAATCCAAATGTTTTAGCTGTTAACTTGTAAACAAATGGACTACATTGCATCCTGGATTACTGTGAATAATATATAATTATATATATATTTATTGATGGGCAAAAAATATAGCAACAAGCAGTTAATATAATGTTTTATCTAGCATGCCAAAGTTCTAACTATGAGCGTGTATATATTTACCAAGTAGAACAGTGTAATACGACAGATACATCCTTGAATCATAAATAATATTATATTAATGCCGTGTGTTTTTCCCCTTTCTGTTCAGGATGACATTTTACTCTTAGTAAATATCTCACTATTATTGTTAAGCTGACTACGGATGAGCTTGAGGGCTTGTCAGCCATAGTAAAGCATCAATATTTTTAAGGTCAAAGATTCCTATTGTTTCTTGATTCATTAGATTGTATTTGATACAAATAATCATAGGGTGGGCAAAATGGGATTTATCAGGGAATGAGAGCCCCTTCCCTACTTATCTATCCTTTTTTTTGATCTTGGAAATGGTTAAGTCTTGGAACATGTCATAAATCTTAATACAGAGATGACATATCCTATTAAGCACAAGTCCTGACCTATCGATAATGGATGATGTTTTACACCTTGATAGAAATATTTGCTTCAGAATAACATTTTTGTGGATGTTTGAAGGTCACCGCCATTCCAGACTGCTACAAATCTTTATGTAACTCTGAAGTTCGTCTCCTATATACTGTTACCTAGGAAAGATATACTCATCAAATATCTGTAAGATTGTAAATGCCTATGGTAATTTACACAGCAATTAGCAACTTTACCCTAGGATTCATATTCCATTCGTAAAAGCTTTTTCTCACATTGTGCTGTATTTATTACAACAATGGGACCACATAACAACAATGGGACCACATAACAACACACCCCAAAAAAATTCATATCTCACCTTTGTGAATGGTAAAAATGTCACATTTTTAGTTACAATTGGCAATTATTTTTGTCGAAAAAGTTATGGCAGCCACATGATATTTTGATTATTCTACCTTAAGTATTTTCCTTAACATTTAAGCCTGTTTAAAATGTATTAAATTTACACAAGTTGAATAGTATTTTATAGAATATATATACATACATATTAGGACATATTAATTTGTCATATTTATACATTTATGTGGAAACATTTATACATTTACAGTTTTAGAAGTAGTTTTGTCTTGGTCATGCATTTGCAAATTGTTTACATTATTAATAAGTGAACTAATTTGCTAAAAAAAAGAATTGTTACAGTAAAGTACCAAGTAAACGTAATGCCTTCACAACTGGTGACATACTGTACCTGGTACCCTATAGGGCGATTACACAATAGTTACAAGAGAGTTCCCTGAGGTCTACAAAGTTCCCAAATGTCATGTTGCACTGTTCGTGGTATAAACATTTTATAAAATAAAAAATAAACCTTAAAGGCTCCCCATGTGATTATGTAGTTTACTACTCTACTTGGGGGATGTTGCTGTATATAAATTAGATTTGTTTCAATGGCAAATTTCTCGAGGAAGAAACAAAACCATGTTTTTTTATTTCAATTTTAGCCCCCAATTTTAAATGAGAGAGATTCAACTAGTGTTGAAAAAAATAACACAATTTTAAAAAGTGGTCTTTTCCTGTCTGTGTATGGTATGGTATGGAGAAGATAACATAATAAAAAGAAAATATTAAGATACCATACCCCATGCAATGTACATGCAATTGACCGCAGGGTCAAGTGACATCAGGTGACCCCCCCATACTCTCCTGTCTCCCTGTGCCGGTTGCAAATAGTTTAGAAAGAGCCTTTCTGACTTGGATCGGTGCGGTTTTTTTAACTATTTTCAACCTGCATGAGGAGACAAGAAGAAGGGGTTGCAACGGTTGCTACTTCTTATCCCCCAAGAAGAGGAGCAGCAGATGCGGAATGGTGACAGAGAAAGGTAGGAGAGGGGAGACCAGTTAGTATGGAGTTGCAATAATCCAGGCGGGATATCACAAGGAGGTGGATTAGTATACTAATACTTCCTGTTTTCTGGGGGTGGTGCACTGAGACCCCCTTTCAATCTCCCTGAAGCTCATTTTCCAAACCTGGGACAAATGTATGTAAAGTACTAGCCTTATATCTTATGACAAAACTATGGCAAATTTTAGATTATAACGGTATTTGAATAATCTTTGCTTAACATATGCACGTGTTACTAGTCTGAAGCAATTTTAAAGATCAAAAGATATTTACTTTTTAAGAGAACATTTTTTAAAAAATATACCTTGTTGACCATCTTAACATACCTGTTAGACATTGAAGAATAAAAGAAAAAAATATTGTGACCACAATGAACAACACTGGTAAGAATTGAACAGAATTTGAATTTGCAGCAGTAACATTTGCAGTTCATAAAGTTAACAGTAGATGTCCTCCTGGATAAAGAATATTGTGCTCTTGCCAGGGTAACAGTATACAGAGATTCATCAGATTCAAAGTGATGCTATTTTTCACTATTGAAATGCATTGAACAACGCTTAGTATATTTTAAAAAGTGGGTTGGTACAAGTATTAATATTTGTAAAAGTATGTTAGTACTTATCTTTCAATTGTTTTTCTATTCTGTAAATTGATTTTATATTTCCTTATGTAACTAATGAATTAAGCCCATATGCTGAGCTTTAATTCAATGCTCATCAACCCGCTCATCAACCCTCTCCTCAAGGCACACCTAGCAGTCCAGGATTTAGGTATTGCTCAGGTTTGTCCAAGGTGTTGCACAATTAAAAAACAAAAACGCCATAGACACACCTGAGTAATACCTAAATCCTGGACTGTAAGGTGTGCCTTGAGGAGAGGGTTGAGGAGCAATGCTTTAATTCATCTTTGCCCAACTCATACTTGACCTTTAAGCACTCTACTCTGTTGAACTCTACCTGTTTAATGTTTTCTGTCTATGACGCAATGTCTCTAGTATCTTCTGGATCCCATATTGATTTATAGATCCAGAACTACACTATCTGTTTGTCAAATAAATAAGTTACTACCCCTGTGCAGCTGGACATTTTCTACCAAGAAATAAACAGCATTACAGATGTCCTTGGGGAAACTGAAACAGTTTGTAGGGATAACAGAAGATACATTTTTGCAGATAAGAATGTAATAGTATATTCTGATGAGCAAGATATGAACCTGGGGTTAATGTTGATAGGTCCCTCAGAATCACCTTTATACAATGAAATGGTGAAGCTATCTGCAATGGTCATAATGGCTGTTTGCACATGTGGATGGTTCACAATATATGTGCTGTTTTCTGTAAACAAGGCTTCTATATGTGGTTACACAAGAGATTATTGATCCCAAACAATTCCTCAACAGTTTTTCTTAACCTTCTTTCACCCAAGTGACCCTAGTTTCTGATTTCTCCAGAATGTACCCTGAATGTACAATTTTTCTTCTATAAATTACCCCCACCTCCCATTTATAACTGGTCCATATTACCAGGATGAAATACATTGATTTCAACTTGGAGCCTTCAATGGTACTCCAAATGTGAATGTATTTAAGGTTGAGAAACAATGATCTAGAACCCTTCTAAACTTAGGCGGCTATTTTATATAGCTTTGCTTTTGTCCTGTTATGGCTCCAACAAAAGGTCATGTAACTCTGGCATTCATTGCCTTCAATTACATATTTTGCTTAACTTATACTTTTAATTAAATCTTATTTGGAAATCTTCTTTTATGTGTGATGTAAAAAAACAACTGAAAATGATGGCTCAACTATTATCTCAGTTGTTTCACCAAGATGTGGCAGTATCTGGCACTAGAGAAATGATAAACTACTATTACAATAAACAAGTAATTAAAAAAGAACCTGTTTGATAAAGTAGATACCCTTCTAACTGCCATCCTGCATGCCTGCTAACACAGATTCTAAATAATTAATTGTCAATTATACATCTCTAAATAAACACAAACATTGTCCACAGAGGACAAAAGCTCAATCAGAGAAAATACTGATATTGCTCACTGAAGGTACCTTGGTTGGTTACATTAAGTATCAGTTATTTGGGAATTTGAAACCTTTATTTTTAACATTCAGAGACGTGTTATTAAACTACATAACCTGAAAATGTCCAATACTGTTCTAGCTGAAGATCAGGCCGTTTTGGTTCAGCAGGGGCTAGTCATCTAGAACAATCCTCCTGAATGTGTTATTTTTTATGAATTTCATCTTTTAAAACGGACATGAAGAAAACATAAATTGGTATGCTCATAATAAAAATACTGAAAACGTTGATTAGGTATAATTTTATTTCAGAAAGTGATGTATTTGTGTATGGATATTTGTGGAAGTGCAGTACCAAGAGGACTTCTCTATACATTACGACTACTGAAGAACAAGCATGTATAATGCCCTAATGACAGATTAACATTAATTTTGAACTCTACCAACATTAAAGTCTAAATGAAAAGAAAAAAGCATGAATTGATGAGATCAAAGCGGAAGTGTCACTAATTATTTTACCAGGGCACTCACAGCGCACATTCAAAGGCCAATGAACGGATTTCCCCTGCATGTGGATCAAATCAGAGTTATCTTATAATTGACTGTTTACAAGAACAGGCTACTATGTAATGGACTAGATATTAAAAGCCTTAAGCATTTAAGGCCTGTTTCCGTCTTTGTTTCAGAAAACCTTTAATGTTAAGAGGTATTTTACAAGTGAAACAGCTTATCTGCATTATTCTGATATACAATGGATTTTGATTCAACAGCATGGACTCCTTAATTTGTTTGATGATTAATGATGTTCATCGATTAGTGAAATACATGGAGAACAGTCCCAAATGGTGGAGTAAAAAAAACCATTTCATATGTTTTGTGTAGTGGGCATCCTACTCATTATTCTGGCAGAAACACTGGAGTGTGTATGCTTTTTAGGTTGTGTGTTCCCTAGTTTGTATATTTTGAATGCGCGTATTTGCTGGCTCTGACCAAACATTAGGGTTGAGCTGCCCCTCCTGCTACACAGGTGGCTCATTAATTGTGTCCAGAGAAGACTTGCTTGAGAATCTTATTTGGGTTAAAATGCAGTGGAGCTCCACCAATTCTGCTCCTTGGTAAGGTAAACAATACAGCCATGAAAAATTATATATGGCTCGCCAAACTTGGGGTACTTTGAAGCAGTGGTGGTGTAAACATGTGTCTTTTGGTATGTGTGTGTGTCTGGTTGTGTTAGTTTGAGTGTCTGTGTGTGTTAGTATGTGTAAGGTCAGGTTCTGGATCTGCTCTTGGTGCCAGCAGACTACATCCCAAAGCATGCAGCGTCTCCTGGCATGCTCTGTGCATAGAGCAGTAAGAAGTGGCAACAACGTATTTCCAGCCTCTCTCTCTCTCTCCAACCAAGTGGCCATCATAAGTGGCTGCTTTATCTTTATATGGTAGTGTGCCACTGTTTCTGATGGTTACCTTAGCAATGAGGCTACCACGATTTAGGAATGATTATAATTTTGTTGCCTAGGAGCAATGCTGGCATACAAGTTTTTTTTTTAATTACACACAGTCAGATGTGCTTTTACCTAGGTATGTAAGCGGCTCCGCATGTAATGTAAAACGGCCATTTCCTATATCCCAATGAAACACACTGCCCAAAAGTGCTATTCTTATTTCTTTATTTTTCATTCAATGTCATTCAATTGCCATTTAAACTGAGGTGAGGACTTAAGGGTGTGCCAGATCATTGCTGAGTAGATGCTGAAAAGGTAAGATATGATGATGATGGTTGTACCCTTTAAGTGCAAAGTGGGTAGACAGATAACTTTATTCAACAAGAAGGTTCCACTTTATATATGCATCCATTAGTATTTTAGATTAATTGCAACTCCCATTTACTAGAAGGAGTACTATTACATTATATATTAGGTATATTACACCGGAACAGGGAGTGGGAGTGCATACATGAGCCTATACCACCACAAGGCTTATTTTACCTTGCATTTGGGTAGGGGAAGAGGGAAGCGATTGCCCCACCGTTTGGTTAATTAGGACCTTGGGGACCTTCAGATCAGTTGTATTTTTTTTTTGTTATTATTATTTATGTAGGGGACGTTGTCTTTTAACAAGTTGTGCAAGTTTAACATGAGGAAATGCAAGATATTATTCAACTTGGCTGCCTTTGCCTATAACTTGTGTGACATGTGACTTCAGTTGAGTATAGTTGGTCGTGTTACCCCATAATCCATTCACTTGACTTGTTAGAGAACAGAACCAAATGTGTTTATTCATACACTATTTGTTACACATGCCTAGAAGCACATTATCAGATTATTCTACACTCATTAATAGACTTGGGTGCCGGCCAACTCTTTGCGTTCTTCTTCGTGTTTGTCTTCGTGGGAAAAAATCTTCGTATTCCACGAATCTTCGCCCATTACTGTGTTCGGTTCGGGTGAACATTCGTGTACGTTCTTCGTGTTCATTTTTTTACGCAGGATTTTAAAGGTTCGTACGAGCAACTCTATTGGTCGCCGGCAGGGGCCTCCTCTGCCATCAATCAATGAAGTGCAAGTGCAAACTCGGCCTGGAAGACCAAGCGCTAAAGGTTTGTATGAACATCTGAGGCGGCAGAGGATGGCGCCTGATAATGCAGGTGGAGTCTGGAATGCAGGCAACGCAACCGCTACTAATCAAGAACCAGAATCAGGGGTAAAGCAATAGTCAGCAAGCCTTAGGAATAGCCAGGGTCTGGTACATGGAGAGTCAGCAAATATATATATATAACAACGGCAAGAGGGTCTAAACGGCATAATAACTGAACACTGAATGAATCTCAGTGCTCAGTTTTTAAACTGCCCGCTAGTGGAACGCCACGCTCATGGGCGTGACGTCCCGTTATCTTCGCAGCATTGCAGGGGTTAGTAGGAGCGGAAATCCATAGGTTCCTCGTCAGGATTTAAATGTCCAAAAATAGCGACTCTATTGGTCCCCGGCAGCGGCCTCCTCTAGCATCAACCAATTGGTTGATGCCAGAGGAGGCCCCTGCCAGCAACCAATAGAGTCGCTCGCACAGTCCTTTAACTCCTGACGGCGAACCTACGGATTTCTGCTCCTGTCAACCCCTGCGATGCTGCGTTCATTTCTTCGGTATTCGGCTTAACAACAAAGACGCACCATCTGTGTTCTTTTTCATGTTCGCCTGAATACGAATGCACAAGTCTACTCATTATTCTGACTTTTATGGCTGTGATAGCCCACAAACATTCTGAGCTTTTAGAAAAAACATGACTGTCCCTTCTAATGAGGGATACCTGATATGGACAAGCCTATTAACAAATCAGATGGAACACCTGCTACAAAACCACTGCCCTTTATTCTGATTCTCACAAACATTTTAAGAATATAAGAGGATTTGAAATAGGAAACTAACAGAAGCTAATTAACATGCAGGGTTTGACACCCTTTGCCACAGATCTCAGCTTCCCTGATGTAAAATAATGTCTTACTTTTAAACCAAATATCTCCAATATAATAAAATAAATTAGAAAAAAACATGGTGCCTTTAAATTAAATAGAATAACAATAAACCATTTATGCAGTGACTCTTCACTTTGAGATTTACTATGAATATATAATTTAAGTATATCTTGAACCCCTTACATAACCTTGTTGACAGTACTCATTATGCCTCCATCAAATAGTGTTTGAAACAGTTTGGGATTAATAGCTGCCATATTACTGAAATGGTACTGTCCTTAGACTAATAGCTAAAGAGACCCTGCTTATTTTGGTCTAATTGATCCCTCAAAAGCAACTGCACTGTGTCATATAAAACTAAAACCTTTCAGGTTGTCCTTTCTGACCCCGCTAACTTCCCGTCCCCACTTTGCAGTGACACTAATGGCTCTGCTACCCAAGAGAAAATAAAAAAAGAAATCCATTGTCGTACATCTGATACTGTGTAAGTATGATTGGTATACGATATGAATGCTTTCAGTTAATATTGCCTCCTAAAGGGTCTGGGATATTCATATTTCTGACTTGTTCCAAGGGCAAAATGATGAGTAATACATAGGTTATGACATCTTATTGGGACGTACCCAAATACAAATGTATTTTAAAATCTTTGATGTGAAGGGTATCAATAATACAATTTGAATAGGATATTGTTGGGCTAGAATGTTTTTGAGCTTTATTTCTCAGTTAAACCAGGGGCATTAGCCATACTATTGAAGTTAAAATATTTATTAATATCATTTAAAGGCTAATACAGGAGGTCTCCATTCATACATCAGGCTAAGTTCCAGGCAAAGCTGAAATAGATAATATAAATGAATTTATGTTCCTGACTGAAACTCTAAGGGTATACCCACTTAACACTTCAAATTAGCATATATATATATATATATATATATATGCCCCCGAAAATGACCCTCACAAAGCAAGGGGGGGCGAGAATGAAGCAAAAAGCTCAGAATTTTTATCCGAAATTCTCGGGCCCTCTCAATCACACTCTCTCTCACGCTCTCATCCTCGTTCAATCTCTCTAAATGTTTCCCTACCATCTCTGTCAACTACTTGTGTTCTGCTGACCACTTTCGCATCTTCTTGTCCATTATCTTCTCTCTTCCACCATCTGTCTTTTATATTTTATCTTAGTCCGCATTCCCGCAGACATAACCTGGTGCAAATTTCCGCCAAAATGGTGGTGCTTTAGGGCAGAAATTTCACAAACTGACTTGGCACCTTATGACAGTGCTATGTTTATAATCACTGAACTCTACAGTAGAACCCATTCTACTGCCAATGTTTATCCATGAAGATAGCATGCCTATGTGCTTTATTTTAATCAAATGTTAGAAATGGGTGTGGTTGAAATACCTAAACTCAATAATTAGGAGGGGTGTCCACAAACCTTTTGCCATATAGTGTATAATCCCTTTTTCAGAGTTAGAATTGGAGGAGGAACATGTTACTAAAACAAAAAGAAAAGTCAGAAAAAGCTAAAATCTCCATTATTCCTTCCTGCTGGTTGTAGTTTCACGAGTGCCTGCACTGTGGATCCTCCTTCCTGGGTCTGTTGAGGTTACTAAGGTTACTTTTAGGACCTCCATCACCCACAGTGGGATTAGTGGACCGCTTCAATAAAACCGTTAAAAAGCATGTTAAAGCAACTAATTGAAAAGGATGGGAAAACATCTCCTATTTCTGCTTTAAAGATATTGATTGACATTATTCATCCTGCGGTCAGAGGAGGTAATACACTTAGCAGACTATCCCAGAAGAAGTGTTTTGGATATATGAATTGCATTCACAACATCCTGATGATATAAACCCTCAATTTAATGTCTTTTTTCTAATTATTATTTGCAATATTTTTTTATTTATTTTACTATGTAATATTGATATTTAAGTATTTTCATAAAGTTGGCCTTGATGAGGGATATTTAATATACTGCCACAAATTAGGCATGAACCCCCAATTTGATGTCTCATCTTTTTTTCTAATCATTATTTAAAAGTTATATTTATTTATTCATTTTACAATATAGTATTGGTATTTAAGTTACATTATAAAGATGGCCTTGATGACCCCAAATGGCCACAAATGATCTATAACTGTCTCATAACTTTATGATACATTCCAGTAGAAATAATACAGACACATTTTAAATTATTAAAATCATATACCGTATTTGCTCGATTATAAGACGACCCTGATTATAAGACGACCCCCCATATCTGAATCTTGATTTAGGAAAAAAAGAAAAAGCCTGAATATAAGACGACCCTAAAGGAAAAAAAGTTTTACCAGTAAATGTTAATTCATGTAAACAAATTTTTTTTTATAAAAGCTATGATTGAGAAAAATATTTTGGTTTTATTTCCTTCTATTTTCCAACCTGCCCCCCCCAGTTATGCACATCTGCCCCAGAAATGCCCTATACCCCCTATATGCCACTGTGCCCCATTATATGCATTTAACTTTCTAAATGCCACTGTGCCCCATGATATGCCTTTTAACCCTAAATGCCACTGTGCCCCATGATATGCCTTTTGACCCCCTATGTGCCACTCTGCCTCCAGAAATGCCTTATACCCCTATATGTCACTCTGGCATTGAGGGGGTTAAAAGACATATTATGGGCAGAGTGGCATATAGGGAGGTTTAAGGTATTTCAGGAGGCAGAGTGGCGTATAGATAGTTAAAAAGGCATTTCTGGAGGCAGAGTGGCATTAAGCGGTTAAAAGGCATTTCATAGAACACTCTACCTCCAGAAATGCCTTATGCCCCCCATTTAACACTCCCCCCCCAAACTTACCGGTGCTTCTGACTCCCCTGTCATGCAGCCGGGCAGCGTGTAGACAACTTACGCTGCAGCCGGAAGGAGGTGTGGCTAACAGCGGGGGTTGTCTGCGTCCATCGCGCAGACCTTCCCCGACTGTCAGAGAGAATTCCCCGCACCGGTGCAGGGAACTCTGATCTCTGACAGCCGGGGAAGGTCTGCGCGATGGACGCAGATAACCCCCGCTACTAGCCACACAACTCCTTCCGGCTGCAGCGTAAGTTGTCTACGCGAATCGCGTAGACATCTACACGCTGCCCCAGCTACACACCGGGGACTCAGAGGCACCGGTAAGTGGGACGCGGCGGGGAGAGACAGGAGGATCCAGGTCCCCTGCAGCTGCGGGGGATCTGGATCTTAGTCGTCTCATGGTCAGACCTATTTGAGGTCTGATTATAAGACGACCCCGATTATAAGACGAGGGGTATTTTTCAGAGCATTTGCTCTGAAAAAAACCTCGTCTTATAATCGAGCAAATACAGTATCTCTCTCTAGATTTTTCACATTTACATAAATTTAAGTATTTCAATTATAAAACCTTTTTACTTCTATCCATAATGTCATTATAGTTTTATTGTATTACTAATCATTATTCACAATACTATTTATATTACATATTTTTTTACTTATTTACTCATTAATCACATAAGACTTTTCTATATGTTTTTACTTTATTTTCAATATATTTGATTCATCATACATTATTTATACAACTATTCATTTAGATTTGTGAGTGGATATTTTTTTCACAGCTCATTAGTGCTAATTTAGTGTAGTTTCCACTTTTTTTTGTATCACCTTATATCTGAGTAGCACATTAAGCAGCCCCCTTTCAGTGTAGATGTTCCTGAATTGGACAATCAAGCTTATGATTAAGCACCTATGTGCGAAACAGGTCTGAGTCCTTTTTGTATACTTTAATAATAAAAGAGATTTAATACTTTCTTTGCTGTTGTTGACTGGCTTTGTAGTTTACTTGTCTCTGTGAAGCGTGTGCCTTCTTGGCGAAGGGGTCTGAATCATTGCCTTCAGTTTGCTAAGCACCACCCTCTTTCCTTGAGGACTTGGACAATTACTTGGTTTGGAGAAGCCTGCCATTTGGCAGCACACATGGTGAAAGTGGTTAGAGATGGGGACTTTATGGGTTTGCATTGCACAGCACATATAATACACCTGATGGTTAGGGCAGCTATTCTAACTGACGGGCAGTGAAGGTTGTCAAAAAGTGCCTTAAAGTTACTGGGGACATTAACACCAACGTGAAGGAAAGCCTGCAGCTGACGGAGGAACGGAAGAAGGCAGGTCTTTATCACCTGCTGGTACTGCACTTTGGACATCATGGAGCATATACCAGAGCAGAGGCAGGCTCTTCACTTCTTGTCTTCTGAGCAGAACATTAGGGTGCCCAGCCCATTGGAATGAGGGTAATGGCCATTAATGGGGCAAGTGTGGCAATCTTGAAGCCACTCAAGCATGTGGCTGAAAATTAAAGTCAGAGCAGGTCATCCCATTACTTACCTACCTTAACCCCTTGGTGACAATTGACGTGCCAGGCACTTAACTGGCACGTCAATTGTCAACTTAAGACTGGTGGTAAAATTAGTGCATGAAAAGAGTTAAAATAACATTATTTGAAATACCCTGGGGTGTCTAGTTTTCAAACATATATGGTTTGATAGGGGTAAATTGAATTGACCAAGATCAAAGATGTCCCTAATAAGACACTGGGGCAGAATTCCAAGTTGAACAACTGAATTGTACATGTCCCAAATTTTGTTTCAAATATTTATAATTTGAGGGGTAAACTAAATTGGCTAGCTTCAGAGATATCCCAAACAACACAGGTGCTGGATGACCACATGTCAAAATTTCAATTTGAAAAAGGCATACCTTCCAAATACAGCCTTTTAGCCCCAAACAACCTGGTAAACCCATGCATAAGTGGTATCACTGTACTCTGGAGATGTTGCTGAATACATATTGTGATGTTGTTTTACAATGACACATACCAAGAGCAGTAAATTTATACCTAAAGTACTAAGTGTGTGAAAAAAAAATAATTTAATTTAGAATTAGTGTATGGAAAGGGTTAAAATACTAGTATTTGAAATACCCTGAGTTGTCTGGTTTTGAAACATACATGGTTTCATGGGGGTAAAGTAAACTGACCGGCTTCAAAGATGTCCCAAATAGGACATAGGTGCAGTATGACCAGATTTGAAAGAAAATGTTTTTTTTTAAATAGCAATATGCTATTGTACTTATTTTCCTATAATTTGCATAAAACATTGGGTATTTCTAAACTTAGGACAAATATTAGATCTATGTCTAATCTTTCTATATCAGATAATATCATCTATTTCACAGATTTTTTTCATTAGCTTTTGTAAGATTGTTCAAGTAAGAAGTATTTTTTTTCTCAATTTTCACTTTATGTTATACTTTTTAATAGTAAATTATATAATAATTGTATCTAAAGAAAGCCGATCTTGTCCTGAAAAAACAATTCATAACTTGTGCGGGTACAGTAAATGAGAGAGAAGAAAATTACAGCTAAACATGAGCACTGCAGAAATGTTAAAAATGTGTTTGTCATTAAGGGGTTAAACCAAAAATGCCTGGAAGGTAAGTGAACTTCAAAGGGGGGAGAGGGTAGATAGTGAGACATGGGGAGAGAGGGTAGATAGTTAGGAGGGGGTAGATAGGGAGAAGGAAGTGAGACGGGGGATAGGGGGTAGGTAGGGAGAAGAGGGTAGATAGGGCAGAAGGGAGTGAGACAGGTAGTAGATAGGGAGACGGGAGTGCTGTTTCCATGTGTTGTTTATTTGATCTATACCTTCAGTGCTGAGTTTACATGTTATTGACAGTTGAAGGGAGTGAGAAGGGATAGATAGGGCAGAAGGGGGTAGATAGGGCAGAAGGGAGTGAGAAGTGGTAGATAGGGCAGAAGGGAGTGAAAAGAGGTAGATAGGGAGTGAGAAGGGAGTGAGAAGGGGGTAGAAAGGGCAGAAGGGAGTGAGAAGGGGTAGGTATGGCAGAAGGGAGTGAGAGGGGGTAGATAGGGCAGAATGGAGTGAGAAGAGGTAGATAGGGCAGAAGGGGATAGATAGGGCAGAAGGGAGTGAGAAGGGGTAGAAAGGGAGAAGGGAGTGCTGTTTCCATGTGTTGTTTATTTGATCTATACCTTCAGTGCTGAGTTTACATGTTATTTTCAGTTGATCTATACCTGCAATGCTGGGTTTGTGTGTTATGTTGATTTAGACCTGCAATGCTATGTTTCCATACATTATTTATGTATACCTGCAAATACAGGGTTTTTATGTCTTATTCAGTTGCACATGCTGTTTCCACGTGTTGCTGTTTCCATGTGTATGTTTATCACGGTAGTTACTTCAAAGAGATACATATTATTAGTTAAAAATGGATGTCTAACGCATATATATATAGGGTTTTCTCTGTGACAGGCAACATACTCAACCCCCAGAGAACCCACCTCTCCCCATATCTGTTGGAGCAGATGGCTTTCTTAAAAGTCAAGTTTCCCAAATTAGCTTACCCAGCACTCAATATTCAAAGTGAGTGAGTGAGCTTCTAGTTCTGCTGCTCCTTGCTCAATTTTCTTCTCTATCATTTAGTGTACCCACACAAGTTATATATTGTTTTTTTGGGACATGAAGGGTTTTCCTCAGATTTTTTTTTAACATATCATTTAATTTCCTATAAAAATTGTTCACTCATCAACAAAAGCTAATGACAAAATCTGCTAAATAGATTCTACTATTTGTTCTGAGTTTAGAAATGTTTTTTATGTTTTTTTTTTTTTTGCATTTTTTGCAAGTTGTAGGGCAATAAGTAAAAGAAATGTTTTGCTATTTCAAACCATTGTTCATTCTGCCCCCTGTGCTATTTTTGAAAACTAGACACCCCAAGGTATTTCAAATGCTGGAATTTTAACCCTTTCCGTACACTAATTCTACTACCACCCTTTGCCAAACATTGTGGTAGTTATTTATTTTGTATCTTTCTTTTCACACAAATTGTACTTCAGGTATGAATTTATAGCTCCTGTATTTCTCATCATCACGGGATTGTCCGTAAAATTATTTTTTTCCCTATAGGTTTTCACCCTTTTAATTTAAAGGATTAATTTGATTTGATTTCTATTGTCGTCTATGCTCTCCAAAGGCTGAAAGGAACGAGACAACCCCCGTCACTCCATCTGGACTGGAGGTCACCTCCACAAGGGCACAGGAGCCTCAACCCTCCAACCGACTCAGGGATCCACTGATGATGACATATGTGCACGTCCACAAAGTCTTTAATGGCCGCACAAAGGATAACCAAGAGTCCTAATCTGGGCACCTGTACCAGATGACTCTAGGACTGCCCACTCCAGTGTTGGGACCTCTACCTGTGAATGACACCTACACGGGACAAGCCAGGTAAGTCAGGTTCCGCTTGGAAGCACGAGTCCACATACATGTCTACGTCACTAACCCAACTAAGAGAAAGGTTTTTTCCATCTCATTCCATAATCACATGCATTTCCAGCTCCATTCTGAGACTAGAAATAAGAATGGTCACTCCCTACTACTTGAGAGCACCATTCAAAAAAGTCTAGTAACTGAATATGTATGCCCTCTCCCAGATGGATAACCAGTTCTATGACACCCTCAAAGCATTGCTATAGGATGTCCCTCGCTCGTCATATGTGTTTGCAGGGGATGTAAATGCAATCTTAGATCCATTCTTGGATCAAACAGGACTTACCACAGGTGGTTCATCCTATCTGAACTATAACGACTTTAAAGACCTGGTAAACTTGGCTGGCCTGGTCTTGTGGATGCTACACCCCTCGACCAAGGACTACTCATTTGTCTCACATCCACACACATAATATATCAGAATTGACTATGTCTTCCCCAGCCAGCATGTGCCACTAACAAAAAAATCACAAAACCACGTGGTCAAACCATACATAAAGACCAAGTAACAATGCCCATGTAGGTGAAGTGGAGGCTTAATGATTCCCTCATATCCTGAATGGAAGTCCTACCATATCTCCAACCCACTCTTAATTCGTACTTTGTGAAAATCAATACTCCACCATGCAGCTGCACACACTCCGGCAAACACACAAGGCACTCATGAGGGATGCAGCCAAGCGTCCTACTTGAAACAGGTGAGGGAACATGCCAAAGGAAATCTCCCAAGACAAATAATTGCTCTCGAGAAACAACATAAGATTTCTTAAGATAGAGCCACCTTTGTACACAAAGAAGACCCACGGGCAGCAACACCTTTAAATGCATCACTGGGTATATTCTTCTTCCTCCTTATTTTTGCTGCCATTTGCACCCACCCATTTCCCAGCTCCTGTCCTTCTTTCCTCTTACATTACTTAATATTTTTAACACGCGCTATTTTGTTATCCATGTGTAATGTATTCATTCAAAATGTCCAAAATATTTGCTTTATGTGAATACAAAATGATCTGAAAACCCCCAAAATACACACTTTTTGTGTTTAATTACATACTTACCATTTGTGATCATAATACTTAAAAAATATTATCTTATAATAACTAATAATAAAAATAATGTATTTAATAGTATAGAAAGAAAGGCTAAATTACATACACTCAAATTAAATAGAAATTATTATTATGATTTATTAATGATATTGTTTAGCAAAGTAACATGAGTTGGTGGCTTTTACACCAACTTGCAGTGCTTCCTTTCCCATTTATTTTGTTAGATGAATAGTCTGTAACTCCCCCATCATAAAACCTTCTAGGGACTGAATGGAGGAAATTAAAGGATCAACAACACCAAGGGACACAGACAGGATTGTTCCAGGCTGCAGCCAGTACCCTAGATGTACAAAGGAAATTACACTCATCGAAAGCTGATGATGCAGAATTTCTGCTGATGATTATAAATATAAAATTGATGATTCTGACTTATATCATAGCATGAAGAATACTTAGTTTAGGTAATATTTCACATTTCACCAAATATGACTAGGTTTTATTAAGTTTGTTTTGTTTTAAATCAACCAGATTTATAGGACATCTTGTACAAAGACAGCAATGTGTATTGCAGAACACATTGCATCCAAGGTCAAAAGGTACTGTCACAAAGATTTGAGAAGTAGTCTACTCTAGCATGATAGCGTGATCAAATATTATAGATAAACATATAGATAAATGCAAGGTGGCCAATGGGAATCTCATTATTTCATGGTAGCAACTCAATGCATATATTAGAGTATATGATCTAAAAAGTATTTTGGAGTTATTTGTTGTACATGCTAGGCACTACCAGAAGAGAGGGACTTGAGAGTAATTATTTCTAAGCGTAAGTAGGCAATGCCACAAATCGTCAGGAAAAACAAGTAGAGTGATTAGTTGTATAACTAGAGCCAGTAGTAACATTAGATATTAGGCATTAGAAGAAATGGTTATGCTACCGTACAGAGAACATATGTAATGTTAGTATATTTCACTTTACTGGGGGGGGGGGGCGTGGTATTAGATAAGCGAACCAGCCTTTCAACAGAAGTGATGGAGGTTAACACAGATAAGGAATGTTAACCTGCATGGGATAGACATATGGCTATACCGAGTCTAAAACAAAGACTGATTAAAGAAAAAAAAATTCGTTTTTAAAGCAGCAAGATGGGCTGAATGATTTGTATCTGTTGTCAAATTCTACGTGTCTCTGTGTCTATGTTTACTATTGCAGAAAACACTGGTTTTGCATTGTATCTCTCAAGAAAATGATTTTTAAGTTGGTTGGCAAGTATAGCATGACTAAGAAAAGGCATGACTTCTATGATGATTTCTATGATTAGTAGTGGCTGTAAATAAACTGCTAAATTACAAAGGATCATTTTAATGGCAGTTCCTCATCTACAGATTTTCTCTTTGTTTGCCTGAATGATGGAATGATGACAGAAACATGGCCAACAACTAGATGTGACAGGCCGCATGTTACGTTTTGGGCAGTGGCCCTGCTAAGGGATTTTTTCATTTGATGTATGTTTTCAACCATGATTGGGATGTTTCCGTTGCAATGTATGAGATTGTATTGTTGTCTCTCAACTGTCTTAACAGAAAAGACAATGATAAAATGTTATAGAAAAAAAATCAGTGATGTAGTAGATTATTCAGGCATTCTGAAACTGAAGGTGATTCGGCCAGCTTCACTTGTAGCCTGCTTCCCATTTATAAGCTACTAAGTGGAATCTGGTGCAATGGAGAGAACTAGAAGAGGTCATTGATGTGATTGAGAATGCACTAGAGTGTAATCAATTCCTGACCTATTATGACAGTATTAGTAAATATCACCACAGTCTATGAAATAAACACATTATGTAGACACTCCATATGTCTTTTCCAAGTTCTTTGGCTTGTGTGCACCCATTTATCTGACAAGTTTGAATTTGAAAGCTAACAATTAAAAAATGACCATGTCTTCAGTTCATACATCAGTGTGGTTAGATCTACAAAGCCTGGGTGTAATTTACACTAATGCAAGTACTAGAGTATGTTAACTAAGGAGGGAATTGTTGGAATCGAAAAAACTTCTACAACCATATCATCCTGTGGACACTTTTAACGTAAAAGGATATCCCATAAAATAACATTGGTGATTTTGCTAACATTACACCTCTTTGTGAATATACCCCATTGTTCGGAATTAATTGACAAAATATCAAGAAACTGCTATTTTATATATTTAAACATCTACTATTGCCAATTACACACTGTAGGTGGGTGTGGTGCTATAATTGTGTGGTTGTAATAGAAAATAACAAACACAAAAAGATGAGAAAAATATATATATGAAAAAATCTCAACTCAATGTATGGTGAAATATACCAATAATAATGAACAAGAAAACAATAAACAAAAAAAAATGATTTCTTATATGATACTGATATTAAATAAAAATATATACAAAAAAAGTCCAAATAAGGTAGAAATGAGTACTCTGATATTAGCATTATCATACCAGAAATTATATATATTAGAATCACAATAGATTTGGTTGAGATTTTTTCATATATACCGTATTTCGTGCTGACTATTTTTGTGTTTGTTTCCTATTTGATTGTGGGTGGGTTTTTTTGAGGTTTCTAGCAGTTTTTATTTTGTTTGGAAATATTACATGTAACAGAATGTAAACCAAAACATTAAAAGGGGTATAACTCTTTCCTGTACCAACCTCAATCTGAACACAAACAAAACAGGTAAAGTTATCTCGCCATTGGATGCAAGGCTCTAATGGTCCTTACTTTGAGTAGACCAAAAAATAGAAGATAGAAAACTAGAGAAAAATAAGCAATAAACAAATACGCACTAAGCAAATAATAAAGAAATACATATCGTGTATTTTGTCTGGGAGTGAGCATGAAGCCTGAGTGAGACGAGTGTCTTCTTACGACAACTGAGAGGACTTTCTTTGTGTATTTGCAAAAAGTTTAATACTTGAATTGACCTGGAATTAAGGGACTTGTCATGCAAAGTAGGCAGCCCTCTTCATCACCACTTTAACCTTATCATTAGCAGAAGAGTTGAACCCTAATTTCAAGACATTTTGTGTATTGTTTACAGTATATTCCAATTTTACAGTTGTCCTATTGTGATGCATGAACATTACATTTTTGGAAGAGTTGGTGAGAACATTGAGTGGGCAAAATACATAATATGTGACATTATTCCAATGTCTAATAGAAATAAAATACCAAAGTAAGTACTACATTGTAATATGTAACCTATGCTTTGCAGCAGTTTCATGCCTTGCTGAGACATTGTGAAGGCAGTCACTACATGGGTGATGCCTTATTTTCACTGCAATAAATGATGTGGTTAACAGGTGTGTTGGGTGTATTTTAATTCTTCTTTCTATATATTGAAAATGTATAACCTGCCCCTTTTCATGCTGTATATCTTTGTTAGCCAGATATGCACACAACCAAGTATACTTGGTCTGATAGACTGAACTAGTTTTTTTGGAGGTATACAGGCCTTGAAAACGAATAGTAAGATCTGTGTTTTGAAACCGTGTTTGTATGGTAACATGAGACTTACTTCTGTACAACGTTGAGTCAAGAAATGTCATGATATATTATTGAAACACCTCGTATGAGTCATATGAAATAATCTTAGCATTACTGATAGGTAACATATGAACACATTAAGACTATTTCACAGAGCTTGGATTAATAACTCCAATGTGATTTGAATAGCAGATACCCTATGATCGCACATGAGCCTGAAACATGAATTTTGTGACACTAACCAATTACCCAGTCAGCGCTTTGCAGTGTTGCTAAATGATTGAAAATCAGTCTACACTCAATTGTGTGAGAGAAATTTGAGACAGATTTAGGTATTTTTACTTTTCAGAGGCTGTGATACTGTATTTATAACAGTTGTCAGATTATCACAGCTTGTTGAATTTTAGATACATTGGCAGACAAAGAGTTTTAATATTGATATCTCACTAGCTTTGGTTACAAGTTTCACAGATGTGTCTTGCAGGGGGATAACTTCCAGGAAGAAAAAGAGATGTGCACATGTGATTCATGAGTCACTTCCCTGAAACATTTCAATCTGTGTAAAAAAATATATATAAAATGTTAAACCAATATATACAGGTATACCACAGACTCATAGAAACAGCAGTCATAGAGATAATGGAGGGCTTGATCACAGTAAAATACTTTATAAACAGAATTTTAGTAGCGTTCATGGTATACCATACACAGTATGTTTCAGAGTACATAACACAAATTTAAATTGATTTCTGTTTAACATTTCAAATTAAATTTTGATTAACCACCTCTTGAACAAATGTAATTTGCACCCTATAGGCCAAACTTTCTTTTCAATTTTAAGCATATAGCAGCACTATGAAAGGATGTTGATCCTGGTCAAGATAATAAACGTAGTCAAGGCTAAATATCCTGTACAATTAGTAAGGTTAGTTGCTGGTGATTAACCTGTATAGTAAGGGTAGCAAGTAAATAAATGGAAATCCGTCCACAGGAGAAAGAAGTAGGGTAAGCAACCAAAGGTAACTGGGGCACAGGCAGGAGACCGGGATAAGGAATATAGACTTGAAACAGGACAAAAAAAGGTAAGGGCCCAGAACTAAATGCCTAGTCAGATCACACCACCTTAAACAACTGAACATACCTAAACAGGAACACTTTGACCTATAGCACATGCTTACTAAGAGTGGAGCCTTTAAAAAGAGCAGAGCACACACCACTATGCAAGGGCATAACTAGAAACCACCGGGCCCTGGAGCAAAAAATTGCCCTAGGTCCCCCAACTTCAACAGCTGGTCTGTGTCATCATTGCCCCCACACAACTGGCCCCCTTCAAACATACAACAAATGTAAACACTTTCACAAATTACACACACTTCATCATACTCACTAACACTTACACAACTCTTACCCCACCTACACAATTACACATCCATGCTTATACAAACACACAAGTACACATCCATGCTCACACACCCAAGTACAAATCCATTCTCACACAAACACACAATTATACATCCATGCTCATACACACACACCCAAGTACACATCCATGCTCACACACACACAAATACACATCCATGCTCACACACACACATCCAAGTACACATCCATGTTCACACTCCAAATACACATCCATGCTCACACAAACACACAATTACACATCCATGCTCACACACACAAGTACACATCCACGCTCACACACACACACACATAACTACACATCTATGCTAACACAAAGATATAATTACTCATCCTTACTGACACACACATCTATGCTCAAACACACACAAGTACACATCCATGCTCACACACACACTCACACACACACTCACACACAAGGACATATCATGCTCACACACGTACACATCCATGCTTACATACACACAAAGTCCACATCCATGATCACACATACACACACAAGTACACATCCATGATCAAAGCCTGGCCTTGTGTTTGTGTTTGGGTGTCGGCGTGGCAGAGCCTGACCTGGTGTGTGTGTTAGGGTATCGGTGTGGCGGAGCCTGTCCTGGTGTGTGTGTATTTGAGTGTCAATGTGGCAGAGCCTGTCCTGGTGTGTCGTTGTAGCAGATCCTGTCCTGGTGTGTGTGTGTCTGGGTGTCGGTGTGGCAAAGCTTGTCCTGGTGTGTGTATTTGGGTGTCAGAGCCTGTCTTGGTGTGTGTGTTTGGGTGTCAGAGCCATTCCTGGTTTGTGTGTTTGGCTGCCGGTATGGCAGAGCCTGTCCTGGTGTGTGTGTTAGGGTATCGGTGTGGCAGAGCCTGTCCTGGTGTGTGTGTTTGGCTGTCGGTGTGGCAGAGTCTGTCCTGGTGTGTGTGTTAGGGTGTCGGTGTGGCAGAGCTTGTCCTGGTGTGTGTGTTAGGGTGTCGGTGTGGCAGAGCCTGTTCTGCTGTGTGTGCTAGGGTATCGGTGTGGCAGAGCCTGTCCTGGTGTGTATATTTTGTGTGTCAGTGTGGCAGAGCCTGGTGTGTGTGTTTGGGTGTCGGTGTGGCTGGGCCTGTCCTGGTGTGTGTGTGTGTGTGTGTTTGGGTGTAAGTTTGGCAGAACATGTCCTGGTGTGTGTGTGTGGTGTGTCAGTGTGGCAGAGCCTGTCCTGGTGCGTGTGTTTGGGTGGCAGAACCTGTCCTGGTGTCTGTGTGTTTGGGTGTCGGTGTGGCAGGGCCTCTCCTGGTGTGTGTGTTTGGGTGTCGGTAATGCAGAGCTTGTCCTGGTGTGTGTTTGGTCATCTGTTTCCTGGCACTTAACTTTCTGAAGGAAAAAAATTAACAAGGTCATTTTTACGTATCCAGAGATAAAACACCCTCCTGAATTTGTAGTCTCTTCAGAGGACAAAACATCCTAGGCCCAGAAATCAGTGAGAGGAAAAGTAAAGGTATTGTGTTATTTACTCTATTTTAATAAACAGATCTTATCACAAAGGTATAGTTGCAGGAACTTGGATGGTGGTTGAGATTTTCAGAGTCTGTGAAACCCAATTTAGGGCTGCGTGTGGGTACAAGAGCTCAACCACAAGATAAAATATATTGGGCTGGTGTCCAAATGTTTCCAGGGCTGCTTTTCATTCCCTGTCCGTCCCTGGTGCCACTATGTCACTTGATGGAACAAGTCATAAAAACACAAGTCATAAGTAACACCACTGAAATACCCTGTGGTGTCTAATTTTCAAAAATACATGGTTTGATAGGGTAAATTGAATTGGTTAGCTTCTAAAATGTCCTAAATAGGACATGGATGAATGCTGACCACATGTCAAAATTCAAAGTTGAAAAACTGAATTGTGCATGTCCAAAATGTGGCCTTTTAGGCCTCAAACAACCCGACAAAACTATGCAAGGTGGTATCACTGTACTCAGGAGATCCTACTGAACACATATTGGGATGTTGTTTGGCAGTGATATATACCAAGAGCTGTAAATTCACACCTAATGTACAATGTGTGTGGAAAATAAGCAAATAACTACATGGGTGCAGCATTACCATATTTGGAAAAAAATGGTTTCAAAAAGGTAATGTGTTACTTGTGCTTATTGCCCTATAACTTGCAAGAAAAAGTAAAAAAACATAAAACATTGGGCATTTTTTGAATAAAAGTTAGATTATTTTCTTTGTTATAGTAAATTAGATGATATGATCAAAATAATAGTATCTAAAGAAAGCCCTCCTTATCCTGAAAAAAAACCAATATATTTGTGTCAGTACACTAAAGAAGAAAAAAAGAAGAAAACTATAGCTAAACACAAACCGTTAAAACAGCCTTGGTCACAAAGAGTACACAATTTAAAAAAAAACCCGGGTCCTTAATGTGTTAATATGAGTAAATATTACTTAATGTCAGGAAAACTTCACTGAGAACGTGGAACAGCCTGAAGATTCAGGGGACACTTTGTTACCTGGTAGTCACATCTTTCTATAATACTGGTTACTAAAGCTAAACATATGCTTTATGTGGAGAGGAACAAATGTAATCAAACCAATAAATCTTATAAAAACTACCTAGCAGAGCATAATTATTATTATCCAAATGAAAATTAACCATGTATGTGCCTGTAATGAAAGCTGTGCATTAATTTACTTCTGCAGACAAACCCTGATTATATTATAATTTAGTGTGCAGGAGAAGTGACATGGGTACCAGTACAAACAATATCGTGTTATAAATGTGTAAAATTTTTTTCTACCAACAAATATATATAAAACTTAAATACTTCACCTATTTCACCGCTGCAACCCTAGAACAGCATTCTCTGGATGCTGATATCAACAAAACACTTCCACTTAGGGGCGCTCGTGTTAATTCGGGAAGGAAAAAGAAAATAACAATAGTGTAGCCAGTTATTACTGGTTACTGTATTTTTATTTTCTTTTTCCTTCCCGAATTAACACGAGCACCCCTTAGTGGAAGTATATTATAATTTAGGAGCTTAGGGATGCACCATTAGCTTTGTATTGAAGGCACTATGTACCCGCAAATACAGGATTTGTATGTCTGATTCTGTTTATTTGATATATACCTTCAGTGCTGAGATCACAAGTGAATTTCAGTTGATCTATACATGCAAAGCTTGGTTTGTGTGTTAATTTGTTAATCGGCAGCAGGGACTAATATTAATATATATCGGCAACTGGGGCTAATATATATGGGCAGCAGGGGCATCAATACACAAGGGGCAAAAACACTAATGGGGGTATAAACGACAATGCAGTATGAAAAATCCATCCTGATGTAGACGCCTTTGACGTAGATTGTGTCTTGCTGTTTGTGTGTTTTTGGTTATCAGTGTAGCAGAGCCTGTCCTGGTGTGTGTTTGGGTGTTGGTGTGGCAGAGCCTGTCCTGGTGTGTGTGTTCGGTTGTCAGTGCGGCAGAGCTTGTCCTAGGGTGTGTGTTCGGGTGTCAGTGTGTCAGAGCCTGTCCTGGTGTGTGTGTTTGGATCTGGGTGTGGCAGAGCCTGTTCTGATGTGTGTGGGTGTCTGTGTGGCAGAGCCTGTCCTGGTGTGTGTGTGTTTGGTTGTCGGTGTGGCAGAGCCTGTCCTGGTGTGTGTGTCTGGGTGTCGGTGTGACAGAGCCTGTGTTGGTGTGTGTGTTTGGTCATCTGCAGGGGAGGGCTGGCAGCCTAAGGCCTGGGGGGCAAGTCAACTGGCCCATTGCACCATCAAAGCGGCTGCGAGCGACATTGAAAGTGGCCGTCGTGCGGCAGTCACTCCACCAGCGCCTAATGAAATTAAAGTGGCCGGCGTGCACACACCGCATGCCTCAGCTCTTCATCACACCCCTTTTAAGACGTGGGAAGAGGAGCTGAGGCATGGCCGTTGGGTCTGACAGCCACATGATGCAGGGGCGTACCTAGAGTATTTGGCACCTGTGGCAGACCCTGTATGTGGCACCCCCCCCCCCACACACACACACACTCTAAAACTGCATAGTTTCTATGGTTAGGCAAACATTGACAGAGGTACAGCAAAATTGTTATCATTATATGCTTAGGGATTACGCGGTACCACCGTCAATGTGTGCCTATACATTGAGCCAGACACTGACAACCCCTATCACTATATACTAAGCCAAACATTGATGTGGTGTAGGCTTACCACTTTAGTGACTGGCATAGTATATAGTAGGGATGCACCAAAATGAAAATTCTGGACTGAAACTAAAAATTCAGCATTCACTTGGCCAAAACTGAAAAAAAAACAAAGAAAAACTTTAAAATACTTTATTAAAAGTAACACCAAAATTAGACAAAAAAATCAACAACAATATTAACATATATATATATATATATATATATATATATACACACATATATATATATATACACATATATATATACACATATATATAACAACAATCACATAGGATCACATAGGATAGGAGTGTGATTGCTGTTTGCAATTATATATATATATATATATTAATACTGTCATTGAATTATTCTGTCCAATAAAAGTGTTAACACACCGAAGTTGGACCAAAAAATAAGTTATAACAGCAATCACACTCCTATCATGCCTAGGCAGCCACTACATGCTGGAATCTGGGCATGAAAGGAATGTGATTACGGACTCCCTATGCCAAGCTATCCCCCAACACTTACACATCCATGCTATCTGAAACCCTCATTCACAAACATTCAGCATAACACCCATCACTCTCACACACTTACATTCAGCATAACACCCATCACTCTCACACACTTACATTCAGCATAACACCCATCACTCTCACACACTTACATTCAGCATAACACCCATCACTCTCACACACTTACATTCAGCATAACACCCATCACTCTCACACACTTACATTCAGCATAACACCCATCACTCTCACACACTTACTAATCCACTCTCTCCTACCTTTTCTTCTTTCACTCTCACTTTTCCTCCTCTTCTTCTTCTTCTTCTTCTTCCTGTCCTGTGCACTGAGCGCGGAAGGCGGTGGACGTGGCTTCAGTGTTGTGCGCCGGGATTTGACATCAAGTCCCGGCGCACAGCCACAGTTGCTGCGCGCATCGTTTCTGAAGGCGTGCCGGCATGGTGGCACCCCTCAGATGAGCGGCAGCCGGGGCGGACCGCTCCCTCCCCCCCCGCCAGATACGCATGACGGCCGCATTCAATCCTGCTCGCGGCCGCTTAGTTTTTAACTTTGCAGCCACAGCCGCATTGAATGCTCGTCTGCCGGTCGTTCGTCCGGCCCACCGGCCCGGATTTAAGGCGGTCTGGGGGGCAATTGCCCCCCTGCCCCCCGGCCCAGCCCGCCCCTGGTCATCTGTTTCCTGGCACTTTACTTACAGTAGGAATTATTTAATTTATATTTATCCAGAGATAAAATGCCCTCCTGAAGTTGTAGTGACTTCAGGGGACAAAATGTTCAAGGCCCGTAAAATAATTTAGTGGAAAAGTTATTTATTGTGTTATAATATTTATTTCAAGGATTAGTCGCACTCTATTGTGGCTTCAGGCTTCCCATGTTGAATGATCAAGTATTATTTTAGTCCAATAACAAAGTATAATTCCATAGCACATATATATATAGTTTTTTCAGTGGAATGATTTAATGGTGGAAATTACGAATGCCCCCCCCCAGTTTGACTGTGGTATCTTGTGTGCCCGCCCCTATATATTGTTTCTAGCGTCGCCACTGAATATGTCTAATCTGTGCTCCTGGTACAACCAGATACTTTAGTTTTCTGGTTCACATCAGGAAGATTAAAGTCATCCATGATTATAACTTCACCCTTCAATGTCATGTTAGCTACTTCCTCAATTAGTAGATTATCTAACTCTTCTACTTGCCCAGAGAGTCTATAAATCCCACAAATACACAATGAAACACAAGGTGCTTCCTGTTAATGACAGCCAGGATGAAAGATCTTCAATTATGTATTGATACATTCATACAGGCACGTGGCTTACTGAATCTGCTTGCCACTTCAGGTCACTACTACTCCAAAAAGACCAGAAGCACAAAGCACTTTAACAAAGGCACACAGTAGAGCCCTGTGTGGGACTGCTTTTTAAATCCCGCTCCCGCCCGCTCCCGCCCGCTCCCGCTAATTTTTTTACCAATCCCGCCCGCTCCCGCAATGTGGGTGTTCCACTCCCGCTGCCGCCACATTCGTTGCCAATCCCACCCGCTCCCGCCACATGTGTGGCCAATTAAGCCCAACCTCCTTACCTGAACTGCAGATTTCCCGCACAGTCCCGCAAGGCTGCCCTTGAGTTGCTCCCTCACAGCATCTCTTCTCTTGCTCCACCCAGGAACAAGGCGGAGTCACGGGAAGTGACGTCACATCACGTGACTCCGTTTTGTTCCTGGGCGGAGCAAGAGAGGACACACTGTAAGGGAGCAGCGAGAAGGCAGCCTTGCGGGACTGCACAGGATTACCGGGACCTGGAGGTACAGTGCCTGACACAAATGGGGGGAATGGTTCTTATCTATAGTCATATGTTATGTCTCTAAAACATCTCTAAAATATGCTTTGCTTTCTGAGATATTGGATACACATAGCAGGGTTCCAAGGTGTGCATGCTGGCTGGTGCTGGAAGTGATTCTGGGGACAACAGGAGGATACTGGGTGTTCTCTGGGAGTTACTACAGCTCTCTTGGTGAACCCGTTACAATGTCTATCAGCCGTGTGGCGGGGTTATGGGGAGGAGCTCCTTAGCAAACCCCATTTTCTATCATCTCCTTTAGACCAAGGTTCATTAGCTGCAGATGTGGCGCCTCTGCCCTGGTGCATTACAGACTGCATTACAGACTGTCCCGGGGAACTACTGTCACTCTGGGTCCTGACTCCGGATCACGTTGCCCAAAAACATCTTTGAAATGACACTGGCACCCTCTTCCCAATCCAATCGGGGGAGGGGATGTGCCCAGAAGCTCCTCAATGTTGCAGAAGTTCCCTTGTGGTCATGTCCCTGTCCTGTTGTCCACAGAGAAGCAGACGAAGAACAAAGATATTTGGAGCAATGGACAAAAACAGAAGAAACAATAAGATGTGTGCATATGTTTGTGGGGGGCAGAACAGAAGTTACAAAAAGCAAGAAAAATGAAAAACCAGACAAGCAAGATAGAATAAAAAGGAAAAAAGACAGAACACCCCCCGGTAATGCAGGGGCTGCGGAGGCTTCTGTTACGCCAGTGAATACAGAGAAGGGACCCTTCCTGTATAATTGCACCAGGGCCCAAAACTCCTTAATCTGGCCTTGTACACATTTAGATGGTTTGTATGGATTGATCCCCCAGGGTAAGAAAAGTGATACAGCCACATCAACAGCCATAGATTCACAAGTCTTAAGACACAGATTGATATTGTGCATTGTTGATCTACGTAATGACATAATTGTATTGGCCAGTAGTGAGTGGGATTGATATTTATGGATGGAAGAACTTGGCACCAAGTTGATTTGTTTGCAATCAACAGATTTGGCTCATGTTTTATAACAACCTGAACTTGAATTATTTTTTAATCATTTTTATCTTATTTAAAAGTCAAAAGTCCTTCTAGGAATTATTCACTTAATTATTTAATCAAAATTTTTCAGGGTTGTGGGTTTGACATATATTGTGTAATTATTTTTTATTCTATTTTGTTGCCTTAGATATCTGTTTGTTATTTGGGAAATCAAAAGCTAGCTTGCTTTTTCAACTCTTAAATGAACAAATGATTCATTTTGCTAAACAAGTTTGAGGCTATGAAAACTTTCTGTGACTCACTTGGTGGATACATACTCAAAGACTGTCATTGAGAGAAATAAAATGAGATATAAAAAAACCACACATAAAAGCAGAAGACAGGAAAAATCACATTAGCAGTTTAGCAGCCAAAAGACTTACTGCACAAGAATTTGGATTGTAGACTTAGAGCCCATAAATTGTTCAAAGGAGGCTGGCAGTGGTAGTCTAGTCGGGTGTTGATACAGTGTCATTTTGACAAATGAAACTGTGCAGTTTCCTCCTAAAAAAGGCCCGTATTACTCTTGTACAACATTATTGAGTATTTTATACTCTTCAAGATATCCTTTTAATTGCTGCTGCTATGTTACCATATATCACTAAGATATATTTGATGTACTTTAACACTTGAGATCTTATCTACAGCAGAAGAAATTATTTTTACAGGAGAGAAGTCTATCATTTTCTATTTTTAACTTTTTTTATTCCAAGCACTGTTTGTTCAGGAGGTTTTTCCACCCGTGTCTTTCTTTGCATGTTCTACTTTTTATGGCTTTCTGGGGTTTTGGCAAGTTCACTTTATTCTTGAAATAACGCAGCGTACGTGATCTTTACAGGATTGGCGTGAACTTTACTGACTTGTTCCACAAAACGAAAGGACACACAATGGCATAAATGAACAGCTCCTCAGATCAGGGTTAAACTCATTACAGGAAGTAACCAAAATAATGGGTTACATGTGTATTTAAAGCATAGGCTGCTGGTTTGAAAATAGCATTGAAGAAAATATGCATTCCTTAAAAAATAAGGCCCTTTGGTAGAAAGTATTTTTGTAATGTTGTTAGAATAAAGGTAAAATTACATAAATATAATTTAAAATGCGTCTGGGATGCAGCTTTACATTTATTTTGTGGTTCAAAGCATAACACATTAACCAAACAATAACACATTTGAAGCCATGTCTTTGAGGTCTCTGAGCCAGAGACCAAGGCTTCTTACCTGCCCAAAGTGGTTGACTCACAAAAGAAAGAGAAAGCTTACATGAAACCATTCTCAAAAAGGTTGCACCAACTCAATGTATCATTTACTTACAGTTAAAAAATCTGCTATTTGCATTCATGTTCAAAGAAGTTTATAGTTTCATCAAATCACAGCAGAACCTATTCTCTTTCTCCACAAATCCGTCGTCATTATTCTGGCCTGGTTCACAGAGAAACGGTTGAAGAAAAAAAACACGGGTAGAAGTGAAAGAAGAAAGAGTAAAAAAGTGGTCGACGGAAAAGGTAGGGAGATATTGAGCGAGAGTGTGTGAATAAGGGCATGAGAGACCGTGAATGTGAGCATGAGGGAATGTGAGAGAACATGAGAGAGTGTGTAAGAGTGAGAGAGAGCATGAGTAAGTGTGAGTGAGAATGAAAAACAACGAAATGCAATAAAAAATTTGGAGCTCTCTGCTGTTAGTTTCATTGGGGTCACCTCCTCTTGAAGAATGTACAAAGAATGTCAGTAAAGAGAGAAAAGAGCAGTCAAAAAAAGAAAAAACAAATCAAATTTAAGGAAATCAAAGTTAGGGTAACATATATTATACAATTCTGCGAAAATGTTTTTTCCTCTTTTAAACGATGACCATGTATAGAAGGAAAAAAGTTACTAGATCAATTCATGACTCATGCAGGAGGTCACAAAAGAACCCTGACTAAGGTGTAAAGGACTATAGGCCACACTTGCGTCAGTTAAGATCTGTGTTCACAATTCCACAATAAGAAAAGAAAATGGCATGCATGGGAGAGTTGCAGTGCGAAAACCGCTGCTGACCAAAAAGAAGATAAAGGCTTGTCTCATATTCGCCAAAAGTACATCTTGATGACCCCAAGACTCCTGAGATTATATTCTCTGAACTGATGAGTGAAAGTGGTCAACATGCTGGTGGTAGTTTGAGGGTTTGAGAAGAACACAAGCAAGTCCACCTCTGAATGGCTCAAAAGAAACAAAATTAAAGATTTTGAGTGGCCTATTCAAAGTCTTGAATCAGATTGGGATGTGGTGACATGACCTTGAAAAGGCAGTTAATTCTTGAAAACCCTCCAATGTAGCCAATTTAAAACAATTCTGCCTAGAAGAGTGGGCCAACATTTCTCCACAGTGATGTAGAAGACTCATTGGCATTTATTACAGACGTTCGATTGCAGTTGTTGCTGCCAAGGGTGGCACATCCAGTTATTAGGTTTAGGGGCAATTAATTTTTCCACATGGGTGATATAGGTTTTGGTTAACTCTTTACCTTCAATAAATGAAATGATAATTTAAAAACTGCATTTTGTGTTTATTCATGTTGCCTTTGTCTTATAAAATGTCTTATAAAATGAAAATTAGTTGGGTGATCTGAAATATTTAAATGTGACAAATAAGCAAATATAGAAGAAATCCAGAAGGTGGCAAGTACAGCAATGTAAATTAGCTGTATTTGAGAATGAGAATGAAACCCGGTGCACATGGTATTAGGGCAGGAAAGGGTTAACCCAGCAAGGGTTAGCACGAGGAAGGAATGCACAGGGAATGTGACTGTAGGGGGAAGGGGACAGGACTATAAAGCCCCTCTAAACACATGTGCGGGGGCAATTACTAAATACCACAGAAGCAGTTTAACGCCCACCCTCCCCCTTGTTTTTTGTCTATGCGTTTCCATGTTGGCTGGTGTTTTCTTTCCCCCTTTCCCTCTCTTTTTTCTGCTTCTTTTGCAGGGTACATTTTCTTTGCTGATGGCGGAGGAGTTCCCTGGAGAAGTTTGAAGGATAATGGGAGTGGAGAGTTGATTACGCAAAAACTTAAGGTGGAGCTCCCCATATCCGACCCGCGGTCATTTGGACGATTGCTGGAATCCGGCAGAAGGGGTAGTGCGCCATTATCTGTGTTTAGGATGGGAACCCTCAGTTGATTGTTTGTACACAGATGTACAGAAGACTGGATAGTATTTATACAGAAGTATTATTAAAGTGGTTTTAAATAATTTATAAGATGTTAAATAAATGTCTCAGCCTTTTCTAAATCCAATCCTGCTGGTGTCTCACTTTTATTTCTGGGTATGGGCAGTGCAAAGGTCATGAATGGTGTTATTGAGTTAAGTAAAAGCATGATATACAAATCACCTTACTAGATATGGCCATTGTCACAAAAAATAACTGTTTCCCTGTGATAGGATTGGTAGTATGGACATCCACAGCCCTTATAGAAATAGTTTTACTAAGAGTCCCAAAACACAGGGCAGTAGCAAATTTAAAGCACAGCCCTGCTGGAGGTCCTCTTCTGCTGCTTCCCCTTCACACATTCTACCTGCCCTTGTATCTATCAACGTATCACATCTGTGGCTCGCAGTTCCATCATTGACTCTTTGTATGGGGAAGTACAAGGCTTTTTTGTGACACAGAAGTAAAGATCTCGATTCCTGCCCCCCAACTAAACACTATTTTGTCAGAGGAGCACAGGGATTGGACCCTCCCTGTGATCCCTATAGTTATGCTTAAAGTCAGTGCTTGGGCATCAAGGTTTGAGGGATTCCAATGAAGACACCATATTTCTTTTATTGTGAAATCTCAGTACATTTACTTTATATTTTAAATCCATTTCGTTGAATACACTGGTCATGTGGTAATAACTTATGAGCAACAGAAATGTATCTAGATTCTTGTTTGTAGAAAGAGTCAGTAATAGGCAGCTCTGTGGTAGACAACCCAGTAAATGTCCATAGGCCTCAATGACTTCAACAATCCTTGTCACAGTACCCTAGTCTGAATACTTTGCCACTGCCTAAAACCTTAGGCATCCATAAAGTCTATATTAGACTTTTTCCAAAAATAAGATAATACAGTTTAATGCCTTTTATATTGAACACGGTAGTGACTAGAGAAGCCTGTAACCACTTATGCCCTTGCCACCACTGTATCACAAGAAGTGGTGTTCTTCATGAAGGGGAACCAAATAATAAATTAAACACACGAACATATAAATGAAAAAAAATAACAGTTCTAGGCTGGGAAAATGACTTAAGCTAATGATACCATCCTGGGAAAGTGTATAATTTATCGATGTAAAGAGTGATGGATTGGAAAATGAAATCTAGACTTGCTGTCAACATATAATATTTATAACTGCACATAATTAATAAAGATTACTGAAAGGCAAGCATAGACATTACATAATAAGTAAAATGTTTTATGTTCTGATAATATAATTTCCATGCTTTGTAACAAAAAAAAGAGACAATTCCATGTTTGGTTCTAGTTTGATTTCTAATAACATGTTTTCTGATGTACATAAATGCTATTTTCATGAAGCCATAGTTTAATCTCTACATCAATACTTGTAATAAAAAATATTAAATAGATGTCTTTGAAAAAACCCTGGTAACTTTTATTTTATTAAGCATCTCATTTGTAAAAGCAAAGCTTCATTTGACATGTGGCCTGCATTTGTGATAGATAGATAGATATATATATCTTTATATATACATATATATATATGTATAAATAACTATTCAGCATGCAAAGATGTAGTGATTTCCCACATTGTATTTTGTATTCTACTTAACAACTGAATGCATGTTCTACTTCCGTAGCTGTCTAAGTTTGTCCTCAAAAATGCCACCTGTATGGAACATTTTGTCCAAGTCTAGAATAAAAAAGACAGGTGTTCTCTTGATCAAGCATTCTCACATAAAGGAGTTGCTGAGGTGCAGGATACCCACAGGTACTAACAAAATAGATGCAATTGTTCAGGTCAGTGGAGCATAGCTCTTATGCAATGTCCCTAGCAGTAGCAGTCATCCATCAGTCCAGTTTTCCACAGTGCCCATTCCTGAGTGATACTGTAGTGAGGTTTCCCTGGATAGTGAAAAGCTTTGTGAATACAGAAACTCATTAGCAGTGTTTATGTGGGGGGACGGAGGCTTTCTTTCACAAAGTGAAGGGTGAACTCTCTCTCTAGGGAAGGATGTAGGTGGAACTCTATCCCGGACTTGCGACTGTGAAAGCTGATTGTAGACACTAAAATGAGATTCACTTGATGGCTGTGATCCTTGGCCGGGGATCGCTGGAAGACGAGGCATCATAGTGGTGGCTGTAAAATGAGTGGGGAATGGCTGGTATGGCACAGTTTCCATTGTTTGAACACTGTAACTAGTGTAAGGAGAGACAGAGGTCCACATGTTGCAGCTAAGCGGAGGTGGTGGTAAATCTTCAACCCCTGACACACCTGCAATTTCGGCTCCTGAAGTAGAGTACATGCATGCATCCCTTGGTGTCACATCATTGCGATAAGGTGGACTCAACATTTGCTGATCATATGGAGGAGGGGATCTAAAATAATGATCATCTGCCATAGATGAGGAAGGATCTAGATAAGAACGTTTGCAGGGAAGGTCAAGGTGACGTGCACCCTCTGTAAAACACACACACAAAAAAAACACATAAGCAAGCACATTTAAAAACAGAATACTAAGACTCAGTCTTCCTCTGTTTTGTTGCAAAAACATAATTCGTTCAACCAAATCTTTGTTGTAAAATGCACCCTTCAGTTAAAGGCTCTTTGATGCCTGACGCGAGTGATGTTTGTTTAGTGATGAGTGTGCCCATGCTTTAGCCTGAACCGGACTTAACAGTCTTTGGATAAGGCACAGAGTATGGTGTGCATGTATGTTGTCATACAGAGACAGTATAACGGTACCTTATATACTTATGATTGCCTACATTAAGCATTCAGCATGTTTTCCAGACAAGATTTGCTTCTTTTTCACACAGCTATGTACTGTACAGAAAACAATGTGGGAATGATTTGCAAAAAAATCAGTTTAACTCTACCTCTTCTTTTGAGACAATGATAAAACAGTCCAGAGTCCCTCTGTGCTGCGAAGGTGTTGAGTGGCAGGTCTTGAGCATCTGGAGTTGCAAACTGCATGTGTGCTCCATTCTCATACTGATAATGCTGCATACCTTGGTGGCTGCTGTGAAGTGCATTAATGTCTGATTTGCCAGATAGTTGCCCTGGATGACTTGATACAAGTCTTTGTCTCATGATGCTTTTTGATATCACTGGATATTCTTTGCTGTAGTAAAAAATGATAAGCTGTTAAAAACACGTTGCTTTTGCAATAAACAAAGGTTAAACATTATTGTGGAGATGGGTTTATTGTTTGGACTAAGATTCTAGATTTTTTTAAAAAACATAGCTAATATCCTGTTGTTTTATACTGAAAGTATGTCTGTTCTGATAAGATGACAATTGTATTACAGGGAGCATAACTTTGAAAGACACTGAATCTTAAGGGTCAATCAAAATGCACAAGTACTCTTAACTCTTAAGCTATTAGTGATAGACTGACTTGTATGAGTATTCATATTATTGCTTACTGCATTTATTGCTATCCCAGCAGTGCTGGACTGGGGTGGTAAAATTGTCTGAGGCACTTAAAGTGTTTGATCAGAGGAATTCAGCCTCATGCTGTACTTTTACTGGCGGCACAGGCCTGCATTTAGTACCCAGATATCAAACCAAACAGCAATATGCTATTGAGATAAACCAGTAATACCTTTGCAGACGGGCGACACGCAGGTCACTATCATCACTGCCTCTAAATCCTTTGGCAAAGGGGTTGTTTTCAATTTTGAGTTGGGTTATCTTAAAAAAAAGGAAAAGAAAGGGTTTAGACAGTGCTTTGTATACTAGGTTCAGAAGTGAAGTAATCTTCTTCACCATATTTATAGTCTATCCCGCGTAGCTCATTCTATATCGGCACGCTCAATGTCTAGTGGAGAGTATTGTTTGTGCATCTTTTCTACTGCAATTTTACCATTCACATTATAATAATAATAATACGAGGGGTACACCGGCAGTGTTAGCATAGGAAAACAGAGTGTGTGTAGTAGAGACCAAGGAGGTCTTTTAAAAAAAACTCCCTAAGTTGCGGTTTGGATGTGCAGGTATATCACTTTCATGGACAGGCCAATGTTTTCACCGATCTTGTGCGGTGTTCAATTTGTTCCTTCAGCTCATAAAAGACTGAATAAAAAAGGGAACAATCAGTTGTTGGCATATATGTTGTTTATACCACCTACAATTTCTCTGCAATAATCAATAAGATAATAAAAATAACGTAGTTGATAGTAGGAATCTCTGGTGTCTACCTCAACTGTCTCACGTGTCCCTTCCACCTACAGATATTTTAAAAACTGATAACTATAACGCAAACCACGTGCAGTTCTTTAATAGGCACATTCTTCATACGTTTCAGCATATACATACGGTGTAATTACTTTTCACTTGAGATTTATGGGTGAGATTTACTGGTCATTATTAGAATTTGCCCTGCTCCCCTTTGAGTGACTATATTGAGTTTGCTGATTCATTAAAAACAGAACAAAGGGTGCCAAGTATTGAACTATTTAATTTTCACATTTCCTTGTACACTGCATTTTTTCACTCATTTTGATATTGATTATTTCAAATCATGTGAGCAAAAAAAAATTTTAATTTGAAAGCACAACACTATTTTAAATATTGACCTAAACAAACAAAAGGACAGCAATTATATTGATTATTATTCGCATTATTGTATTTGGTATTTCTGTCCCTACAGTTATGTTAATTAAAGGAAAGTGCATCTGAGTCAACTTGTTTCTTTGCAGATGTGGATTCGTGGTTTGCCTATAAGTAAGACCTCTCACAGAAAACATGCAGTTTCTGGCCAAGAGATAGTTTGCTGTGTTTGGGTAAACTGCTCTCCTTTTCATACGGACACTAGACAGGCAGAATCATTGCTTTGTCCCAGTAGGCTGCCTTGACGACTCACCTTGTGGTTTTGATATGAGGTCACTGATATGAATGCGGTCTCAGAAAACACGTGCGTGCAGAAAGCAGTATTCTTTGAACCAAAGGCATTGTTTTCATCTGCTTTGACAATATGGAGCCTCGGTTGGTATTTGTGCATCGAATTCAAGATAATCTGAAACAGTAAAGTACACTAATTTATGTGCTGAGCAAACATCTTGTGTTGGTTAAAGTCAGTTGTGATGTTAATGTCATGAATAAGCTTTAAATGAAAGCCTCTGAATTGAACCTTATACACACAACACTTTCTAGTACACACAGTAAAGGGACTTTTTCACATAAAAATAATTTTAATACTTAGATTATGTCATTTTGACCATGTACCACACGAAAGCTGCAGGGAGGACATCTGTTTGCCTGTTCAGACGATGCACTACTTTGTATCAAGCATCCAGGCCACCAAATGTCCTTCATGTGGGGCAAATGTGGCAATAACATGAGTAAGTATTATTTATTTAGTTAGATTTTTTGATCTAACCCTTACAAAAAAATTACTGCAGTTTTTCTGAAGTAATACTGCTATTTTTTGGACATGAAAAAACTGCAATACTGCACTTTTACTGCAGTATTACTGCACATTTACTGCAGTTTTACTGCATTTGCACTTCACTGTACTGCAGTTTTACTGCAGTTATTTTTGTACGGAAGTACAAATGCAATAAAGCTGCAGTACATTGAAGTACAACTGTAGGTTTGCGATATAAAAAAAAAAGTGCGGTAAATGTGCAGTAAAACTGCAGTACAGTGAAGTACAAATGCAGTAAAACTGCAGTAAATGTGCAGTAATACTGCAGTAAAAGTGCAGTATTGCAGTTTTTTCATGTCCAAAAAAATAGCAGTATTACTTCAGAAAAACTGCAGTAATTTTTCGTAAGGGAAGTGTTTCAAGATATATACATTCGGCTAGTAGCTAATAAAGCTACAGGAGTATGGGGATGGATATAAGGGCGAGGGACCCAACTGCCATAATAATGCATTCTAACAATAAAACACAACAACAGAAACAACATACAGCAGTAAGACAATAACAAGAATATCACTGAAGCAATAACACATTGGACTGGGTCCTGTTACATTTAAAAGTCTGGAGCAGGGCATGTCCTAGGTTTTCTAGCACTGTACCACCCCCTTTTGTATGCATTCAATATCTAACAAATGGAAGTACCTTGTGGTAGCACCTCCACCAGCTCAGCACCAAATGTAGGCCCTGCATACATACCTGGGAACTCTCCGGGCTTGCCGGGTCAAGACCCGAATCCTCCCGGGAGCTGGAGCAGGGTCTTGACATGCCCCGCTCCCCGCCCATTTTCCATTTAAATGGGGGTGTTTCCCGCTGACATCGGCGGTAACGCCCCTGATGTCAGCTGGACCGCCCACTGGCATCAGGGGAACTCCTACCAACGTCAGCAGGACCTCCCACCGACGTTAGTGGGCAGTCCTGGCTGCGTCCCGCAAGGGAAGGCTCACAGTAGCCGGAGCCCAGAAGTTCCTATGCCTGCATAGGAGTTGTTGCTTCTTCTCCAGATAAAAATATATCTCTAAAAGAAAAAACATTTCCTCTATAACACCACTGCTAGCTGAATGGATTAAACTGATGACTGCAATGATGGCACTGACTAGCTGTTGAAGTTGGGGGGTCCGGGGCCGTTTTTTTTACACAAGAGCCCAGTGGTCATCTTCCTTGTATGGGAGAAATATTTTGTTGGCCTGCTGAGAATTTTCATCTCCTCAGATTTCTCAGATTGGGGGTTAGATGACTATTTGTTTCAGCTTCTGGAATGGGCAGCGTCATTCTATAGATTCTCCATCTTTGTATATTAGTTTCTGATTGCAGAAGGATACATTACATAATAATATTGGCCATATTGTACATTATAACTTAGATCTTAGATTATTCAGTATGGATAATTTTGTTCTCTTATCCAGATAAATGAATAATTAAAAGTTACTAATATTCAGATTAATTCCCATGTTGAAGTGCTTAGTGTATAAATTGTGTTTGCTATAGCTATGTATTTCATTTCTATTCATCTATTTGAATAAACATCTCAACTCTATTAATAATTAGTCTTTCTAGTTGATTAACTACGCTGATAGTTAAATTGATTATTGTCTGTTTTATCTATATTGCATGGTGATTTAGTAATTTCATGAACTTCATAATTTTATTGTCTAAAGATTTGATTTCATTTATACTAATTCTATTATCTCATAATTCTATTATCTCATACTTTCTATTGTTCCTGTTAAATCCTTTGATTAGACAACCTATTATTGTTGTTCATTTACAATATCGTGATTTTTATAGTGTTGCTTATCCAGATGTTGCCACTGCTCTGTTGCTATTCTGCGTGTATATGCTTTCTTTTTGTTTTCTTGATCTAAACGTGATTGTTATTGTTGTACAAGGCTATTTCTTTAAATTGATACATGTAAAAGAATTTGGTTAATGATTTAGTATTAACAGATATCTCATAATTCTTGACACAATTCACATCAGTGAATATACCCCCATATCTTCACCCCATTCACTACTGGGAGATGAGCACTACTTAGCTGTCATACACAGGGTTAAATACTATCCCAATCAGTTGCAAAAACCAACATCTATGCAATCAGCTTTTTGAAATTTAATTTTCCAGTTGTTATTATAAATAGTCAAACGTAACAACAATAAAAAAAGGCTCTTCTGAGTATCTGTGTCCAAGGCTAGGCATAAGCTGATGACCATCTGGCCTCAGGAAATGACAGCCAAAAATACGTTTTTGGCTATCCAAGCTGTAGTAGCAGCATTATTTTTAGCAGTGTACTCTCTTCCAACTGCATAACACATTCACACTGGAACTGAAAACGTTAATCGGATTCCAGTACTTAGCAGGTCTGTGGTCTGAATATAAAATTGTCACCTTTACCTAAGGGCATTCTAACTGCCATTAATGAGTTAGACACTCAACCTCTTTGTTAAATTGGATAGCACTGATACATTTACATTACAATAACTTTATTTTGTAGTTGTGCCTATAGTTGATAATAAAATTAATAATAACATTTTAAAAATATCAATTGACAATCCTTTATTGTTGTACTTCCCTGCTATAAAGTGTGTGTGTTTTTTTTTAAATCACTTGTGGTTAAAAGAAGTGGTGAAAGAAGCTATGGTTGCTTCCATCTCTAAGCAACAGTAAAATTAACAGCTAAAAATATATAACTCAAAAATGTGTGCAATTATGTGGAGGCAAATTGTTGAAGGCCTTTCTCAAAATGGGTAATTCTAATTGGAAAATGGAACCTGAAAAATATTTCAGATCAGGTGTAAAACCTTTTCCCACAATGAAAATATTTCTGGTCAGCTTCACCAGATGTGGGAAGGTCCCATGGAGCCTCTCCAGCATGTAATACCATATGAAAAAAAGACGTAGATAGATTTTCAAAAAGTTAGTACAGTAAAACAGTATCCTTAGCTAGGTGTTCCACTACATCATCCCACTCCTTGGATGGAAATTCTTATTATAGTGCATGGTCAGATATTTCAGTTTTGGAAGTTTTCCTAACCCAGTATTGAAACACATTGAAATAGCATATCAGACACAGGGTCCTTGACCACACATTTCCCTAGAACATGGTGAGGGCAAGGATGCTGATTTAAGTCTGGGGGGGTCACCAAAGAGTTTTTGATTTGTAAGTATTGCTAGTGAAGAGTTGAGCTGAGTCCCCATGTTTTTATATCCCTTATTGTAGTCATACTCTGTGTCCACTGGGCAGTGAAAGTTTGATATAATACATCTATTCTGGCATCAAGAATTGTACTTACACAATTAGTGTGATTTCCTGAGTTGCTGCCAGCATAGAAAACACCACTTCTGTACTAAACCAGTAATTGATCAAAATGAATATGCCAATACACTCGTGTTATCATATGGTGCACTTGTGTCTCCAAACTTTTATGGTAATGTGCATCCTGCAGACCTAGTGATTGTGAGTTAACTTTGTGATAGCATGTACTTGACCATTACAGCTATATGAGCTTGTTTCAAAACCATGGGCCAAAAAAGAAGACCACCTGGCTCGCAATAGGTGTTCCAACTCATCCTAAAGTTGTTCAATTGGGTTATGGGGCACAGTCACAAGTGCCACAAAGATGAATGGACAGAATTGTCTAAAATGGAAATAATGGACCTAGCCCAAACCGATTCAATTATGCCTCCTCCACCAAACTTTACAGTAGGCATAATGCACCCAGGTAGGTAGCGTTATCATGGCATTTGGCAGATTCGTATATCAGATAGTAACGCATGATTTATCATTCAAGCTGATGCTTGGGGTTGCGCATAGTGATCTTTGGCTTGTGCACAGCCGTTCAGCCATGTAAATCCACTTCATGTGGCCCCTGACGCATAGTGCTTGTGCTGATGATGTTGCTTTCAGTGGTAATTTGGAACTGATGCTATGTTCTTCAGCACTCAGCAACCCCACTCTGTGAGTATGTGTGAACTATCTTTTCTTGGCTGAGCTGTTACTCCTAGACATTTCCACTTGAAAATAATAGCCATTACAGTGGACTGTGGCAGATCTAGCAGGGAAGAAATTTCACAAAATGACCTGTGGCAAAAGCGGCATCCTATGACAGTGCCACATTTAAGGTAGCTGAGCTTTTCAGCAGGGCCCCATTCTATTGCCATTTTCTGTCTATGGGGATAGCTTGATTTTCTCTACCTGTTAGTAATGGTTGTGGCTGAAACACCTAAACTCAACAATAAGGATGGGTGTTCATATACATTTGATCATATAATGTCTCTTTATATTTCTCTAATAACTTACATTTCTCAAGATTTGTTAGGGAACTGATTTGTAGGAGGGGACAACAAATCGTCTGCAAACACGAATAATCTGGTGTCACTTCTTCCTGGCACCAGGAAATGTCTAGTGATGTCAGAGTTGCTTCTAAGAACTATAGGCAGGGGTTTCAGAGCCAGAGTGTAGATCAGTGGGAAAGAAGGCACCTCTGCCTGGTCCCATTCAGGATCTTAAATGAAGAAACAAACTCTGCACTGACAGACTGACACTGAATGCAATTAATGCATTACGAGGACTGCTTTAAATACATGTTATGGTATGTGAAATACTCTGGCAACTATGCAGTTATCCATATAGTTTAGGCATTATATGTGTACCCCAGCCTTCTGTCAGAAGTTAAAGTCATCTGGTCCCGTTATGCTATGGTAATCTGTATTAGCTCATTTAATTTATACAGAAAAACATCTGGCATAAAGCAAAGCAGAATGTATATATATAAAACTTGATTGTGGATATTCTGTTGTTGTGTACTTTCTTAAAGAGATAGATCTGTAATCATACAAAAATCATTTGAGTTTTAAAAAACAAACTAAAACTAAAACTAAAGTCTGGCATTGGTAGTTACTCATTTACCTTCTAAATGTACATTTTATTGCTGATATTTTCCAGATAGTGTCCTTTACTTGCTCTCTAGCAGTGGAATGATGGATTTTAAAGTCAAGTGAGTTAACTGTGCAAGATGATATAATGCAAACTAGTGATAGTGGTTTTATAATCTTCTTCTTGTTATTATTGTTATTATTAACATCAATATTTATTCACTATTACTGGAAAAAGCGAACAATACACATAGAGATAAGATTTCTTTCTTAGTATCTCATGATGTTAAATATAGCCCAACAAAAAAAATATAACTAATTTTCATTTTTGGTCTGCGGCATAGTTGCTTACTTGTTTTAAACATGTACCTTTAATAAAATGTGATGAATAATTTAGTATGAGCAATATAAGAATTACCATATATACCAATATAAGAATAACCATATGTTTATAAGTATGTAACATGAATGTACCTGTTGTGTACTTTTAAAAGAACAAAACCCCGATAATGCATGTATATTTGTCTGTTTCTAATATTAATATTTGTGAAGTACAACTCGGAAACTACCAGTCTTTGGCTTTTTCGTTTCTACAGAAAAGTAGGAGGCTATTGTATTCTCCTAATTTCCATATGGTCCTACTCTGAACTGTGTCAGCTGTAAAACAAAGTATTTCATATTTTTATTTAGTAGCATATTCTTTTTAATGGTGGCATCATTTTCATTTTGATATAATATTGTTACACCTAATAACTGGACACTGATAACTAAATGTCCACCTAATAAGTAATAACTTTTTATAATTGTGCACACTACAATACTACAATAGTTTGTGTGTATTTCAACATTTTGCATAAACAAGGCTCGACAAAGTATCCAGTGTTGTCAAAATCTCATGTTCAACTTCATATTTTTTTTTTTGATCATATGCTTTTGAACCATAAGTCTTTGTTGCCTGAAAGCAAATGTCATTATGATTTGACCATAATGGGGAAAGATCAAAAGGTCAGAACCTAAGCCTCAGTGGACTCATGTACGCCAGCATACAAAGGTCCCACATCATGGAACACAAATCATGTAATAACCTCACCTTAAGCATAAATGCCACATTTACCACATAAATATCTGCAATGATTTATTAATCATTTCCTTTCCCTGCGACTGAAAGTTGATGAGCCCTCAGTCTGCTTTCCAGATCCAGATTACTAAATGCCAAGAAATAGGTTTGAGCAGCTGCAGATGAACTACAGGCCCAAAATACATCATATATATATGAAGATTTTTAGGTAGAGAGATGTGCAGGAGAGGGGTTGTAATGGCCTGCTCTAGCACAACTAACCCTCAATTAAAAATACGACTGAAAATAAGATTATTACAAAAGCTTAAGATAAAAGCAACATAAAATACAATTTAGAGAGCTCCACCAAAGATTATTCTAGGGCAGGATAAACATCATAAACATAAACACTCATATCCAGGTCCACAATTATTATTATTATTATCTTTTATTTATATAGCGCCAACAGTTTACACAGCGCTTAAATATCAAACCTTTTTTGGTCTTTCCAACATATTATTTGTTTCAATTTTGTTTGTATCAATCAAAGTTTGTTGTGGTGAATAGGACAATTCTCAAATTTTGTACTAGAATAAATGTATGTGTAAGTATAAGTGTTAAGCCAAATATATTTACCAAGCCAAATATTATAATACATTTACAAGTAAATTCAGTTAACAATATCTAATCCAAAATTGAATAGGCCTTATTGTTTGAATAATTTGTACTGCTTGTTCAGTAATCCTAAAGGAAGCAAGAGCTAGTGGTGTGGTAGTAGTATATATGGGCTATTTAACTGAGGCTAGCAAGCTGTGGCGGCAGGGCTAGGGAAGAGGTTAGCCCCAGTCTTAGGTGGGAAGTAGATGGGGAGAGTGTGTGGCCAGACTTTAATTCCTAGTTCAAACCTGGAGAGTTCCCAGGTATGCTGATTAGGAGATGTTGCTTCAATGAGTAAATGTACTCATCGTGCAAAACAAGGTATTCTGTTATATAGAACAGATAAATATTGTTTACAAACAACAAGTATAATTCATTCAAGATACCACTGATTTCAAACTCATAAAATGTGCATTTATCGAAACCATTGACTAAGGGATACTTATTGTCTGCCAACGTTCTAGATAAATAATTGTATAAAATGTATACCTAAAATAGTAAAAAAAAAAACTAAACAAAAAAAACATGACTTGGCAAACGTAAGTACATAATATGTGATGCATTAAATCCTACAAGCAACATACATGAAAATTACCATTATTGCTTCAATAAAGTTAGTATTTATACTATAATATGTTTCCATTGCATTTTTCCACTTATAGTCTGCTATAATGCCAAACAGCTTTAATTCTACTTTTTGGTTCCTGAAATACAGGAAAGTTATATTTTTATATCTTTCTAATGCCCTAGGCTGCCATTTTCTACCATACTGAAAATTCTACACCTCTTTCCTTTGGGAAGCATTTCAGATTGAAAGTTTTGGCATGTTAAACTTAATTACTGTACCAGATAAAGTTATGAAGTTGTCTATTTCATTACCTTCCAAGTACGAATTAATATTTTCTAGAATGAATATAATAAAACAATGTAACCTGCAGATTTGACAGCACAGACTGCTAGGCAAAACAGATAATGCAGCCGTTGAGGGCAAAGTAACAGTTAGTAGCGGCTCTATCGGCTCTATAGGATGGACCAACCAGATATGTAACATTCTTTTAGTGCTTTAATTGTCTTTTTCTTTAAAAAAAACACCCATTTACATTTTTGCTCATTAATTGTCCCAATATAATTCAGGAGAAGATTTTTTACAATTTGCTTCTTTGGTCTCCACACAAATATACCTTAGCATGCAATTTTAATTTTTTTGGGAATGAGTATGGTGAGGATGTTGGGCAGGTTATGATGAGATACCCACCCTGCCTAAGCTACCTCCATAAAACAGGGCCAAGATGCATAGACTTGCAGGTTAGTGAATAGACTCCAATGTAACATAGCATTGCATTGATCCAGAAGGGGCAAAAGCACAGAAAGACTGCTATTCGTTCAATGGGAAGTCACAACAAATTACACCATGTATACCCTGAGCTGATGCCAGCAAGTTTTTATCCAACGATTAACACCAGATAGTTATTTTTCAGGTTAACATGACAGAGTCACTTTAAATGCACAAAGGTGGTTTGCCAGCATTATAACCTGCATCTAATGTCATAATCAGAAGTATATCTGATATATACTGCAGTAGTAATCCTCGATTAGTAATTATGGCAACTTTAGAAATATATCTTTATTTAATTACATTTTCAACTATTTTCCCAGTGTCCCATAGAAAGAAGGTACATTTCATACATACCTCATTAAGATTTATTGGGGAAAAGGGGGGATTATTGTACATTTCTTGTGCTATGACTACAAATATTTTCTCTTAATGGTGAAAGCTTAACCTTTCACTTTTTGGAGGAAGCTACAGTTCTTCACTGAACACTGCTGTAGACTGATCATGATTGTTGGATGCGTGCCTATCTGCAGGAATAAATTTAAATCACTGGGCTCTACATAATCTCGTGTAGTGGGGAGGTGATTAGGAGGTAAAGGAATTTTCCATGCCCACATGTTTTCTGTCTGAGGAATACATAAATATATTACAAATGCAGCATAAACATGCTTTATGATAAATAGGAACTTGCCAGGAAATACGTACAACCAGCTTGAAACTAACTGAATAGTAGCTCTACATTTTTGAGCTCTTGCCCTGGCCAAAGAGAATCTCTGCCTCCACCCCTGGGCTATTTGCCATGCAAGAGATGTGTTTTTGGCCCAACATATCTCCTGACATGTGATCATGTCAACACTGGTCAGCTTGAGCATTGGCTTTGCATATGTTCTATGGAGGGTCTAACAAGACACCAATACACATGTGCACAAAGCATTCCCATCTATTCAATGACAGCTCTTTCCTGCCATTGATAGGTTGCTTGAAATGAATGGTGCAAAACATCAAAACATCTCCCATTTTAAATTCAATAAATGTTATATTTTATAAGCATTTATTGTTTAGGGGACTGTGTGTGACACCGTGGTGTCCCTTTAATAATACTTCAACGACTGGCTTATTATTGAGAACAACCTTAGTATCGAGTTCTAGCTGGTTCATGAAAAAGGCCCATCATAGAAGGTTGTAAATCTACCTTGGATTTCTCAATCCAAGAGACCTTCCATATGGCTAAAATATCAATTCATTAAAAAAAAAAAAAAACTCCACATGAACAGTCTCAGGCTAGTTTTTTTCTCCTGTAATCTCTTTCAATGCACCAAGAAACAGATGCCAGCATTGGGTGTGTTTGTTCCATTGCAACTGTCCATTCCTGGTTTCACTCACACACATATAAGACATTAATAGTCTTTTCTTTTTGGAACAGACATTATTGAGTTTATTAGTGAAATTATTTTTGCTGTTTCCGATTAAGAAATATTGTTGACATCCAATTGCTAGACATTCATAACATTTTGGTGAATTTAAATTGTTTGCATAATTAACAACTTTAAAGTATTTGTACCATTGGGAGGAATCAGAGACTATTTGAAGGATACATCTGGAGTGTTGAGCAAGAATAGGCTTCATTCAAAGACGTCTAAAATGTAGACTTTTTACAGAAAACATCAGCATACTAACATTATACTCACAAATTAGCAATCTAGGGCACATACACATTTAGCATGAATATCCCATAAACACAGTAAAGAATATGTTGCTTCCATGTCCTAACAACTGCGCGTATAATAAGTTCAAAGTAAAATGTCAAATGAACATTAGCCAAGCTCATTACATACGGCCAGGAGTGTTTTTATGTTTGTGGATATTTGTTCTGCTTTTGGGGTAATAATATGTATCAATCTATATAGTTAAGTTCTAAAAAAAATATTATGTTTATGTGTCAGATGTTAGGATTATAAAACTTCCAATTCAGCTGCATATATTTTAGCAAACGAGTAGGCCATTTTGTTTTGTTATACTACAGTCCATATGTTGCCATTAAAAGCATTAGAATATCACTCCTATACTGTGTTTTTTGTCTCTCAGCCCCTAAGCAGAGTTTTTTCTACGGTATATATAAGAACCTTTGTGTTCTTTTAGACAAAGTTTCTTAATGCCTGGAATACACGTTCAAAATGTACCTTTTTTAGTCACTCTAATACTCTGCGTGCTGCACTGAATTGCTTAGTAGAAGGGTTGAGCTGCCTCTGTTTAATACATAACTAAAGTGAGGAAAGGTAACAAATCGTCCAATCTTCCCAATTGCTATTGCATAGCAATAACAGGCATTTAAAACATCCAGAACTACCCAGAACAAAATAACCATACAATTCAAATATATATATATATATATATATATATATATATATACATATTCTGTCTATGCTTGTGGTTGCATTCTATATTTAAGAGTTTCATTTTTAGTCTGTTGAATGTTAACAGTGAGGATTAACTGGAAAGACTGACAGCGGCAGAACTTATTGGTGCTTTTGCACATTATGGCATTTAAGTGGCAAAATGCAGCATAATAGCAAGAGAATAATAATGGAAGACAGCGGAAGGGTTAAAAAAACGATTTACTTTTGCAATTCAGATAGTAGTAAAATATTTATTTTATTCTTACATGTCCAAAGGGGTCAAGGTGGTTATTTGTCAGTTTCAGTTTTTGAAATGAAACCAGTTGTCGCATCCAATGAGCTCCAGTAGCAGGGGAGTCTGGGTGAACATACAGTCTACCAGGCATTGCCGGCTCTGCTTTCCCAGCCACCATCCTGCAATGTAAAAAAGGGTTATTCATTATAACAAATAACAAGGCCTAGGTAAACGATGACATGTAGATTCCCCCCATCTATCTCTCTCAATGTTAATGGTGCTATCATCTCCCCATCTACTCATGCACGCTGTCTTGGTGTCACCCTTGACGCCGGCCTTCCGTTCACACCCCATAATCAGTCTGTCTCTAAAAACTGTCGCCTCCATCTTAAAAACATTGCCCGCATTCGTCCCTTCACAGCATGCCACTAAGGCTCTTGTCCATGCCCTGATTATCTCCCGTCTTGACTACTGTAACTCTGTCCTAGCCGGGCTCCCTCTTAACCGTCTCACCCCTCTACAATCCACCATGAATGCTGCTGCCAGACTCATCTTCCTCTCACATCGCTTTACTAACGTCTCTCCCCTCTGTCAGTCTCTTCACTGGCTGCCTGTGCGCTTCAGGATTCATTTCAAAATCCTCACTCTTACTTTCAAAGCCCTTCACAGCGGTTCCCCTCCCTACATCTCCTCACTCATCTCTAAATACAATCCTAACCGGTCTCTCCACTCATCCAATGATCTCCTTCTATCCTCTCCTCTGATTTCTAGCTCTCATGCCCGCTTACAAGATTTCTCAAGGGCTGCCCCTATCCTCTGGAATGCCCTCCCCCGGCCTATCCGTCTCTCCCTCTGCCTTTATTCCTTCAAAAAATCTTTCAAGACCCACTTCTTTAAGGACGCTTACAACATAGCACACTAACACCCTCCCATATTCGTTTAGCTCACCTTTCCTAGTCCCTCTCCTGCAATACTTACACTAGTGTGGCTGGTCCATCCCTAACAACGACACTTTTACCTATTGTGTAATACACCCTAAATCCCTCTAGACTGTAAGCTCGTTTGAGCAGGGCCCTCCTCACCTGCTGTCTCTTTTAGTCAATGTTATGTTACATGCTACTTGTTATGTCCTGTCTACCAATTGTACAGCGCTACGGAGTTTGATGGCGCTATATAAAACAATAAATAATAATAATAATAATCAAACATTAATTATACCTTATAAAAAATGGAGGGAATTAAATAACATTTAACACACATGCTATGGATAGCTAACAAATCAGATCTTCTAACCCATTATGAGAAGATATTACAAAACGGACTACAATGCTTTAGGGATGATTAAGTTGAGTCAGCTGCAGCTGGTTCTAGTTAAGGTTGGCAGGGTTCTTTGAAGCAATCTGGAAACTTAAATGCAAGCAAAGTGCTTGGTGTGACTATAAAGAATAAGTATGTTGTGGATGTCTTTTTCTATATATGAATTTGTGAGCTTCCAAGTAAGCAATGGGTTCTGGCATGGCATTTTAAAGCTTAGCTAAATAGCATAGTAAATGTACTCAATATTATATGTTATTGGATTTAGGATTTTTAAAAAAAAATTATAAATGTATAAATAAATTCTTATGTGCAACTTTACATGTATTGCTTAGGAAAATTCTTTGAAAACTTTTGTAATTTGAAGGATAACCGGGAATCTTTTCAAATCCACTTAAAGGAAGAGCGACTAAAACCTCCAAAGGAAGTCTTCATTAGAGCCATACTTGCATCCAGCCCCTGTTTGTGTTGAAGATCCTTAAAAAAGTTGTGTCAATTAAACTGGAGGCTCATCCCTCAAACAATAATACTCAGGTCCTTTCCATTCAGGTTTCAAGAGACACCACTGTACTGAAATAACTCTACTCTGTATGCTGATATGGTGTATACTGCCAGCTAAATTTGACACAGTTGACATGGAACCAATGACTCATTTAGCCAAAGTACGAGAAGTCCACCCACTCGTCCACATACACAGGGACCAAACAAGGACTGGCTAAGCCCATAGTTAGTGGTTACAAAAGTCTGTTTTGCTATTTTAAATAAGCATGATATGGCTGGGGATGTCAATAAATCCCTTAGATAACATTGCGATTTGGATAATACACAACTATCTCTGTTTTTACCCTATCTTTTATTTTTATGTATCAAGGGCCCAAATTTGTATTACAGATGATAAGCAGTTTTGTTAACAGATTCTGAGCAGTTTTCAGAATGGGAGGACACACTATGTGTTGAGGTTAACCCCAATACGAATGAAGTCCTCTTTAGAAGAGTGTGATGGTAGAACCACTTACTCATAATAGGTTTAAGCATAAAATATTAAGTAGCATTTATATAAAGAAGATGATGCCTGTAGGTCTCTAATCCTGTACTGTACCTTTCTAACTTCTATATCATTCATATTTTGTTGTTTACTGATATACTGATATATATGCTTATAGTTTGTGAAATCACAGTGAAACAATAACTAAGGAGATTATCCAAACCTTCAGTGACAGAATCTGGTTACAGTGAGCTGTGAGGGAACTGACAACTCATTTTAATGAGCTGGAAAAAATATGTCACGGTGTATAGGGAAATGCAATAAAAGGAAGCCAGGATTTTGCATATTATTCCAAACTAGAATTGTTTCATTTATACCATAAAACTGATATGTAATATGTCATTTTACATTATTTTATTTGGAAATGAACACAGTTGCATGCATATTATATATGTGCATAATACATCAACCATACTGAAGGAAGTTCCAACACAGTTTTTCCCAGCAATAAAGCCAGAGTTAAAGCATTGAGGTTACATTTTACACATCATTGCAACTCACTGCTTGTCCATTATATTAAAAGCCAAGGGTGACGAGAAGCACATATATATATGTAGTAGGGTGTCCAACAAATCTGCTCACGTTCTAGTAAATAAAATAAGTGGAAAATATATAAGTGGGTACTTAAGAACAAACTAGTTACAGTTAACAAAAAGCATTTTAGGAAAGCTGAAACCCTAAATGGATTAAGGCAAAAGGACATCTATGTCTAAAAAGTGTATTCTGGTGAAGTTCTAAAAATGGTCCTATCACCAAAGCAACTAAGTGTAATTTGACTCAAAAGTCATCGGTTTACCAAATCTTGTATGGTCAGTACAGAAAATAGTACAAACGCACATGGGAAACTTTTCAGCAGGCTTCAACTTTTCTAGAAGATGATTGATAAGATATATATTTTTGTATGCTAACAAAAAAGGTAATTTTAGTGTTTATGAATGAAGCCAAAAACTAAAATAAAAACATACATACAAAATAAAGAGAACAATGAATCTGTTGGTTAAATAATTTGACATTATATAGACAATATAGTTTGGCATATGTGGGTAAATTTATTGATGTCACAAAAGATGCCATGGTGCCCAATGCTCCTTCCAAAGGTACTGTAATGCCCCAATGCAAGAGACGAGTCATTAGATATAATGAGAGGAAGTTTTACTTTACTGAGAGGTTGGTAGGTAAGTGGAACAGCCTCCCATTTAAAATGGTAGAGGCTAATACAGTGAGGGGATTTAAACATTTGTGGTATAGGTACAAATCTATCCTGAATCTAAAACACAAGACCAATAATTGATTAAGGTCTTTACAGCACGAAAAAAGGGCAGACTAAATGGGCTAAATAGTTCTCATCTTCTGTAAAAATCTAGCACAAGGCATTATGGGCAGCCCTGCCAAAATAAGTTGAAAAGAAATCTTGGGACCATCTCAAAATAATTGTTGGCCCCGACGTCTAAACATTTTGATCATTTTTTTTATCTTGCTACTATATGCCTAGTTGTTTTTATTTGACACTCACTCAAAACATTTATAAGTTTATAGGTTTTCTTTCGTATTGGAATGATGTTGCTCACCATTTGTTGTCACAGAATTTGTACCGATGATCATCAGCTGGAACAATGTCTATAAGGAGAATGTATTTGGTCTTGGGGTTCATTCCAGTTACTTTCACTTTGTAACTTGGGAACATTCTCCTATGAAGAAAAGGCAAAAAATATTACCACAAGCAATACCTGTTTTAGGGGACATTTATTTGAACAAAAATAATTTATATTAGTTATACTATAAAGAAATAATGATCTGAATGTAATGACACTTAAGTAATCACCATACTGGTGGATGATAATTACTTAATTTGTGTGATTTTGCAGTTTAAGACATGCTATAACAATTCATATTTTACTTGTTTACACAAAATATATTTTCTTACTAAACCAAGGTACTAGAATTCCAGTGCCTGTGGCCTACAAATAAGGTCTGACAAGCTAAAACTTAGAATGCCACTGATGTGATGATAGATTAAATGTTTATATATATATATTTTCCCCTCTGAATCCTCACAAAATTAGGTAAAGTGATGGAAAATCCCCTCCAAGTTTACCAATTCTGGTGTCCTGATTTCAGAAATACCTAATTTATATAAAATTTACCAGCACTTTGAGGGAAAATGCTATAAGGTGTACATTATTCTTTTCAAAACTGTAGGATTTTTACATTAGGTATGATGGGATATCAACTCTAATTTTAGACAAATAAATTGAAAATACCCACAAAAGTATATATTTTTGTAAAGCATACAATTCAGACTATTTTATCAGGGGTATGTGGGCACCCTTCATGCAGCAATTTGACCACTAATCACTGTCAAGGGTGGCCGCAGAAATTATTTTCTTTTTTTCACCAACACTTTTGCGTTGCTTCGATTTTTTTGCACAGGGTATGTGTTATGGCAGAGAAACCCAGTGAAAATTGTTTCGCTGCATCTACTGATTACGGAAATACTCCACATCCTTACTTTTTTTTTTCTTTTTAGAGGGCCATATCCATCCCTTACATAAAGTACCCTTTAGGATAGTATTTTTTATACTTATGGCTTAACCGGTTTGGGGAGGGTTATACCTTTTAAATGTTGTGTTAGGGCAATGGGATGTAAGGGTTTTTTCTTTTTTTATTATTATAATCTTTTTTATATAATTTTTATTTTGTTATTTTATTTTTTTTTATTTTTTTTTTAATTGCACTGTTATCAGTGCAGTATGGTTAGAGTTCCTCTTAGGGACCTCTTGAACATGTTATTAGTGCCAGTGATGTCACAATGACATCACTTAGCTCACTTTATTTGTTTTTATTATTATTATTTATTGTATTATTTTAGTGATTTTTATTATTGTTAAAAAAAATCACTAACACTTTTTTTTCTTTTTTTTGATTCGTGTTTGAAACATGGTTTCTCACTCTCCTCCCTGCAATCTCGCTGCACATCACACTGTGATCTCCATGCAAGCTCCCATAGGGGATATCCTGTCCTCCGATTACCTTCCGGATGACGTCAGCAGTGACGCGACCTGGAAGGGAATGCCCGATTGCGTTTCTTGAGATGCATTTTATGGACCCACGGGTACGTCTATAGGGGACTGAAGGGGTTAAACATTCCCTAATACACTATGAATGAGGCAAAATATCATGCAAATGATTATTTGTGGGAAGGGTTTGGGTATTTAGGAATAATGTTTCAGATACTGTATAATGTAGAGTGGGTGGGACAGCATTTTTAATGAAAAAAAACCCTGCCTAAGGATGGTCCTGTTGCCATCCATTCTAAATGCCCATATTGCAAAAGTAATACCGTATTTGCTCGATTATAAGATGAGGTTTTTTTCAGAGCAAATACTCTTATTTATAATCGGGGTCATTTTATAATCAGACCTCAAATAGGTCTGACTGTGAGACTGTGAGACGCAGGTGCAGGGGACCTGGATCCTGCTGTGATCACCCCCCCCCCCGCCCCACTTACCGGTGCTTCTGAGTCCCCGGTGTGTAGCTGGGGCAGCGTGTAGATGTCTACGCGATTCGCGTAGACAAATTCCGCTGCAGCAGGAAGGAGGTGTGGCTAGCAGCGGGGGTTGTCTGCGTCCATCTCTGATCTCTGACAGTCGGGGAAGGTCTGCGCGATGGACGCAGACAACCGTCGCTGCTAGCCACGCCTCCTTCCGGCTGCAGCGGAAGTGCGTGGGATCTACACGCTGCCCCGGCTACATGACAGGGAAGTCAGAAGCACCGGTAAGTTTGGAGGAGGGAGGGGGAGAGAGTGTTAAATGGGGGGCATAAGGCATTTCTGGAGGCAGAGTGCTCTGTGAAATGCCTTTTAACCCCCTTAATGCCACTCTGCCTCCAGAAATGCCTTTTTAACCCTCTATACGCCACTCTGCCTCCTGAATGCCTTAAACCTCCCTATATGCCACTCTTCCCCATAATATGCCTTTTAACCCTCTAAATGCCAGAGTGGCATATAGGGGTATAAGGCATTTCTGGAGGCAGAGTGGCACATAGGTGGTCAAAAGGCATATCATGGGGCACAGTGGCATATAGGGTTAAAAGGCATATCATGGGGCACAGTGGCATTTAGAGGGTTAAAAGGCATATCATGGGGCACAGTGGCATATAGGGGATATAAGGCATTTCTGGGGCAGATGTGCATAACTGAGGGGCAGGTTGGAAAATAGAAGGAAATAAAACCAAAATATTTTTCTCAATCATAGATTTTATTTAAAAAAATTGTTTAGATGAATTAACATTTACTGGTAAAACTTGTTTCCTATAGGGTCGTCTTGTATTCAGGCTTTTTCTTTTTTTCCTAAATTAATATTCAAATTCCGGGGGTCGTCTTATAATCAGGGTCGTCTTATAATCGAGCAAATACGGTATATAACCGCATAAATGAGTTTACTTATATTATTATTCGGGATATGTGTTATTTATTTAAAGCAGCCAACTGCAAAATTGCTTTTATCACAAAGGCAGAGAAGAGTTAAACAAATTAAATAATTAAATGGAAACATAAGTGGAGGGGGCATAATTGCTCCCCTCTACCCCATGTGCGATAGGCTTGGGGCAATAGGTCCCTCACTCTCTTCCCAATGTGAGGCTGCATAAACTTGAAATTGAGCTAAAGTAAAGACTCAAATGAACTCTTTTGCACCCCAATCATTTGTTATTTTCAAACTTCTTTAGTCATTATTGTCTATTATTCCTCCATTTAATGTTGTTTTCTGATCTAAAGCAATATAGAAACAAAATGGTTGACTTGCGAGTTTCAATAGACTCATTTAATGTTCTCCATAAATTCCAGATGTTCTGTATGTAACAATGATGGGCCAAAAAAAGGGGAATGGAGTGTGCTTGATTACTAAATGCTTTAACTTTACAAACCAAGGGAGAACAGCCCATTCCCAACATGTGCTATTTATGAAGGTGAGAACTTGCCTGATCAACATATTGTTATCAGTAAATCAAACTTGAAACATGTAGTAGAAAGTGATACATGATGCAGTGGGGAAAAAATACTTTTAGCCAATCCTAAAATGTGTATGGGAACCATATTTTTAACATTTTGAGTGCCATTCTAGGAGCTAATCAAACGTTTAACCTGAGTTTCACAAAACGGTATCAACAAAGACTAAACATATTCAGAATTTCGTTTTTTTTTTTTTAAATTGCATTGACAATGGAGATGTTTCAATAGTAGATGGACAAATGATTTACTGCTTATTGCTTCTGGGGTATTTCCTTTACTCTACGTTTCTTAAGCCGACTGCTAAAGTAGCAGGACATATAAATGTTAAGTGCTTTTTTAATGCTATTTAAAATTAAGCTTCAGCATATGGAGCTGGTGTAGTTTATCCTTCACATAGCTTGAGACATCCTTTACTGTGAGCCTTTTGGGAATAAATTAAAACGTCAAGGGTGTTCCGAAACCTTGATAGGGTGGTTTATCTTGAGTTATAATCCATGCACGGAAAAATAGAAGGGTACAAAAAACTTGAACAATAAATATTTAGGGAAATATACTTTGACTATAAAAATTATTCTGGTGGTTGCTTTGCTTGTTTTGCATAAAGGAATTTTTAAATATATTTGCTACAAGATTAAAACAATCTCTTCATGGTACTATATTGAGGGATGTGAAAAAAGTGTGCACTTGTTAGAGGCAGTAAATAAGTTAATACTGTTTTTGATTGACCATTTGTCATACCAAATAAATGTAAGAAATGTCATATCAACTGCAAATTTCCCTTGTTTGCATAGAAAACTTCAATTAATTCACTGACCTACACGAAACTTTAGTCCATAATGACATAATAGTTGACAGCATGACATTGCTACACAATCATTAATACTAATATAACAATGAACTGCATGACATAATTACTATATCGTCCTTCATATTAATGTAATAAGGGACACAATTTCTTTTAAAGCGAGTATTAAAATAAATCCTCGTTTTCTAGACTTGTAAACTGATTTTTCTATCACTACTTGTAAAATGATATCCAATATAATTCTCTTACTTCAGCTGTAACTTGGGGATGTTCCCAGGAATTTTTATTATAATAAAACAACATTTTGTGATAAAGGTTTTTGTGCCGATAAAAGTTTTTCAAAGTGGGTCTTTTCACAACAAGATAGACCATTTTAACGTCCCAATTTTGGTAAAAAATAAAAAAAGGCTCCCATTAGGTTTGTTCTTTCCAAAACCTGATATGTTTTCCTGCAGAAATTTTTACATTTGTCAGATTTGTGTCTTCATTGGTAATAGGTGCTGTGTATTTGTCGTTTGAGTGTACAATTATTGGCCATCGATCTGTTTTTCTTAATGAAATCATGTTTACAGGAAACTGGCAACAACTATTGCAAATATTTTATCAGTAGTGAAACGTAAGCACATAAGTCCCCTGTGAGTGCAGAAAATAGAAATTCTTTTTTTCACTCCAAAGCTTTTAGTATTCTATCCAAAGCTCGAAATAAAAGTAAAAAGCTGACAGTGATATTTTTATGTTAGTAGTAAATGACTATTTTATTGTTATATGACATTCGTTTTGGCTTCCTTTTTAGTTTGAGTAATATTTGTGTTATTCTTTTAATAGAAATCAAATAAAAATAACTTAAGAGGGGAAAAAGGCAAGCAAAACCAGAACATGCCATTCTACAAGGAACTGATATGTTCTTCAAAGATTAAGACCAGGGTTGACCACAAAGTACAAAGGGGATGCTATACTAAGCCCCTTTATGTGTACTAAGTGCCTCTGCAGCTGTAACCCATTGACTAGAATGGGCATTACTGGTGAACTTAACCAGCGCTGAGGAGTTTGATTAATTACACGCTCTGCACAAGATGCCCCCAGGTGGATGGAGACTTGGTGAAATCCGGTAGGATATAAATTAAGGCTCAAAAGAGGAAGTTGGAAAATGAAAGGAAGTGTACATACCACCCAGTGCAGAAAAACGCAGTATTTTTATGTCACATTGAGCGACCTACATAGAAGGTAGACTACAAGCATGGGAAGTGGAAGAACTAGAAAATTTGCTAATATAAGTCATCTTAGAACAAAATGATAATAAATATATTTATGTACTATTTATACAGAAAGCACATTTGGTTTTTGCATTGTTATATAAACTGTTGATGGAATACTTTGTATATTCTCAGGATTGGTGAGCTGGCCATTATTCACCATGTGCTCTATGAAGTCCCAAGTTTTCATTTCAACTGACATTTAAAGGAACATGGCAGCAAACTCATTTTTTTGAGCTAGGTCAGCAATTCAGACTTGTATTATTAGCAGGTACTGCATGGCTGAAGGAACACCAAGTTCAGTATTTCAATTAAGTGATGGTGTTTCAAAGTTCACTTCAATGCAGGGTTTTGTTAGCCTAGGATTCAAGCCCAGGTTTACTTCAACAGAACTATTACAATTTACATAATGCAAGCTTGCTTGTCTCCCTGATGTACAGAGGCCTGTGCCACACCAAGGGCCAATCATCCAGGGATATAGAAGGGTATTGTCCATGCAGGTATATTGCCCATTTCCTGTCCTGCCAAAACGATGCCTCACATTTTGCATACCATATATTGCATCTGTTACATTAATATTAAGGTATAAGTGCCATCTATAAATCTGTGAATAACAATGTCAACCTGACATAAAATAATATTCATATGGACTGTGGTTGATAAGTGGAGTGCCCCCCCAGCAGAACTGGTAGAGCTTAAGTGGGGGAATTGAAACTTGCATTGTAAATGGTATATGGTTCTAATGGATCTAGGCTAAGTTCAGTGATAATTAATGTGAGCATTGCTATTCATTTCTGGAAATGCAGATAGTATTGTGGATGCAACCTTTTTTAGTAGCCATAGTTGTTGATGATAGCCCAAAGATATTAACAAATTCCCATATTTTTTTAAAAAAAAAAACATCAGTGCAACAATTGGTCATAGAATTAAAAATACTTTAGTTATTGCTAACTATTCGATTATTCAGTTTGTACTATAGAAAAAGCAGAACTTTTGAGTTAAAACACAGGTGCCTCTAGTTTCTCATATGGATAAAACGATTCTTGAAAATAAATATAGGAATTTTATTTGCAATTTTGAAATTTAGGTTCTGGATCTACCTGGCAAATGAAAGATGGTTTTGTTGGGACTGTTTATAGCAATCACACTTTATAAATACTCATATTTACATAAACTATCTACAACACTGCTGCCAACCACATCATCAATCATTACATCTTACCCTCAATTACAACATTGTTTTTTTCTCTATGATAATTTCCTTTTTAATCTGACACTTGTCAGGAAAACACTAGCCTCTGATAAGAAATCCAAACTAAATCCACTGTTAGCATGCATTGAAGTCTTATCTTGTCCAGCATTTGTGGTTCCCATTGATGCACTGTAAACGTATGCAGTCTATGAGAAATCTGTATGAAATCCAAAAAAGCTACACAATGTCCTTTTCCCAGCCTTTGTCCAACACACACTAGTAATCAGTAAAATGCATTCTATGGAAGGAACCTAGAAATGGTCCAGTGCTGATGCAAACAATTCTAGAAACATCTGTGCAGAGGTGTAATTTTACAAAAAATAAAATAGCTTAAAAAATTGTTGAAATTATTTAAATCATAGTAGACAAGGGGACATTGGCTCGTCTCAACCTTCTTCCCAGTGCTCCCCTGACTATATAAACCATTAATAAACCCAAACCTAAATAAACCATTGAAATTCCATAGTTGAAAGCAGGAATGTTTAAAGATGAAAATGGATCTATCCATCTTAAACATGGTAGTTAACAAAAGCTATTCTCTTTTTTTGTATTTGAAAAATACTTAATGGTTTTAGGTTAGTTTAATGAAGTATTCATTTAATAAATATAACATTTTTTTACCGAGCTTCTCTGCGTGTTCCTTTATGAATATTTATTCATATTGAATGTTAGTGCTAGTTTAGTGTAGTTTACAACCTAATTGTTAACAGTGCCACAGTGATCGCATAATTGAGGGAAAAAAACAGAACTAACATGTACTTATTGTCATGCCATACCCAAGATGTTTGTTGAATTTAGTTAAACAGACATTTGCATGTTGTGTTAATGTACCACACTCACTTCCCCACAGTGGTATACCTAGCCTCCCTATGCCACCCTATTCTTTTTAATCACAATTGTTTTAGTCCTGTGGCCAACATGGCTTGCACCAACGTGCCTAACTCAGCACCTTGGAGTCCTCAAACAAGGATGTGTACCTTATTGTAATGACTCATGTACAGTTACTATAAAATTGCAAGGCTGTCTTATAGATATATATATCCATACCTAAATATCCCACTTTTCTTTACTTTGCACATTTTTTGTAATCTTTATGTTTTTTCGTTTTGCTCTTACAGCTTTAGAAATTTAAATTTCAATAGCTTTTTTTATATCCTGGATAAACAAAGCAAGCAACTACTGTCGTCATTTTTGAAATTCTAAATTTGAAGAATATTAGCACAAAGTTTTGTGGGAGTAGGGCTTAGATTAACACTGATTTAACACATTGATTAAATTAGTTAATGAGTTGGTATTCAATGGTTAAAACCCGAAAACATTTGAACGTCTTAGTGCCAGTCGGAGGACTGTGATAAATTTTTTTTCTGTAGCATAACACTGGATAATTTAAAATAAGTAAGACAGAATAAAAATAAATAAGTCACTCAAATGTATTACCTCTTTCATACAAAAGAGAAGCCAGTGGTATGCAAACAAATTACTTGCACAGACTATAAAACTAATCCATTCTTTGACTGTTTATTTTATTTTGGGCTCTGTATATTTTATCTGTTTTATATTCACAAATTGTTTTAAAATGAACTGTGCCATGATAAGTTCTTCTGGAGATGTCATATTTTTATAGGCAAGCTTGCTCAAGTCACTGTTACCACACACAAGCGAGTGAAATAATGCCAATTTTTATCACTTTTTCCTCTTTGCTGTTATCTCTTCCACTCTGCTAAAATACACTGAGAAGAATGTTATTTTTGTTTTTAATTTTTTTCTGGAACCTATTATTTATCTGAGTAAGACCTCCTATGGGGTTTCCTCATTCTGGTTAGGTTGGCGAGGAATATGAAGCGTTGGCATAGTCATGGACAGGTAACTGGACTGCTTTTGCAGTAAAGGTTGGTAAGATGTACAACATATTTAGTACTTGGGAAGAAGAGTAGTCTCCATTAATTCATATGTTTTTGTTATGGAGATCAACTGTTTCTAAAATATTTAATTTTTCCCAAACATATGCAAAACCATCAAATATTTTGACTTTTTGTGTCTGGATATTAAAGTCAGTTTTGGAGATGACCTAGTCTTTAAAATATTTATTTCAAAGCTAAATGTTAAATACATCAAAAGTAAATATATAACTGATAGATAACAACAGAAATGCTTTAATATATTTCAGAATAATGAATATATATTTAAGGCATTTTTTACTTCACTAACAATGGTAGATAAATAGAACAACCTTCCAGCAGAGGTGGTAGAATCTATTGCAGTGAGGGGATTTAAACATGAGAGGGATAGGCATAAGTTAAGATAAAACAAGACCATGACCAAATCAAGTTTGAGGCTTGTATGAAGGTCAAAAATGGGCAGACTAGAAGGAATAAATAGTTAAATTCTGCCATCAAATTCTGTTTCTATTTTGTATGCGCTAAAAATGTTTACAAAAATATTTGAAATACTTTTTATGAATTATACATTTGTACAACTACCACATTTCCTTTAAATGGTTAACCAGAGAACACAAGGAACTGGAAAGGGGCATTCTGTCTACATATTTATTGTAACCAATTAGTAGGCAAAGTACTGCAGGATATAGGATACAAAATGGTTTTAATGCGACCTGGAATAACCCTTCAAGAGGTCTAAACATTCTCATAAAAACTACGTAATGAAAAAATGCTCAACTGCACAGCTAAATATCCTCATCACTAACGTATAGAAATAAAATAATATAACAAAATAGAATTCCTAAATCTTACATACTATGTCTGGGACAAGTCTAACAATTCAAACACCAAGTCAGCACAATCTAAGCTGTCAAGCTTTATGATGGCGTCATGTCGTTTGGAAACTTTAATCCAGTACAAAGTAGAAAGGGTTGACGTATAGATCGTTCTTTTAAGAAAACAATATTTTATGTGAAAAACCATATATGCAATATTTTGTCTAAGGAATGTGACATTAATGGAAGGAATGGATACATCTGCAATTTGTGCGTCTATCCAATTTGTTTTGTTATTTTCTATGTTCAAATCTCAGATAAAAGAAATGATACATTTACCACAAGTCATAAATCTGTAAATTACCACCATCTCTTGATTCCTTTTATTTATATTTCAATGAATTATTTTCATATTTTATTTTTCAGCGCATTTTCATTCCTGCCTTTGATCTCAGAGATGTCATTGATTAAACTTAAGGGAATGAACAGAAAAAAAAAACAGTCAGCAAATATCTTGCCCGCCACAAGAGTTTGGCAAATTTTAACTGCTTCATGGCCAAGGCTATTTTGTATCCTAAAAGCTAAATGTAATTAAAATGTTTTCTCTCTCTTCTAACTATAGGGTACCCTTTATTTTGTCATCTGTATTCATAGCAAGGTTTGTATGGACCCTCTTACAGTCCCTTGTCACTTTAATGCCTGAACATCTGTACCAAGTGCATTAAATCTTGCACCGTGCCTAATAAGTTCACTAAGTAAGAATTCTGAGTAAGAACTCTGAATGAGAGTATCTGTAGAATACATATAATTATAGAAACAGAATGAGACCCCTGAAGCAGAGTGTGCTCAATGAATTAGAAAAGTCCTACAATTATGTCAATAAGAAACTTATTAGTTACCATGGTGTTCTGCATGTCAGTTCTGCAAACCCTGAGTGTGTTTCTAAAAGAGGAATTATCTCCACATTGTTTAAAATAGCTAGATCAATTTATTAAATCTATAATTAAGTTATGTTATATTCGTTTTGGATTTTATTATTATAACTGGCTAAAATGGCAGAACTAGCATTTCAATATGTCAATAATTTAATATTTGCACAGCAAATAACAGCTGAAATGTTTCTTAACTTTATACCATTATATTGCTGTGAACATGGGGATAAAAGTATTTCCCCAGATACACAATTGCCCTTATATATGATTTAAGCAGATTCCAGTTAGGTATAGTCGCCATGGCGACCATTCCCTCTATACAGAAAGCTGGATATGGAGAGGGCTACCATATTAGTGCCCAGGTGAAAATGGTATTCATCTAGAAAAGACTTGCAATCTCACGAAACGCAAGTTAACATACGCCATCATTATGGTACTAAGCCCTATTAATAAGTGTTAGTATAGCAATTCTTACTTTATTGTTTCTTTTAATTTTAAAACAAGCTACAATGAATATGTAAAAATATTTGTTTGTCGCTCATTTCTGGATTCTTTTTGGAAACGTTCTTGCTTCCAGTAAGGAGATCAAAGACTTTTTTTTTTAACCAAGTCCCAGTGCATTCAGACCTTACAGTCCCTTATTTGTCTTATCATTCACGCCGCTCTGCCATGACATTCTGTATACAATGTAAGGACCGTTAGCTTTGAAGTGCTGGATTAGCCCATGCCAGATTCTAGCCACAGAATAACAAACAATACAGGTTCAACAGGAGTTCCCATCAGTGAATCATTTTTCAAACCCAATTTCACTGCCACTTACACAAGAAACATTGAACTTAGAGTCTGTGGATAGATAGATGAGATTTATCTGGTGTCCCAATGATTGGTGGGTCAGACAGTTAGGAAAATTCCATTTTTATAAGATTATATTTAAAATTTCTTGGCTCACTTTTATCTATGCTTTCAGAGGCATTGTTTTATCCAACATATAAGTGGCTGGTAACCTTATAGTTTTTCTAAATATTTTTTCCATCTTTTATGTTGCTATTTCCATTTTTTTCTTTGTGTAATTGTAACCAATCCAGCATAGAATAAAAGCTTTATGTGCTATGTGGCAAGGGAAAATTTAAGTAACTATTTATTTCTGTGTGTTCTGCTATTTTGTATCCCTTTGTTCTGTATTGTTGGCTGCATCAGAAGTAATTTTCAGTGTGTGGGATACATAAAAAATATAGTATCGTAATGCTATTTCCATACAAATGGCCACAGTTTTCAAAAAAACAGATAAAGTGGTTGTTTTATTTTGTGTTTTGTTAATATCAGTAATACTGGATATTTTACACACTATATCCTTGACTGTTTAACTCTTTTTCCAGAATGTCAGACATGTTATATGTATCTCACAGTCAATATTTGAATATTATTAATAGAGTTTTGGTTTTGCAAGAGATTTTACTTCTGCCCCAGTTGGCAGTTTGTTCATGTTATCATTAGTTTTTTTATATTGTTAATTTGAATTTGTATGAAAATGATATTGATAATAGTGCAATTGAATCAGCTGTCTCTTTATGAATACAATATAACATAATATAATTTATATTAAGAAAAACATGTAGGTATACAAAATAGTTTTGTCTATATAAACCAGATAGTACTGTAATTGTCAAATATGAAGTATTAACCACAGCTTCACTAAAGTTCAATGCATTATGAGATTCGTGAGTGTAATCAATACTTTTATTATCTTCTATGTTAAAAGTTATTACAGAGCCCTGGCATGAGAGTGCGAATTATATATATATATATATATATATATATATATATATATATATATATATATATATATATACATATAAATATATATATATATATATATATATATATATATATATATATATATATATATATATACACAGAGATTTTCACTTGCACTGTGATTTTGTACAATGCCACTGATCACTTGATTCATTGACCAATCATATATTCTCCAACATATTTAATAAATCACAAGTCAAGTTATTTTACCTACACGCAGGATTCCATTATAATGAATCATGATGCAATTCTTTCAAACACCTTGTCTGATTTTCGGAGAGATTAAACAAAATTAAACTTAAGGCTGCTTTCTAAAATTTCTCTGCTGCAAATGGCAGGACAAAATTGTGACATTAAGACGTTCAAAACGCATTGAGAGGCTTTTAGTTTCTGAGTGGCAGTAAAATGCAGGATAAAATGCTAATGGGAATCTACGTGGGAATTTACATGTGGCTGATCTGTGTGCCCTAGGCATCTTGATAGGGTACAGAAAGAGTTAAAAACGGTTCATATTCAGCAATGAGATCATTCAAAATGGATGAAAGGGTATGACCAAGCATACAAATCCTCAGCTATGTCGCTCAAAAGAGAGTTTAGACATTGTGTAACTCAAAAGCATTAAGCTGCTTTTCTGGTGTAAACTGTGAGCACTATTGACCTTTTCATAGTGATCTATATGTTTCATTGGTAACATGTATGAGCATCTGGGGAGTTTTGGATTTTATAATTTTTTTAAATTCTGTTTACATTTAAATTACATTACATTTTAATTATTGAGCACCGGCAGATTCCATTAACCTATTACAACAGGTGGACGTGAAAATTAACAAACTGTAAAAGCAACAAAATATAAAATTTTGAGTAAGGTTATGACACGTTGACACTTATTAAGACATACTGGCAAGGCTGGATTAAGAAGCTTTGGGCCTGGTGCAATTATACAGAAAGGGCCCCTTCTCTGGTTTTCCTGGATTTAACAACTCTTTTTTCCCCCTCTTTTTTTCTCTGGTTTCTGTCTACCTTTGGCTGTCTTTTTTTCTTTTGTTCTTTTCTTTTCTCCATCTTTGGCAATTTCCTTTGCCCCATCTCTTTTTTCATCTTACTTGCTGACCTCTTTTCCTTACTTTTTTCATCTTCTGTGATAAGATGTCACAAAATTAGTTTGTGAAAAGTCATCCCTGTTAGAAATTCCACAGTCAACTGTAAGTGGTAGTATGGGAAAGCGTAAGTGGTTAGGAACAGCAGCAACTGCTGAAAACTGCTGAAGCGGAAAACCTTGTAAAGTCACAGAGCGGGGCCACCAAGTGCTAAAGCATGTGGTACGTAAAAGCCAAGGCTGATTCCCTAGCTGAAGACTTTCAAACTTCCACTGGCATTAATATAAGCACAAAAACTGTGAGGCAGGAGCTTCATGGAATGCGTTTCCATGGCTGAGCAGCTCCATGTGAGCATCACATCACCAAGTACAATGCCAAGGGTCAAATCGGGTGGTGTAAAGCACAATGCCAATGGACTCTGGAGCATTGGAAAGTCTTCTCTGGAATGATGGATAATGCTTCTCTGTTTGGCAGTCAGTTCGGCATGCCTTGGTTTGGTGAATACCAGGAGAACATTACCTGCCTTACTGCATTGTGTCAACAGTAAAGTTTGGAGGAGGAAGGATAATGGTCAGGGGTTGGGCTACGCCTATTCCTCCCAGTGATGGGAAATCTTAATGCCTTAGCATACCAAAACATTTTGGACAATGCTATGCTTCCAACTTTCTGGGACCATTTTGGGGAAGACCCTTTTCTATTCCAGCATGATTGTGCCCCCGTGCCCAAAGCAACGTCCATAAAGAAATGGTTGGATGAATTTGGTGTGATAAAATTTGACTGGCCCGCACAGAGTCCAGACCTTAACAATATCAGCTTTTATGGATATATAGTTGATCTTTTGGCTCCTGAGTCCTACCTCCCCTTGAAGACTTGAGTGGTTAGAAGCTCTGCATTTGGTTGAGAAATATACCAGGGAACATTCCATGTTAGGTCATGTGGGGGTCCCTGGCTTCTATAGTAGTGGCTTTGGGTAGAGCCAGGGCTGTCCATTCTTAGGCTGCTTTTAAAAGAGTTGCAAACAAGAAGAAAAGTGGGGAAGGTATGGTCAAATGCTGGTCCCCTTCCTAGAGAAAGAGCCAGGGAGTTGCCAGTTATGTCGATGAGGGATAGCATGAGGGATAGCACATCCTTTTACGGAGTGAGATCACAGAAGATGAAGACTGAGGGACCAGTGGAAATTCACTCTCACATTTTCACCATTTTTTGGCTTGAAATATGGCACTTTTTTAACCAAAAGTCATTACAGCCTTTATTGTAATGCTTCCATTCATATGTGCCAGGCAACTGCAGCTTGGGTCTGGTTGCTTCATCATGACCTCGCTACAAAGACAACCACAAGTGTTTGATACGGGGTTGTCTTTGAAACTTTTACAATGCCCTCAGCTATCTAATCTCTCCCACGTCAGCAAAAGGCATGGTTAAAATAAGGCAGTGTAGTGCTGTGGGCCTATGTTAGAACCTGATAGACTGTTAAGTTAAAGTGGTATTGCAGTTAATGCACCTTAGACAATGTGTAAAACAAATACATTTTACACTCAGTATATATTTTAAGTAATTTTAAATTAGTCATGTTTTCAATTTGTTTATCTTAAATGCTAAAGAACATACCCTCTACTAGGAAGCGTCCACATGCTGCACAAGAATTCAGAATATGACTCAGAAGTACCATGCAGATGAGCTCCTTAAAATTATATGACCTTTTGACTCTCTCCAGTTAATGTTGATCCCTTAATGCATGTGTATCTGCTTTAAGCTTTGAAGGAGACTCAAATTTAAACAGTGTGTAAGTAGGCTTCCTGTCTTTGTAGTCTCACCTTGAATTTACTGGAAAACTGTGTTTTCTTGATCTACATTTCTTTACTGTAGAAAGTTACTTTTTTCCCTAAGATCCGGTGGGAATGTAGGTCCAGAACTTATGTCGGGAATAAATCACTTGTAGGCATGGGCATCTGCAGTACTTTTTTTGGGAGGGGGTTCTTAATGTCCTTTTCCACTCTAATCCCAATATTACCTTACCTTGCCTACCCATAACCAGACACACACTCTAACATACCCAAACACACATGTATACTAACATACCAAGACATGCACTAACATACCCAGAAATAGGCATACAAACACTAACATACTCAGACACACATATACACAGTAACATACTCACACACACACTAACACACCCAAAAAGACACATTAACATACGCATAAACACACACACTTGCATACGCCCCTCCTCACACCCACTAACATGACCAGACACGTACATACACATACTAATATACTCAGACACAGACACACACTACTCACTTACCCTGCAAAGCCTCATGTTGTCTATACTGCTGCAGGGTCACTCATTGTTACATGAGCCGGTTGAACCTCACCACCTCCGTGAAATTAAGGTGACAAAGAGGTAAGTACTGCTTGTCACGTCTTTATGCTCCCAAAGTGTATTTGGCCATACTGGCCACTGGCCCTTTGAGCTTTTGCCTGGTGTGGTAGGTGACCAGTACAGGTCTGCACATGTTCAGTGGAGGTAGGCTGGACTTTTACTCCCACTGCCCTGGGATCAAATACTGCCTTGGAGGCCTAATATCCAGCTCTGATTGCCAAACCACATAGATAATAAACATGTGACAATGCAATAAAACTGTAAGAATGCTGAAAAATATAAGGATGTACTTTTAGTTGCTACGATTAGATTTTTTATCGCACTGTATTTTAAATATGACATGGAAGAGTGATTCAATTTGAATGAGTAATATTTTAACCTCCTCCAACGAAAGAATCAGACATTAAAGAGATATTAAGTGCATTTTATGTATGTTTCCACATTATCAATCATTGATTACTTTTGGCACGGCTTTACTTCTATTTGAATTGCAGCTTCTTTTGTGTTCTTTAAGACCTGAAAAGGGAGGAATACCTCCTACACCATGATCGTTAACTGCAGATGGCTGGCCATTTATCATTTTATTCTTAACTATGGATTCCATGCTTTCTTTAACTCAGAGATCTCTTTCACTGTTGATCACTTCTTTGTAATCGTTTTGTTATCCGCTGAACTGTTCTAACAATTAACATATAAAATAAATTCATGGAGGTAAGTTTCCAGGTATATATATATATATCATATGCAATCATAGCTAAAAACAGTATTAATAATAAGTTATACTCATTAAAATAAATAATGATGAAGGTCAGATAAGTGGAACATGCATTACATTTATTTAACATAATTTTGTTTATCATATACACTCTCGATGTTTGTTCTTATTAAAGACTAATTAAAGAAGATCAGCTTGAAGATTGTTGCACATACTTATTCTGGCAATGAGAAACATATAGAACCTAATTTTTTGTGGATGTCCCTCAAAATGCTCCTTACCTGCTCAGGTAGGAGTTGCTCTATCTGCCTTTTCCCTAAAAAGATGAGCTTATTCCAGCACCTCTGTTGTCCTAACTGTATATAGACAAGCAACTTAAACTACGACCATTTTTTCCGGCGTATAAGACGACTTTTTAACCCATGAAAATCTTCTCAAAAGTCGGGGGTCGTCTTATACGCCGGGTGCTCAAACTTGCCAAGCCGGACTGGAGAATCATGATTCCCCATGAAGCCCCTAAAACTGTAGCGTCTCTCTAGGGAAGGGGCGAGCGGAGAAGCCACCTCCCCTGGGCCGGTCTTCAGGGCTGCGCCGAGGTAGGTGCAAGATCGTGATCTCCCCAACTAGCCCTGATCAGCGGGCGCCCAATGAGCAGGGCTGGTTGGGGAGATCACGACCACCCTCTAACTAGCCCAACATTGGGGAGCTCGAGGTCTGGCACTTCAGACCTCGGCTTCCGTGCTCCCTAATCACTACTAACATACGCCTGTCCATACATACACATTTATACACTGCCCTCACCACACACCCCTGCCTTTACTCACACACACACACACACACACATATATATATATATATATATATATATATATACACACACACACCAGCTTACAAACACACAAATACCTACACTGCTCTTACACACACCTGACCATACAGGGCATCAATAGCCCGGCGCGTAGTGATTAGGGAGCACGGAAGCTGAGGTCTGAAGTGCCAGACCTCGAGCTCCCACAACTGGATGGAAGATAGAAGATGAGAAAGGTAAGAGATGGGGAGAAAGGGGTGTAAGTGCAGTGTATGTGTATATATGTGTGTGTAAGGTCAGTGTATGTGTATGGTCAGGTGTGTGTAAGAGCAGTGTAGGTATTTGTGTGTTTGTAAGCTGGTGTGTGTATATATATATATATATATATATATATGTGTGTGTGTGTGTGTGTGTGTGTGTGTGTGTGTGTGTAAAGGCAGGGATGTGTGGTGAGGGCAGTGTATAAATGTGTATGTATGGACAGGCGTCTGTTAGTATGTGTAGATATATATATATATATGTGTGTGTAAGGGCAGTGTATGTATGTATATGTCTGTATGGGCAGTGTATGTGTATGGACAGGTGTGTGTAAGGGCAGTGTATGTGTATATGTGTGTTTGTAAGCTGGTGTGTACGTGTATATCTGTAAAGGAAGGGGTGTGTGAGGGCAGTGTATGTCTATACATGTGTGTGTGGACAGGCATATGTTAGGGAGAGCTGACCCACCCAACACAAATGTTTTCTGGGACCTATAGAGCAATCTTTTTATTTTTTTCATTTTAATATTAAGTAAAGCCTTAAGCAGTATTACAAATGCTAACAAATTTGACTTGGTTTTCTAATAATAAAAACAATATACCACTCAACATTTCATAGGTGGACTGGCTAGTGAGTACGTTTTAGTTCAGAAAGCTAATGATGTAACGGAATAAGAAATATTTTCCACATACCTGCCAGCCTTGGTTATAATCATTTCGGTGCCAGCTTCATGAAACTTCTTCCAAAGCTCCTTTTCATGAAGATACACCTTGATATTTTCTATGGTCTAAAAAATGTAAAATGTGTGTCAACTTTTTGCCTTTAAAGACCTGTTACCACATTCCTTTGAAACATGTATAAAGATAATAAATAAATAAAAAATACATTGTGGTCCTCTCCATGGTGTTATTAATTTGATTTCAATTAATATCTTAATCCAGCAGATCTGGATTTCTATTTATAGATTCTGCCACTGGAGTGTTGCTATTTAGTTAAATATGTATTAGTCTCTGGAGACAAATGTTATTGCGATGCTAGAATCAATCACTGTTCTGTGTACCTTAATCAATTAATAGGGAAAGAAAGAAAGAAAGAAAGAAAGAAAGAAAGAAAGAAAGAAAGAAAGAAAGAAAGAAAGAAAGAAAGAATTTTACTATTTTATTGTGGATTATGAAAGAGTAGGAAAAAAAGAGACATAAACATTAGTATAAGTTTTAGTATCTCACTTCTAGCATTGCCAAGAGCTAAAATCAGAAGGCCCACCAGGGACGAAACTCACACTAGATAGAAATAAAATGCCTTTCCTCAGCCAACGTTATAAACAATATGGCAGATAACCAAAAGATGTAATGCTTATACATGTAATAGTGTGATCTTCATTCAGCTATTCAAAACTTTAGTCATACAAGCATACTGTTGCCCTGAAAGTAATCTGCTATAATCTGTTACAAAGTAAAGGTGTATGGCAGGCAATGTACAAAGTTCATTTTCTACCCTTCTTGAGATGTTGCATCATGTAATTTATCACACATACTTTTTACTCTACACATGCAAGACTTCCCTTGCATGTAGGTATAAGAAAAGCTGATTTGTTTCTGGTATCAAAAAAGAATAGTATGCAATGTAACCTAATTTAAATATCACAAATCAAAAGGATAAATCAAAACAGAGCCTGGCCCTTTACTGGTCATTTATGGAGAAAATAGCCAAATTGCCAGGTTTGTTCACAAATGAACACAAGACCACTTATGCACCAAGAAGCCATGGAACTTTATGCTATGTCTCTGGGAGGATTTTACCCATGATGTACCTATTTTCTGGAATTCCTGTCCCTGGCGCGGGTTGAGGGGTTTGCAAGAATGGGATGATGGGCATGCAGCACCAGTTCCAGGTAGCAAGAAGAAAAATAAACCAATTTTTAGTTTGCCATAGGGCCCCTAGGCACATGTAGCACAATTGCCCCTCAAAATAAATAAATAGAATTATTTTTCTAGACGGATGCATCACAGATAAGATGTAAAAAGGGCATGGTTGGGGTAATATAGCCATTATCATGTACTTCGTATGGCATCGCTAAGCTGTTTGCGTATATGTCTGTTTTCGTACCATTGTATGCAAATTATTTCACTTTTCATATTTTACATTAGAAACTCAGTCCAGGTTCACTAAGTGCTGTATATATTATTATTCATTAGTAAGTTAAAGTTGGGTAGGAGACCTACACTATATGAAAAAACTATTGGGACACATGACCATTACACCAACAGGGACTTTGATGACATCACATTCTAAGTACAATAATATGAAGTTGCCCCCCCCCCCTTTGCACGTCTAACAGCTTTCACTCTTCTGGGAAGGTTTTCCAAAAGATTTTGGAGTGTTTCTGTGCAAATGTTTTGCCCATTCATATTGGACTTTCATCCAGGTCAAAGGGGTTGAGGTCTCTGTGCGGACCAATTAATTTCTTCCACACCAAAGTCCTCCAACCATGTCTTTATGGACCTTGCTTTGTGCCCGGGGGCACAGTCATGCTGGAATAGGTAAGGGCCTTCCCCAAACAGTTGGAAGCATTGTCCAAAATGTCTTGGTATGTCCCATTTTTCCTAAAAAAGCAACTAGTCTACCTATGCCATATCCTGGTTCCTGCATTGTATATGTCCTACAAGCTCTGGTCCAAGTGGAACAATGTAACCAAGATTTCCTGCTGCAAGAAGGAAGCAGCTGTTTTGCAATGCCCTATGCAACTCTTGAATTAACCTTCCTGGAATCATTAGATATAAAACCACTAAAATAGTTGTATGTATTTAAAATCAACATGCAACTCAATGTGAACTCTAATTTTGATTTCATTATATATATATATATATATATATATATATATAAATCTGTTGTAATATTGTTAAAGGGAAAGTCCCATGAAAAAAAGACAAAATACAGTGCTGTATACAGTAATTTAGCACTGACAACAACCTGGTTTTATGTCCTTTTGTTAGAATAAAATTTATCTGCAGACCTGGAGGTAGCCATGTGATATTTTGGGTGAAATTCCCTGCACAAACACCACATTAAGCTGACTCTGTTACTATTTAGCCTTTTAAGTCACAATGTCCGACTAGGTGATTAATAATTGGCCATTGTCAGGGTTTATCTAGTAGGACTGTTTTAAGCAAAGAAAATGTTGGTTTAATCTGCTATTATTATTTTTAAAAAAATACGGTGGCTGTTTATGTTCTTTATGTTCCTAATTGTCTATAACTGGTTCAGGGATGGGTGAGGATCTTGACTTAATGATGGATACTTTAAGAGATACTGTAGATATCAGTTTATATAAGGTGAACTTCAAAATCTAATTACCCCATCTCCATGACCCATCTAAATCTTAATTGGTGTTGAAAGGGTGGTTTGTGATTTAAACATTAGCCGAAAATAACTTCTAAGCAATTTAGTGAGGTTCTCAGAATATTAATACAACAAATTGATTCATTAATTATGTCAATTTCATATTCTAAAAATATTTGTCTACATTCCTCAAGACATGTCTAAAGAACTTCAACATAACATAATAAGCTGAAATAAACACCAAGAACATGTGCTAAGAGGAAAACAGAATAATCCAGTAACAATTGAACCCATTCAATTTCAGCACATGCAGTGTAGCATAAAAAAAAACAGACATCACGTTGCTCATATACCGAATTATATGCCATTATTGGGGTTACATAGATTTATTGCCATGTCACATTCACAGTCACTTCCATAGTTAAAGCTTCTTATCCATCCATTATTTAATTCATTGCTCTATATAACACCAAATTCCAAAGCACTGTACAAATGGATATATGTTTACTATCATCCTAATATTTGGCATAGAAGTGTCATTATGTTATTATTTTACAACGTAAGTATAGATAGTTTGATACATATTAAATGCAAAAGCAAAATAAATATTTAACACCAATATAAACAGACATGAAAACAAACATCGTGCAAAGTACTCACAATACTGGCTGTACCACATTGAATGTAATGAGCTTCTGCTGTGGCAATGATATCTGCTACTATCAAAGTTTTCCTTTGTTCTTATTGGACATGCAGTGGTTAAGACATGGAAACAATGCATGCTGTGCTGCGATATCAGATAGACGCAGTAATTGTGTGCAGACATTGAAGCAGTTTGCAACCATTGTTTGGATTCGTGCCCCTACGAACTGAATTGCTAACTTATGAACATGATTTTCGCATGCAATCTTGGTGAAAGGAAAATAAATGCTGAAAGAGTTATACTGGGGAAATAAGGCTTCAGACGTGGAAAGATCTGGAAGAGGAGGGGGCAAAGTGTTACAGAAGAAAGGCTGCAAGGGTGTGAAGAAAGCTAGAAATTTAGAGAGCAGGGTGGTTCTAGGTGTCTTAGGGAAAAAAGAACACAGACTCAACCTCTAAGACAAATTAGGTACAAATCATTGGGTTTTAACCTGTGTTTTTATAAGAAGCATCCTACAAAAAACACTGTTGTCAATGTAGTACAACAGTCCCACTTTTGATTAAAAACTATTTAAACTCTACAAACCCTATTTTAATAATTATAATTAAAAATAATTTATAATTAAAATAAGTTGTGAGAAAACCCAAACGTGCTTATATGAAGACAAAATACTAATATACTTACAAGAATAGTGAGAAAAACAAGTTGTCTTTAAAATATGTGAAATTTAAGTGAGAAAGTCTTTATAATCAACAAACATAATCAATTTTGAATCAATTTTTGTAGCTTCTGCTACAAATGTTTGTGGGTAAACTTTCTTTTACAAATTTTCACAATCTTGTACCATAGACCACAAGCAATTATATGGACATATATTTCACACTTTATTAAAAAATGGAAAGAAAAAAGAATGCTCAGGAGGTTGCAGTAGCTGTGAAGGTGTTAGAACGTTTAACTTTCTCTTTATAAAAGCAATTGAAGAAATACAATAAAATATTCATTATATTACAAGCTGTTGGAAAACATGTAAATCTTTCAAACGTTCTATCCAAAGACTGTTTAAAAATGGAGTATTCTTTTTTTTTTTTTTAAATCCTACACATTGCCAATATTTTATTAAGCTACTTTGACCAAAGCTCAGTATTATTTAGCTACATTATTTAGATCCATTCTCAACCTTTCGTCGCGCATTGTCTATGTGTCATGTCCCACGCTTTTATTTGATCCATATGGAATTTGGGGTGAGCAAAAAAAGTTTGTAACGGGGTGTATCGTTTTCCTTCTTTACATCAAAAAATCCCTGTCAGCTGCCAGGTCTGTGGTTTATGCTGCATCTGATCTGACACAAATTCAAGAGAGACTTATATAAACCATTATGTGGTTTATTTACAAAAGTCATACATAATTTAACTGACAATAATGGTGTCCATAGGATACCTTGTGAACAAAGCTATAATGCTAATAAAATAGGTGTGTACTACATTTCCATAAAGGCAGATAAACATTAATTTACTTTTAAAAAAAGTTGTTTTTTAAATAGAAAGCATGTGGTCTAAATTTTGTCACGTTAAATACGGCAATAATAAAAATAAATATCACGTTTTATATTTATATATCATATACATTAAAAAAACACACGCAATTGAGTTATAAAAACTAACATATTTAGAGCTGCAAATTATTTCTCAATAATAAAAATATTAGTATTTTGCATGAAAATGAACAAAGGAAATGTCACAATAATGAGTGATATTTTACCATGGCCTTCATCAAAGGGTTAAATTGTCAAGTTGTAGGATAACTGATAGGACACATCATATGGTAAAGCAGTATAAGCAGGTTATGAAGCATACATAGGAACAACAATAATGTCTCAATTAATAACAAGCTGATTTTCTGCCATAGTCAACAACTAGGAGTTGGTCAAGTATTATGACATCTGATGACACATTGTATTGCCAGAAGGGAGGCAAACCACGACAGAGTAAAGTTAGCCATATCCGGCCCAGATAACATTGGATGAAACTTTCCATTCCATGAGAACCCCAAGCACCTCAAGCCAGGCACTCAAGGCCATAACTCTAACTTTAATAAAATATGTAACACAAATATAAAATGTGTCAGTGCTATTTATTGTTATTATATAATGAATAAGGCTTTTAAAAAAAAACTTTATTATGTTTATCATTTGTAAGATTTTTTTTTGTTTATTCCTTCTTCACTGTGAATGTTAACCATCTTAACACCTGGGTGTTTATTCTGAATGTATTCCTTAACATAGAAAAGGCTTGTGACAATTTGTGACAATATATATGGCATATAGAAGGTGATGCCTTTCTCACCAAATTCTCATCAAATTCCATCTACCCTTGTGAGTTTATGAGCTCACGCTCTCTAAATGTTTCCCTACCTTCTCTGCCAACCACTTCCGCTTCTGCATCTTCTTGTTCTTCATCTTCTTTCTTCTACCTTTTGTCTTTCATCTTCTCTCCTTTATCTTTTATCTTCTCTCTTCTTCTATCTTCGTAATAGGACATAACATGGCGGAAACTTCTGACAAAATGATAGCGTTTCCAGTAACGTCATCCTCATCTAACTGTGGTAGAGAATGTCACTGAAATGTTGCCCTAAGGTGAAATTCCAAAATCTTGGACCCTTTTGCTGCCATTCTCTCCTTTGATTGGAGTATTATGGTTATGTCCTCAGAGATGCAGATAAAGATAAAAGATAAAGGAGAGAAGATGAAAGACAGAAGGTAGAAGAGAGAATATGAAGAAAAAGAAGATGTGAAACGGAAGAAGCAGAAGTAGTCGGCAAAGAAGGGAAACATTTAGAGAGAGTGAGAGAGTGAATGAAAATAAGTACTGGCTCCCCTGAGGGTGGTTATAAGAGGCAATTGTTAGAGGTGTTATGAATATTAACCCACCGTATTGGGTGGCACTACAGTTGGTGAGTGAAATACAAATGCATAAGTCTATTACTTACATATTCAGATTAAAGATCTACTGGGGTTATGATAATCTTCTGATGGTTTCTTAATTTTTATAGTTTCAACTATGCAAATCAAGCAGCAATTATAGGATAGTGCTAGAAAACAGAATTCTCCTCAAAGGTAAATTCCCACTATAACCTGTGACGTATCCCAGCCTAGGTCGACTAGGCCCAGGCCTAGGGTGACAGGTCCAGGGTCTGTGACAGCAGTCCCACTGGTGCAAAATCAGGGTACAGATCTTCCTCTTGGGGGATCAACCCCCCTGTGTCCTGCCACACAATGAGCCGGTTATAAGGCAGATCTTTGATCTCCCCAACCTGTCTATTTCTCCCTATGGATGCTGTGCAGGCTCAGCACAGCCTCTATAGACTTCATTAAAAGGTGCTCTGTTTCCTAAAGGTACAAAGAGTCTTTATGGTATCGGAGACGCTGACCATGGAGTTGGAGGGGACTGGGTCACTCGAGGACAGCCCCAAAGGTAAATACAGCACTGACTATGACAAATAATGAAAGTACTGAGACTGAAATGCAGGATAAACAATATTGCAGCATTGCAAATTGTGCTATATTATTTGATTCCTGTGGTGGTGGAAGCAGGATCCATATAGTCACTAGATGCCCAGCTGAGAAAAATGTAATCACTACCATCAGGATCTTGATACCATGTAGAAATATTTTTTAGGCCTACAAAGATAGCTAGTGGGTAAACAAACATATAATTTCTACGCAGGAAATGTGCTTTCCTGCATTGTGTAGGATGGAGTCACGGCCAGGGCTGCCCACTGACGTCAGGAATGCACCCAATGTCAGTGGGCGTTCCTGGTGACATCAGTGGGCGTTCCTGCTGACATTGTGGGAAACGCCCCTATTTAAAGGCGAAATGTGCGAGGAGTTGGGCGTGTCAAGACCCCGCTCCCGCGACCTGGAGGTATTCGGTTGTTGACCCGGAGAGCCGGAGAAGCAGTTCACTGGGCCAAACCCGGAGACTCCCCGGGGAAGATTATCTTTGGCTGTTCATTTCTACTTCTCCACCTCCACAAATCTCAGGATTAATCAAATTAAAATCTGTACCACTGACAGTCTTCAGAATGTCTGTACTACTGAATGTTTCTGAGCTTATCTGAAGAGCCACACGTTTGTTTTGTAATGACCTGTAACTAAGGTACATATATCAAACACATTACTGTCATCATTTAGTATTATACCATCTTAACTGTGAACAGTGAGTTTACACATTGATTAATCACCATGTCAGCCCGTAACATTATCCTGAGACATTAATTAATCATATGTTTATATAAATCATTGTCAAAGGTCTTAAGGCTGTAATGGATTTCTGATTTTAGGGAAGCTGCAGAGAAGTCTATCAGGGTATGAAGATAACATTATTCCTACCAATACAGGGCTTAATTTATTCTTAATCCACTTTAGCATAATTTATAATTTTGTGAGATAACTTTCATGACTATGCCATTAGTTACACCAACATTACTCATTGGAAATATGACCATGTTTGGTTTTAATTCCAGTTACATGTAATGTAAGAACATCATACTGGATTTAAAACAATATTGGATTTTTTTTTTCTATTCTTGATTCTTTATACTTTTTAATTTCTAGACCCTTCTACTTTTCCCACAAGAACATCCTCTAAATTTCTCACCTTCAAAGGAACACTTTACCAATATTCTCATTTCTTTTATGTTTCAGAGATGGTGTCACAAGTCTGGAATTGAGGGGAATTGAGCATGTTTAGGAAGACATTTGCGCTATATATATCCATCATGGATAGGCAAAGTGTGCAAACAACAACAGTGTCAGTGGAAAGGTTTATAAGAGACCATAGAACAACATTAAATTATTATTATTATTTATTGTTTTATATAGCACCATCATATTCCATAGCGCTGTACAATGGGTAGACAGGACATAACAAGAAGTATATAACATAACAATTTGACAGGTGAGGAGGGCCCTGCTCAAATGAGTTTACAATCTAGAGGGAGTTAGGATTTATTACACAATAGGTAAGGACCGAAGGCGGGGGGGGGGGGAATGGATAGGCTGAGGGAGGGCATTCTAGAGGATAGGGGCAGCCCTTGAAAAATCATGCATGCATGAGTAAGTGTCCACCATGAGCATGAGTGGCAGCTCCTGCAGAGGCTATTCTTAATATGTCACCCAACTGTGTATAGCACTGCAGAGCATGCTTCTTCTTTATATGTCAACAATATAAATAATAAATAAAAAAAAATAAATGTGCAATGTTTTCCATTTTAGGGCAACTATTCCAAAACAAAATGGTTAAATGACACGCCAAACTCTTAAAAAGCAAGACGCCCATAATAATGAATTCCCTTTACCTCTGAAATTTCACATAGATTGTGGTTTCAACCATTTGGAATAAAAGCATCATTTTCTGGAAAAGTTTTCTAGCCATTATGACCAAGTTGGGTATTATAAATATATTTTCTCATAAAACCAAAGATCTCTTGCGATCGCTTTTACACAAGACTCGTCCAAAAATACAGTTATAAAACAAATAATTTACTATCATTGCCACAGGTGGCTCTATTAAAACCCTTTTTCCATTTTCTCTAACATTTTCTTCTTTCCAAACTACAACAAATGTTTTTAACTACCCTTTTTAAATTAAATACTTTTTTATATTTACTGATAGACATCCAAAGATGATCTATACAGTGGAAAATCATGCATGTGACCTGGTGAATGTACTCATAACTTAATGATTTATAAACAACCACATAGTTGCTTTTTTCACACAAAAAAAGAGAGAAGTATTTCATTAGGAGTGCCATCCAGACTGGTATCTATATTCCTGTTAAAAAGAAGACAGTAACAAAATATATAAAGCTTATCTGCACAATTTAAAGATTACCCACCCTTTTCCTAAAGAGAAAGGAGATCACAATGGGAACGTTTTGCAAAACAACATTACAAAGATGATAATAACCCTTTAAATATAAGCTATAAGGAGTTAGACTATATGACCAAAAGTATGTGTACATAATTGAGTTTAAGTGTTTCAGCCACACCAATTGTTAACGTCCTAGCATCACTCACTGCAGAGTTCCAGAGTTCCTCAACATCAGCACATGCACTGTGCGTTGGGAGCTTTATGAAATGGGTTTCCATGACCGAGCAGCTGCACACAAGTCAAAGATCACTATGCACAATGGCAAGTGTTAGCTAGAGTGGTGTAAGGCACACAGCCACTGGACTCTGGAGCTTTGGAAGCGTGTTCTCTGGAGTGATGAATCAAGCTTCAATAACTGAAGGTCTGATGGATGAATCTGGGTTTGGCGGACATCAAGTTAAAGCTAGTTAGTGCCCACTGTCAAGTTTGATGGAGGAGGGATAATGTTAGGGGCTCCTTTCTAGGGTTTGAGCTAGGCCCCTCAGTTCCAATGAAGGGTATGTTAATGCTACAGCATACAAAGACATTTTAGGCATGGTTTGTCGAGTTTTGTGTGGAGGAATTCAAGTGGCTTGCATGGAACCCCGACCTTAATGCCATTAAGGTATTCAAGACAGATTACATGTAATGATCAAAAACAATGTTACTTTGGTACTTTTAAAGTAATAAAAAAAAGAACACATCTCTAAGTCTAAATAATCAACATTAACAACATTAAAAAAAAGATTTGATGCGATGAAATATTATTCTAATAAACAAAACTGAGAAAAAAATGTAAGATCCAGTGTAAAAGTAAAAGGTGAAACCCCACACTGTGCAGTCTACACAGAACAATTTGTCCAAGAAATGGGAAAAACTAGATCCTCAAGAGGTATTTTTTGACACTTCATTCACTCCTACAATGAAAGGCTTGACCTAACTTCATGAAAGAAGTTACAATTCTACCTTTTGCTTACGTGAGCCAAAAAATATTACCTAGCATTTCTCAATGGAAACATAATAATTGGTATCTTTTGTTATGTCACCACTGAAATGCGTGAAGTTCAAAAATACAAAAATTGCTAGAAACGGTGGGTGGGAAAGTAAGCACGATACTTCTCAAAAAGAGAACAGCTCTTATCAAATGTATTTTCAGTTACCAATCATCTCAAACGGTAACCATGTAGCATTTACATGTTATTATTATTCTTATAGAGGCAGGTGTAGATGTGTGATACAGTGAGAAAGAAGAATTCCACAATTCGCTACAATCATCATTTAGAAATAATGTAAACTTGTCAAGTGCTTAACCCTCGCAGTTTACAGTACCTTTAAAATTGTCCAAGAGAATACCATGTATGAAAGAGACTCAAGAAAGAGTAGACGGTGTATGGGTGTGTTTGCTGAAATTGCTAAATTCTGAGCGCAGCCTGCATAGTTTTATGCCTTTGGAAGCCTTCAAAGGCAGCCCCAATCATCTGCCCCTCGAGTAGACTTGTAGGGACCCCTTCTTCAAAGTTAGACAGGCAGAAGGAAGTGTACACACAAGTATCCAAATTAAAAAAAGGGTAATAAAGTGCTGTTCCACACACAATTGAACACAGTCTGTCACAAGTGCACAAACACCCACATTGGCCCCTGTCCAATAGGAGCCCCAACACCAGCTCCACCAACCCTTCCCCCAGCCGTGCATACCGCTGCTCCTGTGGGCCGTGCTCCCTCAGTTGCAACACACTGTGATTTTAATGGACAAAATGAGCTTTTCTTTCAAAAACAAGAACATTTCTAAATGACCTCAAACTTTTGAACAGTAGTGTATGTGATGAAGTACATAAAATTGTATCTTTGCTACCCACGTCTCTTTTTTTCTCTTAGGATATAAGATATACTATCACTTTAGTGTATTACTTTGCTATATAGAAAAAGCAGTGAGCACTGTACATAAACAGTAAGAAGTGCATTCATAACTATGTTTCTTAGTTATCCAGGGCCACAAAGCTACAAGCAAGAGCCAGAAATGATTAAAAGAATGCAAAGGCACGTTACTGCTTAGTATCATTTCTTATTTGCTCAATTTCAAGAATGCAGAATGTCAAATTCCAATGAATTAACAGAATAAGAACACTTTTTTTGTGAAACAAAAATGTGTTTTTTCTATCAACTCCCCTAAATCTGCTAAATCCAAGGCCTGCTTTGGCTGTGAAGGAAATCCATAACTTGTCATTTGGAATGTGAGGGGTTAACAATCACAATAAAGTGAAATATGGAAAATGTACATATATACATGTCACTTTTTTATAGTAAATTTTTAGCAGTGTAGTATATTGTAGAAATGCTGTAACTGTAAATGATAAATGTATTTAAAACATAACTTTTATTCTGCAAAATGTATTCTAAAACCTATATACGGTATCTCCTGAGAAATAACTCCAAAGTTATTTTAAAAATTATAATTCTAGTTAACAAACATGAGTTGTAGGCAACTTTGAGGTATACAATGCTGTCAAACAAACTAAAAAATATATTTCAAATTGATTTATATGATTTTTTTTAAAGTCTGTCACTTTTGCCAGTATAACCTTGTTTACAAGTGTGATATAGTTTAATTGCTTTGATGTAGAACGGGTTTGTCCAACTTGAGGAACCTGGATGAACCACTTGTATATGCTTCTGTTGTATCACTCTGAAGACTCATATTTACTATACAGTATATGAATATATTCATATGTCAAGTAATCAATCAATAATAAATGCACAAATGAATACAGACAACCATTATTGTGTAACCAGGGCTATCTGGGGTGGTACAACCACTAAAGTTGTAAGAGGACCCAGCTGTCCTGAGGGCCAACTCGAGGAGACAACGTCTCAAGTTGTTTTTCTAAAAGAACATAAATGCTTGGCGTCAACTCTGCAGAGCTCATGATGGCATATTATTGGACCACCAATAAGAGGGGGTTGGGGAGGAGTCATCACTGGCAGAGGCATCACTAGTCTCCTGCCATGCCTTGATGACGCCTGTGTGTTGGGACTGGACGTGATCTTGCAGACATGATCCAAAAGCAGCAGTAAGGTGGCTGAAAAGCTGCAAACCAGATATAGAGAGTGCCTTCTGATATTATAATTTGTAATGATCTCAGTGTCATTTTAGACACCAAACAGCTTGTCAATTCCATTGTTGTCCCTAAACAGCTTGTCTATGCCACCAAGCAACATAATGTTGAACAGTAGATAGTAACTGTAGATTGGGCTTCGGAAAGGGAGGCCATATTCCTTTGCTGAACTTCATGGGGATTGTAGTTATAGACTGAGGTTGTGGTGGCCTTTTTGTTGTCGACTGCAGCTCCATGATATACAGTCAGCCATTACTGGTTGGACACCACATAAATTGTAGACTGTGTGCCAACCAGGTTGCATGTAACATATTTGGCCCAAACAGCTTGCCTTTGCCATCTTTATCACTTAAAAGTTTGTCAGTGCCCCACAACAGGTGGGTCTGTGCCATCTGTGACCCCAAACAGCTTGTCAGTGCCTCCAAAAAGCTTGTCTGTGCCATTTTTGCCATCAAACAGCTTGTCTGTGCCCCTAAACAGCCTGCCTGTGCCATCTTTGGTACCAAAAAAGACAAGTGGAAGAAAAAATCCTGCTGCTATGGGGTCATCTGGGGAGAGGGGGCAAAGACCATTTGTCCTGTAATTTCTGATGGTGGCTCTGTGTGTAACTATGAACACATTTGAGCAAAATAAATTTATAGATTTTTTAATGTTTTTATACTGCTGTTGAATCAAAGCTTTAACCTAATCTGGAGATAATCTCTGTCGCAATTCAAGCACATAAAGAGTAAGTGAAATAGGTTGAGTTATGATAAAAATGTGGCTCCTTCAAATTGGGCAAGCTATCATAACTATAATGCAGGGAAAAAAGTCAAAAGCAAGTTTTCTACACAAAGTCTTATTTATTTTCCTAAGGACAAACCACAAATAAGGACATGTGGCATTCCTCACAACCACTCAGTGCCATCAGTATAGAAAACCTGTATATTTTGTTGGAATGCATGTTTAAACATATTTTCTGACATGCTTTCAGTATGTCATGACTAATTTATGGGCAATGGGACTTGAAAAATGTACAAAAATCATACACACAATATCTTTTTACTAATGATTTGGTTATTTATACAACAGCCTATATATAGCCCTGAAATGCAAGAAAGGAATGGCCGGGTCTTCATTATTGTTATGCACACCGTAAAATAATTGAAAAAACATTGAAAATGCTGTTACTAATACTAATAAGGTATAGAGGAGTTTATACGCAGTAATCCACTTAGTATGCCAAGTCAACTCTTTATATCCCTCAACTTCAAAACCAAGAAGCACTTGAATGTTGTTTATCTTATGGAAAGTATCAGGGGTTATTCTAATTCTTGCATTTGTAGTATATAATATACAAACGTCTCCTCTAACGCCTGTTCGTGTCAGCTTGAATAAAATACACATTGAAATACATCAGATTCTGAATAAATACCATGTATCCAGACATTAGCCCCAACAATCAATAGCTTAACTGGTTGTTCTTAATACTACAATGTATTTGAAAGATTCATTCAGCGTTTGTAAAAATAACATATTATATATCACTTTCATCAGAAATGTATGTGTATGTGGGATTCACTCATTTTTCATTGAGAGAAAATCTACAACATGATTCTAATCATTCTATAGTGAGCCAGACACAGACAGAGGTACAGCATGGCTCCCATCATTATATAACAAGGCAGACACAGACGGTGGTACAGCATGACTCCTATCATTACATAATAGCCCCAACATGGATGGTGGTACACCATGTCTCCTATCATTATATAGTGATCCAGACACAGACAGTAGTACAGCATGACTCCTATCATCATATAGTGAGCCAACAGCTCCTTTCCCGCTGCTTTCCCGCTCCTTTCTTTGTATGCATCTTCTTGTTCTTCTGTCTTCTTTTTTCGTCCACTTCTGCTTGTGTCTTCTTTCTCCATCCACTTTTTCGTGAACCAGACCTCCCGGGGTACTTCTGCAAAAGTACAGAGCTACGGGGAAAACCTCTCCCCAGTTCCTCCGTCCATTCTTTTGCAAAAGTGCTCTAGGAGGCCTGGTTCACAAAGAAGCGAACAAAAGAAAGAAGACATGGAAAGAAGCAGGTGAAGAAAGAAGGCAAGGTAAGAGAAGAAGCAAAGCTGTGGGAAAGGAGACAGGAAAAGTGAAAGAGATCAGAAAGAAAAGGTAGGGAAACTCAGCAATCACAGACTTCACCCTTTGTGCTGTGGTTCCTGAACGATGTGTCCCTGCTATTCAGAGTGCCCAGGTGCAGTGCACCCTGTGCACCTGCCTAGACGCGGCTCGGTCTGGGAGAACAGTTACCGCGGGCTGCATGTTGGACGCCCTTGTTGTAAAGTACGGTAGTATAGATCATGCAGCAACCCTCTAACTCCATGGTCCAACATTTGTTGTCACTGATTGGCTGCTTGAAGCAGCCAACCAGTGGCGGGAAAGCATTCCCGTTAAAATGAATGGGAACACTTGCCACACATGCACACAGAGGTCTGAACAGAACCCTACCCAGAGTGTTAGCTGAACTAGCACTGGAACTGAAATTTTTGGCCACACACATCTCCTGCGCAACATTTAGCTGGTGGGGTGTGGAAAGTGAAAAATGTAATTAGCACTATGCGGCTATCATCATGGGCATCCGGATGGGTGGACAAGAGGGGGCAGGAGAGGGAGAAACAGTAGGCTGTATAGACTAGGTTAACTAGACATAGAGAGCAGAAAAAAAAACCATCTGGTAGTCAGGAGAGTGTAGCTGACAGAGAGGTTTGGCCTACTCTCTTCCTCTCCCTCTAGCTGGTCTCCTCCCCTTTAGGGACACAGTTTGCATGCTGCAGACATAAGTTTATTTCAACGAGGTATTGCAGCTACAGTTAGTTAATACTCCGGCTGTTGAGACTACATTTCCCCTGAATCTGAGCCAGTCTGTAATGTTAAGCATTAAGGGAAAGTGAGTACTTAACAACTGGAGTGCCAAAGGTTAGCTTTATATATAATTATTGATTGGTGCTGCATTTGCTGTGGAATGCACATTTCATGATTCTTAACTATCCATTTGAGTGCCAAATGTTAGCCACAATGGCTGCCACACTACAAGTGTGCTATTTTGGCTACAAACCTTTATGTCCCTTTTTTCTACTCTCTAGCTAATCTCGTTTTTATAACACATCAGAATGTTTGCTGTGCATAACTTTTCTTGACTGCAACTCCCGTAATGTTGAACAGTAGATAGTAACTGTAGATTGGGCTTTGGAAAGGGAGGCCATATTCCTTGCTTCGTGGGGATTGTAGTTATAGACTGGGGTTGTGGTGGCCTTTTTGTTGTCGACTGGAGCTCCATGATAGACAGTCAGCCATTACTGGTTGAACACCACATAAATTGTAGACTGTGGTGGCTGTGGCTAACCTTTACCACCCTAGCTACTGTAAGTTCACTTGTTGCCGGTCTGTTAGCTAATACTACCATGATCATATATTATTTATAGTAATAGGTAACTAACGTTTCCCTCCCACAAGAAAACCCTTCTCCTGAGTCAACAAAGTTAGGCAATGGGGAGGAGGTATTGGGGTGGAAGACGGGAAAGGAAGGTTGGGTATTTTATAAGTCTAAACTATTTCTGTTGTATTAACATGGTCAAATGAACTGTTAGGAGCAAAGATTAGGGCCTTGTATGTATAGTTCTTATGAGTTTTTATTTTAAAAATATAAAAGCAGTTGTGGATTACACTAGGAGGCAATTGCGTTTACCTGTTCTGGATCCTGGCTCTGTGGGCTGCTTAGTGCAGTGCTCAGCCCTGCTACTCCCAGCGCTGGGGATCCTGCGGTACTTTCCACATGGCCAGTTGATTGGGCTGTGGTAAACCCATCGTCATTTTCTGACAAACTCTTCTCTTGGAGCATTTCCTTCGTTAAAACAAAGGAATATCAAGTCATTTCATATTGTCACACACATTTAAGGTGAAAGATAAGGAGCAAAGTAAAAGAACTTATGATTTCTGTTCAACATAGCCATACCTTTAAATTAAGATCATTGTAAATTATTTCCCTGAAGATCATCATCAGAACATGGGCAGTAACTTCAAATTGCCATATGTGCAATTTTTCGTGGTGCACAAAACATAATGGTATGCATTATTTTACTTTTGATAGATAGAAACTGAAGCTTATCCTCCAGGCTGCAATATTTCCCAGGCAGACTAGCTGCTTATTTTTTTAAATTAAACCGGTCACCTTCACAATTTAGACAAATTCTAATACTGTTCATTTTAAAGAAATCTGAGTAGATATTGATCTCTTATAGAGATCACACCAAGCTGAGAACCAGTTGCATTTTGGACCATCATAGCAAGTGTTACAGCTGAAGAACTTCACATTCCTTTCTTGTAAACTATCTAGAGATTGGCATGTGTTCTTCAGTATACATCAAACCTTAGTGGACATAAAGACCTAAAGACCCAAAAGAGGCAACATCACCTTTAGCTCTAAGGCACAAGTATATTAGATAATTTTTGGCATTATTGAATATTTTGCATATTTTATATTTATACATGTCCATATACTCTATGGATGCGCCTCAGGATGTATATTGCAGTCAAAGCATCAATCCAACTTTAATTACAAGAGCTTACCTTTATACCTAGTAATATAGTGAAGCTTTATCTGCCCCTTACAGATGGAATACTTGGTGGTGCTACTACTTAGTTAAATCTTGCTGCTATGCCAGGCCTGGGTAGGATGTTTTTTTTATTCACTAAATCTTTAATATGCAATTAGGTTAGAATAAAATGTGAACAAACTATTTTTGCAAACTTTGTCTAGTGTTGAAGCAGTAGTAGATAAGAACAGTACCCGTTGATCTCCTTTCCCCTTTTATATACAAGTCAAAAATTAAAAAAATATTTACTTATATATTTAAACTTTTATTTGCTGTAGGTGTATCCATAGTTCTGCTGGAACAGCATGCCATCAGTGAACCTGGTAAAATCATATCCATACCATATCTATACAAGATCCATACAACAAGATCCATATCCATACAAGATATCCATCCCTTCAGGTTTTTTATGTGGGAAGAGACTGGTATTAGGGATACAGATGTATGCACACACTGCTTGAGTAATGGGCATAATATTCCAAAATATAAATATTTCTCAAATGCAAATTTAACTTGTTTTATAAACAAGGAATATATATATATATATATATATATATATATATATATATATATATATATAAAGAAAAATATATAACAAGAAATGCTGTGTGCATGTATAATTTGCCACATTACACTGGAGGCATCCTGGTTTCCCTGGCAAAATGGATCTCACTTTGGGCATCAGTAAGTTAAAGTTGTACTATGGACCATCTTAATTTGTTAATCAAGAGTATATGTTACATCAAAGGTATTGTCATTGACTTTGCCACAAACAACAGCACTAGCAGTGATTAATTCCCCTACATTGACATCTCATTTTCTCTCTGATGTTGATATTGGTTAGCCTAGTATCAATGCCAAATCTACTTGTATGTCAGCATTTATGTTTTTGACATTCTAAAGAGCTTCTTGTTTTTTTGTAAATATTTTGTACATTTAAATTCTCTGTTTGAAGCTCTAGAAAGTAAAACCTATATTATAGTTTTAGTTTCAAATGCTCAAATACAAATGTTATTTTGTTTTGGTTTTATCACTTTCATAAGTTTTTTCAAAAAATAAATTATAATTATTAGACATGTATTTTCATTGTTTTCAGTGCAATTCTGTTGAATTTTGATGGTAAATTATGTTTTTATTGTTAATTTAAATATACCATTGTAAGTCCGGGGTTGTTATGCTGAGGCACAATTGTAAATGTGTTGTAATATTAGGAATATCTCTGCTTATTAACAAATTCAGCAACATCTCTTTCTAAAGAGTCTATTCAATTAATCCTTTGGACCATTCATTATCCGAAGATAAAATGACTCAAGTGACACCAGATCCGAATTTATAACACACCTATATTCAAGGCTCTGTCAACTACACCTGGGCTAAATCAAAGGCAGCGCTATAAGCAAATTGAGAGACCAGACACCCCACAGCCAGTACATAATAGAAAACCAGTACGCATATCAAGCACCATTTCAGAAGTGATGGGATCGCTGTGCTAGTCACTCTGATTTACTAAAAGAGCAACGACCGCCTCGGCAGCAGAAAACATAATTAATATTAATATTTACGTGAATTGCGAAATAACACGGATATAATGAATAAGAAGCTCTTCAAACTTTCAGTGAATTCCAATTTTTAAACAGCACTGCTAAAGAATCAAATCATTCGTATTGCAATATTATTATATTATTATATTATGGTAGTAATAATAATAATAATAATAATAATAATCCGCTTATTGCCCTGTGTTGTTGCCAATTACACTTTTAGCACATATTGCTACGTATAAGATGTTTAATACGTATATCTTAAAATCAGAGATCCATTTCTATTGCTGAACAGTTTCAATATACACACAATCCGATTTAAGAATATTCTTAAATGCAATTTCCTTCTGGAAACCCCATGGAGTCATTTACCTATTTAAATGTAATGCTTATACTACTGTTATCTGCTTGTGTCCGATTGCATTTTGCTTTTAGTTTAATTACTTGGGCTCGTTTAAGGGCTTCGTCTCTTTAATAATAATTATTATAATAACTAACTTATAGAGCGCTTTATAATTGGATCAACTTCACACGTTGGGAAAGTTTGTGGGGTTGTGGTGTGTCTGTGTGTATATATACGTTGTTATGTGTGTTTTTCTTTACAAAGCAGTCTTGCCATTAAATAAAAAAAAAATACAAAATCACCAATTATTTGTATTGGAAATGCTAGGGTTGACGAGAGACCACTATAAAACTCCCTTAACTTTAAAAATTCCATATAATTAGATTTTCTTTCTCAGCAAGTAAAGTCCCACTGAGTTTAATAAAAAAAAAAAATACTCCCCATTTGTAAAAGTGGAGTCCCCCCTTTACTATAGCAGACAAGAAATTAAGATAAATAGCGCTCGCTCTGTTTGTTTTCGCACCAGTTTGCAGCTGGGCAGCGTGTCCACAAAGAGCCCCATTTATCACCCTTCCCCAGCTACAAAATAGTTATAAACCAACAAAGGGTTACTGCTGTAGTTTCATAAAATAACATGAGCCACCCCAAACATTTGTATCCCAAATCCGCAGCCCTCGGGTTATGATGACTTGGGAACATGCCTATTAACTTTTAATAAATCTTACCTCAAGTTCCCAATATCTATTCAGTGCGATAAGTATATATATATCTATATATATATCTATATATAATATAATATATATATACTGGTATATATGTGTGTGTATGATTGTAAATTGTTGTAAATATGTAATTATGAATACATAACATGTAAATATGAACATGTATATATGAATATATAAACGAAATATTTAATAAATAAATATTTTTGGAGCTGAAGGTAAAAATTAAAATGCAGTGTGCGCCCATTAACCCTGTGAAGGGTGGATGGAATTCATTTGAGTTTTCTGCAAATGGTAAGACTGTGGCTCCACCTTATTGCATTAACGTGTTTCTAATTGTACATCAAAGCATCCAGTTAATGCCAAGAGCAGACCATCTAAGCATTTTAAAGTTAAGAGCCCTATTAAATTGTGAAGTTTACACTGTTAAATGAGATGTACCTTTAATCTCTTCTTTTTTTATTTACATATTTCAAAGATATAACGTCATGGGATTTCCAGTACTTTGTGTGCTTCGTGGGGCTAACATGCGAGAAGATGTGACTTGGCTGACATATTAATTATTTCCACTTTTAATTGGACAGATTGCTTACTTGTATTCTTCCTTTTTATTCTTTAAGTAAAAAAAAATCTTGGTTATTCATTGTATAATTATCGCTGGATTTGATGTGACACAATGTCACTTGAAGATGTGTTTGTTGCAATGAAGACATTGCCTTTGTTTAGTTACACAAAGTTGTGAGTGTCAGATCTGTGGACAGGAAAGCACTGCACTGCCCAGGAATGGGTTCTTAATATGACATCAAATTTATCCATACCAAAAAAAACTTTCATTAAAATGTAATGATAAATTCTCACAATACCTTAGATATAAACTGTAAATTCCACTACCGTAATCATTACTTTATCCGACGAAATCGTTTATAAATATTTTGTTTAGAATTGATACATTATTTTTTTATTTAGGTTTCGTGTTCGACTATACTGGAGCGATTCTACACTGTGCGCTATTTATCTTCATCCGCATACAGTCTGTCATTTTATATTATTTGTCACATCACTACAGGAGCTGATTCCATAGACAAAAATCCCTGGAAAGCTGATTTGCAAGTTTTTTTTTTCGTTTTTTCTTAAATTGGTGACTTACAGTTACGTCACAATTTTACCACAGCTGTGAATTAAATACTTTTCTAGATCGTTTTCTACAAAATCTGTTTCTGCTCCAGGGTAATAGGTACTAAATACATCTATATGTATCTGGACTTTGTAAAAACACTACCTAAATTATATATTTTATTCTAGATTTATGATATATACATATTCCGTATGCCACAACTAATTCTATATTTTGTTTCGATAAAATTAGATTATCTGTATTTAATGGGGTGCATAATGCAATGCTATTTTCTTTCACATGTCTGCTGTTATATATGTATCTCACATATTTTAGTGTCTCTTTGTAATGTGTTTTTTTGTGTATGCAGTTTCGTGTTCCTGCAAACTACTAAATGTGGACCAGTCACAATGAAGCCAATGGGATTTTCAGCTCCAGCTCTTGGTTTAACAGTCTTTTTATCCATATAACAATGTGTATCTGTTATGTCATATTAGGTAGCCCCTTTTTTCGATGTATGTCCTGTACTGCGTGTGTCTTGTATACTCTATATTGTCACGGATTTATTTTAGTGAATGCAATTTCTATACCCGTTTGTGACATTTATTCTTTGGATTGGCTGTATTCCATTACATGCATCATCAAACAAGTCAGCAACTTTTGCTTGGAAATAAATGCTAGGAAATCAAGCTCACCAACTTTGCACCTTCACGTACCGATTTTATTGCCCCCTTCTATATTTATGCACACCTGGAGTCATCTTATCTGAGTCACAATACGATCTTCCACAGCATCAGGCAATGAGTTTAACATTAAATAGTATTGCCTATATATCGTTAAAGCCCTATGTATTATTTTTTTTAACGCTTTTTGTTTTAAGATCTATTACTCTAACCTTCCAGATCATGAAAAACATTATAAATAACAATTACTTCTTTGGGCTGAATTTACATGGGAGCAATTGAAATGTTTATTTGCTTTCCTTAGCTATATTTGTTCTGGTTTGGGTTTTTTATTATTATTATTTCTTATTGTTAGAGAGATATAAGAGATGCCAATCATCATGCATGAATAAATGTGTTTTATTTCTAGAATAATCAAAAGCCATATTCAGTGGTGTGTGCATGGGTTTCCAGTTAACAGGGGGTAGTGTTGCTTCTATACTTGATATAACATGATATTTTAAATCCAAAGCTGAGTATTAATCATCAAGTGACAGTACAGTCAAGCTTGTGATGTGTTGTTATCTGTCTAAACCATTTTATTCCTGTATTCATGAATGTCGTTTAAAGTGTGTTTTGTTGAATGTAACAATTCATGTTTATTTACAAAATGCTACAACTCCATTAGTAATTTTAAATAAACCACAATGTAGCGACATCAATTGCCTATTATTAAGCACATTATTCATCCTTTCCGCAGAACATTACAATAGTGGGATTATATATTCTAAACGATTAAAAATGCCCTATCCAAAATATTTGTGAAAAATGTTTACACAAATGTAAATACTTCAGCCCTTTTCTGTATAGATAGATGGGTAGATATAGATATATCGCTATATATCTATATATCTATATATCTAGATGCAGCCCCCACTTTTAATTGCAGAACAAAAATCTGTTCCAATGTAAACAATCTAAGGGCAGGCTTACAAAAGATAAAAGGGAGCTCTTTTAAACACGGGCCAGAGACTGGGGAAAAAACGATAAAGATAAGATATGACATAATCACTGTAGGACCTGGTGGATAACAGCCTGGACTTTTACTAGGAGAAGGCACTTGGCACTTTTTACTTACAGTCAAGCAACATGGCTACACACACACACACACACACACACACACACACACACACACACACACACACACACACATATATATATATATAATGATCTGCTTTGTAGAATGACTTAAGGACATGCGGTTTTACAGGTGATTTACCCCACCCTTAGGGTTAACAAAAATTCCCCCGTTGCATGACAACAACACATTTATTAGCATGAGAAAATTCAGACTCCAACGCTGGCAGTCGAATAGCTACGCAAGAAAGGCAGATTCTTCACATAATCCCTGTAATTGGAGCAACATGGAAGTTTTGCTGTTCGGGGATGTGTACGTTTGGTGAGTGAGCTGGCATTTTTTTTTATCAGCTTGGAATCCCAAAGAAAGGCCCCATCTCTACCCAGCAGTGGCCCTAAAATCAACCCCTCAGCTCCTTTGCTAATACTAAGAAGACCCCAGTTTTGAAACTCTTTCAATTTTTAAAAAGGAAATTGAATATTTTATGAAGATTTGAAATATATAGCAACCTCTGTTTCCGTTTGAACCTTCATAAAAAATAACAGTTAACATAGCCTGTCATTATTTAATCTGAGTCAGAAACCTGCCCTCATTTTAAAACAAAAATCACTTCTGGATTATGTTTGAACCATTTCTGGTTCTGGTTATTGAATGTATAGAATTGGATAATATATAGAGACACAAATGCAGGTGTAGCAAAAGATTAGTGAATTATATTTTTATGCTTTAGTTAAAGTTAATCGTGTATTTAAGGTATAAGGCTCAGATAAAATAATTTTACCAATCAGTCTCAAACACCATTATCAGCTATTAAAATAAAGGGAGTACCCAATCATATGAGTTCATTTGTTCAAACACCATGACCTTTACCATGACAGGGCCCTTCATATGATAAATATAACGACTAAGTTTTAGCAATGCACCTTCTACTATTGTAATATTATACCGTATTTGTATTTCTTATACCTAAATTAAGTATTCTGCCTTTTAATCTATATATATATATATATATTCAATATTTAATATACCAAGTTAGCTATATAAAGTGCTTGCTTTCAAGACTACCTAATCCCCCTCTATTAGGCTGCCAATCAAAATAGCAAACACTATCCAGTGTACTTGCTTCACTGTCAAAACTAAACCTTCACCAAAAGCAGGAGTAACAACACATGTGGTTTCCTTATTATATATATATATGTGACTAAAGGGAAATTATTTTTTTTGTTTATTGAATAATTAACAATGATTGTGAAATAAAGGAAAATATGCTTTATACCTTAATACAAGGGAAAATAATTAAACAAATCCGTATGTACACGACATGGTTATAATATATGTATGTTTGTATATATATATATATATATATATATATATATATATATATATATATATATATATATATATATATAAATATCTAGAGAGAGAGAGAGAGAGAGAAAGATAATATAATAGACGTCAATTACTATTTACATTGACAGTTTTACATATTATTCGAACTATATCTATGTTTATTATGCAAGTAACCTAATGATAATGAATGTATTTAATAATTTTTCTTTTAAATAATAGCATTTTTCTTGTTTTAGGTGTCTGGAATGCTAGACACTGCCAGGCCTGTATCTGATGGAAAATCTGTAAGACTCAAGTGTGAAGAAAAAGACTAGGCCATAATACATTGCTACAGCAAACCAGTCTGGCCTTAAGGATGTCAGTAACGGATATGATATATGTATGGTACCAACAGAGCAATAAATGCATTTTAGATATATATCTTAATAATAAAACCACATATTTTAATATTACTGACGGATTCGATGGATTGGGTAGTACATAATTATTGTTTGTTAAGTGATAAACTTTCAGGTATTTGTGCATAAATGGCAGTAAATTGATGAATATAGTCATTACTGCTCTCCTGAAGTCTACATATAATCACACCCGACAAAAAAGGTTTTTTGTAAAAAAAAAAAAAAAGATGCACTTACACTGTTTGCAAAAGGTCCACACTCTCTTAAAAGTTTCCCTGTATCTTTGAGAACTGAATCCAGAAAAAGGGGAGCAGCATTTCCCGGTGAAAGAGGGCTGCAGATTAGAGGAGATCCTGGTCTGGGACTTGCTGCAGAGATAAAGAAGATGGGCCGGGATCAGCCTGGGTCTGACCAGGGGTTGTTGAAATGTTCTGTGCTGGAGGATGTGGGTCACTTGGAGACCCAAAATTCATTAACGGATCTTGGTACCAGTCAAAGGACCGTTCTTCAGTGAACACATCGCGATCAGTGATCATTCAGAGGAGAGAGGAGACATTCCCAGGTCCCACGGAAACTTTTCCTTGATCTTCTCTAAAAAAAAGTTTCTCAGAGATAGAATTTTTGGCCTTCTTTCTCCCTCCCCTTTCAGTCTCCCCCCTCCTGCTGACGTTGCTGCTGTCAATCAGTCCCAGCTCTACTCAGTTCCAGCAACATCATTATTCCCCCAAACTTAACTGTTTTGGTCCTTTCCCGTGTATTACTGTGCTACCGCCTGGTGAAGATATTCACCACCTTATTTCATAACTGGCCTCTCTTCACATTTCAAGCAATAACTCATCCATGCTTGTCAGGGTTTACAAACACCCAAGGTTTTTAGGAGAAAGGCCTCTATGCAGATTAACATTTTCATTTTTCTAACCATTTTCAAAGGATCACATTATCTGTAACATGGTCCTGTTATGAGATTAGTAAAGGAAAAACATCCCTCCCAAACCGTGTAAAATCAAAATGCAGGTTTTGCTGGCAAATCATGCCTTTTTAGTTAATAATGAATAAATGGGGTATTATGTAAGAAGGAAATGTGTCTTCATCACTGGACTTGCATTAACAACCATAAAGCTTCTAGTTCTATCTATCTATCTATCTATCTATCTATCTATCTATCTATCTATCTATCTATCTATCTATCTATCTATCTAGATATATATATATATATATATATGTATACACAACATTTTTATATATAGATATATATATAAAAAATATATATATATAATTATAATATATATTATACATATATATACATATATATATATAAATATATATATATATATACATATATATATATATATATATATATATATATATATATATATATATATAACACTCGCTATGCTTTAGTATTAGTCTTAAACCGTTATCTGTCGACACATCATTTGTACCATTCCAGAAAATACAAGACTTAAAATTGTATTCAATTGCGATTTTGTCATCCAAGTTGAATTTGCATTAATGCCTTACACGAATAATACTCAATATTATATTAATAATATTTTATTTCTGCGGAGTTATGAAACTGCGTAGATACGTACCTTGAAATAAACGATCTACGTTCTGATTAGATAGAACACAAAACCCCACAGTATACATTAATATTTATATCAAACAAAAACATATATTTAAATCAATTAAATTTTCACCGAGAAAAAATATCTAATATTTAATATTCCCGACGCTTATAAAAATATTTAGAAAAAATATCTCTAATATTCTGTGGATTATCGCACTTTTAAAAATTAAATCCAAGCATCGTGTATTGTACAATGTTGTTCCAAATGTCTTCATATCTATCTATCTATCTATCTACCTATCTATTGAAAATGGTTGGAAATTTAGCATTCAATTCATAAGATTACATATAGGCAACCATTTACTAATACATTAAGAGAGACATTCAAATTTAGTATATTCTGATACTCCATTGTATGTGCATATAGGTAGATATACAAAACAGACTAATGGTCCAAATATAAATAAGTATTTTCTTTAGATTTAGACTTGGCTTGTTTTATATGTATATATATTATGTTTATAATACATTAACTTGGGGACAGAAAGGTTAATTCCTAGAACTTGAAATATGGTTTCTTAGTCAAATACGAACAATGCCATGGCTTGACTGTACTGTTGGCTCTGTATTGCTAAACAAAGCGAACTATTCAGTTAGTGCCAAAGGCTATTAAATAGCCACGCATCTAGACGGTAATAAATAAATATTTTGGAAAGTCTGCGGAATGTCATACTATTGCATATAACTGCCCTTCTAAAGTCCTGCTTTTAAGTATACCATGGAAATGGGGAAAACTCCGGGAAGTGTCCAGCATAGCTAAGGTGAACACAGAATATACAGTGCTAGCATATGTCCTTCTTTTTTCTCAGCTAGTCTGAAAGGTAGATGGTCTTTCCTCTTTGGTTGATCTGTATCAGAAATATAAAAAGAGCCCGAAACAAACACATCCTGCTTCCATTAGCTTCATTACGTCTACTCAATGTCACATCATTCCTGTTGACCCTTTTTGTGATTACCCCTCTTCCTGGTTATACACCTAGGCTATTATGTAGGTATATAACCAGCATATATGTTATATATATATATCTATATATATATATATCTATATATATAGATATATAGATATATAGCTATATATATAGATATATAGATATATATAGCTATATATATAGATATATATAGATATAGATAGATGGATATATATATCTATATATATATATATATATCTATATATATATATATATATACACACACACATACATATATATATATATATATATATATACACACATACATTTATTTTACGTTTATAAATCCACCCTAGCTAGGGGAAGCCTGATACATTTTTATGGAAGGCAGTGTTCCAATCTTCTAAATTAAATTTAAAATAGTTCATTATTCTAAATTGTCATATTTATATATATATATATATATACGCATTTTCTTGCATGAACATATATATATATATATATATATATATATATATATATACCGTATATATATATATATATATGAATATATATATGTAACATATATAATTAAAAATGTTAAGGGCGCCTTAACGAATGTTTTGATATTTCACCAATGTATCGGTTTATTTGCACTAAAACAAAGTCTCTTGCAAAATGTGAAAAAATACACCAGGGAAATTGTGTTGGTTTCTATTAATTTTATATTTAGAACAAAAAAAACCTGCTAGATACGGCGGGTAGATTCAATCGATCCATAATATTTAATACTGTTAAAAACAATAAACGTGTCATAATTAAATCACGCCCTTGCTAAAAGTGCATCTTAGTAATTACGAATTTTATCTCAAATATCCGAAGCAAGAAAAATAATATAGTTTAATAATATCCTAATTATTAACAGTTAATAATTACGGACAAACAGGTATTTGGTATGTGTATCGCAAGTAGCATTTCCATCTAGGTAATAGTCATCAGGTATTAGAAGTACACGATTTAGGCGTGTCAAAATTATCTATTTCTTGAAGGTAAAATAACCAAGCAATACTATTGCCCCCTTCAGTAAGAGGATTTACAATTTCTTATTGGATTCTGTGGAAATGTTTTTCACGCGTATTCTATTAATAAATAGATTCGAGACTGAATGTAACATTCTAGAACAAAAAATAAATGCTTTATATATGCCTTCGCATGTCTGTCAAACAAGCGTATTAAAGTATACCAAATACACGCAGAAATTTAGATTCTTACCAAAATATATTGAGTGAGATCCTCTGAAATTGGCTTTTTAGGACCTATTTTTCCAAAACCTCAATTTTGCCCAGGCGACCAATTCTCCAGCATACTGAGAGTTTAAGAAAAGACAATGCCATAAAAACTACTGATTCTTTATGAGCAAGATTTTATCAGATTTTCTTGAAAGTGAGTTTAAACCAAACTCACTCCCACTGTCACGTGGTCCAGAAATTGGGAACAGAAGCAGAATAAAATATACTGGGGTCAACCTCTTAATGAACCATTTTCCCACTCATGAAAAAAAAATGGTTCCAGTGAAGATAAAGTGAAGTATTCCACAGAATGAGGAAAATCCACGTGGCCTGGTAAGAACCCCTAAAAAGAAATAACTGTACATTACAACAACTAGCCTATTTGTAAGCCCAAGTGGGCCCACCCTCCTTATATTTAGGGAGCTAAACAAAACATGAAATAATGTTAATAAGAGTTTTTTAAGAAACAGAACAAAATAAAATACTAAAATACCAATATCTCCAAATCTTAATAAATTCCATATATACACTCCAAAAGGACGCAAGCAATAGAAACATAGGTGTTTTAATTTGATTGAGATTAATAAAACACGTTGATGGCAAGGCACTGTCCCTTGGAATATCTTGGGCATTTTTGTGAACGGAACAAATTAATAAACAAATTTGTCTATAAAATAACATGTTGTGTTTATTTTGGGAACTGTTGTGAATCCATTTGTCAAAAGATCAAACATGGGAGTCCGTGAGAGAGTTTGATTTGGTTCAGCTGCAGAAGGAGAGTGCTGTGTAATTTCTTTTTTTGTGTGGATTTTTGATTCCACACTGCTGTTTGGCTTTTGGCATTTAATTACCCATCCATAGAGGACCTGCACTCACATCAAGCACGCAACCAATGCATAAGAAGTGGAAATAGTCCTCTTTGAGAGACCTATAAACCAATATCATTTCCAGAGCTTCCAATAAGCACGAGATGTCTAGTTTTTTATTGTGAAATTCTTTTATGTATTAACATTTACTCAATATGGATGGCATTTCCCCATCTAATAATGGTTCCTGCAGCAAAAAAGCCTTATGAGAATAGATACCAGGCCAACAAAGTAAATACCTATAGAGTACAGGATGTTCATTTTTTAAACATTTGCTTCGGGGAATTAAAGAGCTAAAGTATATAGAGTTGCTTTTGAGCAGGGTGATATTATATGTTGAAAGTATCCCTTTAGAGAGGAAATATTGCAATAATCACCCCTAAAATCCAACCCTTGCACCTTCTGGAAGGCTTGATCCCTCAGCAGGCTTAATGCAACATTGAGGTTCTTCTTAAATCTTGATCGAATGGTGTCATCTATTGAAGAATGTGCTCACAGATGCACACACGTCCAAATCTGATGGAAACTGTAATGCTTTGTGCCAATTTCATGTCAGCGATCATAGGGAGACAATGAGAAAAATCTGAATGGAGTCCAATCACCCACACATTTCAGTTAAACTCTAGCGGAAGCGTTTGGGAGGAGAACTGGATATTTTGATCTCGGTGGAACTATATCAGGAGAGGTAGATCTAGCTAAATGGATGGATAGATTAGATAGATGGATAGATAGATAGATAGATAGATAGATAGATAGATAGATAGATAGATAGATAGATAGATGATAGATAGATAGATAGATAGATAGATAGATAGATAGATAGATAGATAAATAGATAGATTAGATAGATAGATAGATAGATAGATAGATAGATAGATAGATCGATAGATAGATAGATAGATAGATAGATAGATAGATGATAGATAGATAGATAGATAGATAGATAGATAGATAGATAGATAGATAGATAGATAGATGGATAGATAGACGGATAGATAGATAGATAGATAGATAGATAGATGGATAGATAGATAGATAGATAGATAGATAGATAGATGGATAGATAGATAGATAGATAGATAGATAGATAGATAGATGGATGGATGGATAGATAGATAGATAGATAGATAGATAGATAGATAGATAGATAGATGATAGATAGATAGATAGATAGATAGATAGATGATAGATAGATAGATAGATAGATGGATAGATAGATAGATAGATAGATAGATGGATGGATGGATAGATAGATAGATAGATAGATAGATAGATGATAGATAGATAGATAGATAGATAGATAGATAGATGATAGATAGATAGATAGATAGATGGATAGATAGATAGACACTATACCATTGGCTGAAGTGTGAATAATTATTAATTAGGATAAGTAAATAATGAACACAAAGTGTGTTTTTTTTCTCCAGAGAGGGGCCTCAGATATTATTAGGTAGACGCCCTAATACATTCTTTCAGCACACCCTAAGTGCTGCTTTCTAACTATGTTGGAGATGTGAAGATATGGACATCTTCCGAATGAAGCCCCAATGTCTACACCATTAAATACAAACGGCTAAAAGAGAAGCAATTTACGACCTAAGGATTTGCCTTATCACGAATATAGGCCGGGTTAAAAGACAGGCTTTTAGTGTAAATTCAAGAATTTGGACACAGTTTTGAAAAGACGATAACGACTATAATTTATAGATTATGTAAACGTGTTTAAAAGGAGCTGGAGACATTTCTAGATTCAATGTGGTTTTGATTTCAAGGAGAGAACTTGAACATCTAAATAGTTGGGTTTTTTTTTGTTGTAATCAATATTTTAATCTATAGAAGAACTGAGGGCGATTTTAAACAAACTGCCATCTCTTTTGTTTTTTTTTATTGTATTAACATAATTTGATGCATTTGTGTATGGATCTCGAGTGTGTGAGTGTAGGTGCACGCTGAGTGGGGATGTGGGGATTAAATAAATTCATTATTTAAAATGATTATTTATTTATCTCAAAAGTGATTCTGGTCCAAGTTTATTGCCATAGCAACCAATGGAATGTTATTGCTGATTTGAACAGTCCATTGACTGCTATGGTGATTAGAACGCCTTTTCATCCTTTGCTGTAGAATTTTTATTTAATGCATTAACCCTTTTGCCTTTTACTGTACACATTCAGAAATACATACATGTAACATGTGCACAGTGCACACCTACCTACAGATGCACATTAGGAAATTGCCTGGGAAATTGTCTAAATTATCTAAAAAGTCATAGGATACCAATTATATCCAATATGTTAAGATTGACACGCGTATTCCGAAACGAATATAAAGAATATTCAGAAAGTGCCTTTCCATCTGAATTGCCTTTTAATTCTAGCATCTAATGAAAGCTGTTACTCCTTCTTATATCATTCTGCCTCCCCTCCTCCTCCTCCTCCTCCTCTTCCTTGCATTTCATTTGAAGTAATCCAGGGAAGCTTTGAAGGTATAACTTCCTTTTTGTAATTAACAAGTAAATGGGGACTAAAGCCTTAGCCAGCTCAAATAAGTCAATTTACTAGAAGAAAACCAAATTTGATTGAATTTTTTTAAAAAAATACATTTATTGGTGTGTTGTGTGTTTTTTTTCTTGCAAGTTGCCCCCTTCACGTTTTCCATCAAACCAACCAACTCAAAACACATCGATACACCATTTTTTACACAAGTTTTGTTTAGAAATCGACAACGTAGTCCATGGCGCTGTACACAAGGGTTTCAAATTGTCATCTGATGGATATATGATGTAGAAAGCACGGATAGACTTTGACTTCCAGTGTATAAAACAGATATGAATTGATGTCAAAATATTAACTGTGTATTATTATATATTAACCACTTTCTGTCTTAGGTTGTTCAGAGTAAGCCTATATTAAGTGATCAATAACCAGTGTTCGCCATTATATGAGAATAACTGTTTGTTTTACCGATTGTCTTTTAGTTGATGTATATGATGTTTTTAAAATCTAGCACTAAGACAGGAGGTGTTGAATGTAAAATAATGTGCACACGTTAACCCATTCAGGATCCAAGACATGAACCAGCTCAAAGGGTAATTCTGCCTTTAAATTTATTTTAAGGCCCTTTAGCTACTGGTGTTCATTGATCCGATGGTGCTGCTTTACAAATCTCAGATGTCCTAAAAAAAAAAACTCATTCTTTTTTTTAAGCATTACAAAAAAAAACTTAAAACACGTATTATATGTAAACAGAGCAAGTGACTGCATACAGAAACTGTCAAATTTCCTCTCTTTGAACTTTCCCTTTCAAATTCCTATATAGTGATTGAGAAATAAACTGAAAATGTTCTTGATCCCGAAGCCAAAAATATTTAACAGCATTAATATGGTTCCCACTACTAGTAAATACTACCGATTGCACGTTATTTTTCAAACACAGAGACAGGAGGTTTACGTCTATCAGATTCCTTGTAGAAAGGGAATTCACAAAAATTAATCCTGTTTAAATATGTAATGTATTCCGTTTGGTTATTTGTACTGTGATTATGATCATATTTTTTTTAACCTTGCCAGGACTCGAAGTGCTATCTTGGTCACTGCGTTAAATATATATTTATTAAAATAAAACATTTATTTTTTAATAAAAAAATTAAACTACAAAAAAATATGGAACCGTTAGGATCCCACGACCGTATATTGGAAAGGGGCAGCTAGCATATATATTACCCACACTAATAATTAAAAAAACATCAACTAATGTTAGTCTTTATTTGTTCAGAGGAAGATAGTATTTTTGTTGCGAAATCTGCTTTAATAGCGCTAGAATTCCACAAAAGTCTCCATTACATAACATTTATTTCTATAGCGCTGGCAGATTCAGTAGCGCTGTTACAAAGGGGACAGGGAAAATATTTAAAGAAGACAATTTAAAATAACATTAACACACGTTAAAACATACGGGGAAGAGGGGTCCTGCTCTTGTGAGCTTACAATCTATTCTCCCCCGAAAAGCATTGCTCCCCAAATAAACTGTTTAGTAGTTTAGTACCAAACAATGGTCTCTCTGTGTGTGTGTGTGTGTGTTTACCACAATTGCGAATTGTTAATAACATGATAAAAATAGTTCAAAGCAGAACCAATAAGGCGATTATTGTTACAGGGTGTTGGTTCAAATAAGACAGTGTCAATAGACATCAAATATTGCTTAAAACGCACCTTCTACATATGAAAAGAAAATGTCTGGTTAGGTACTTGCAGACATATATTCAAAAGTGGAAAGATACACATTGTGAATAGACATAGCACTGACCCCCCCTTTAATTTAGCCTCATATTGTATTAGGTTAATCAAAAGGAATGCCATTTTTTTACGTTGTCACCTTGAAGTGATCCATCATCTAAAGGATATTGAAATATATTCCAAATGGAGGATTTAAGTGTAATTTTAGAACACCTTTGCTCATTTCAGTTGGGATGGATTACCACTCCCATCACGAAGTGAGTTGTAATCCAATATACCTGTCCATACCATAGTCTGTTTTATTTAAAGTGACATTTATGACAATGACTGAGATGAAGTAAAATTGGCAGTGTTTAATAATGAACAATTTATCAAAATTCACCAGCTGAATGCATAAGGTGGTAGAGGGTTGCAGTAAGAAAAGGGGTCCAATGTGGCAACCTTTGAATATATTTCACATTTTATCTCTAACCATTTCAGTAATCAGTATGTATTCCTGGCTAAAGTTTCTTTGAATTTGAGAATCATGAGTCAGCCTTTTGTCACTAGAAAAAAGTATTATAGGAGCCCATCGTGGGACTGGCTAATTCTAATTTCATAATAAGAAGACCTCAACAGTTTATTAGAAGCAAGTGCTTTTTCTTTGGAAATGTTAACTTAATTTCACCATTTCGTTTACTGACCTGGTATCAACAGCAAAAATCTTGGCAACAGATCAGAGACTCATTAATTCAACATTATGCATTTTCGTATATATTAATGAATGAATTATGGGCACCATAAATAGGGCAGACGCAAACGCTCATGCATGAGAGTGTAATGTGTATTTGAAGAGAGCAGTTGACTGAATATTCAGATTATTAAACAGGTCTGGATAAAGGAAGCTGATTTATTCCCCCCCACACACACATACACACAGTGATATAAAAAGTAATATTATACCAAGTAACAGCATTTGTTTACAATTAAAACTAAGACAATTTTACTTTGCCAAAAGTGGTGATTATTTGGCCCTGCCACAATTTTAAAATGAAGTTTTTTTTGGTTGAAAATTTATTATTGTGGTTTTTTACTAACAAAAATGATTGATTACGTTTTCACGCACCAAGGGTATTTCGTTCTTTTATTTTAATCAGCAGGTTTTTCATTAGTTTTAAACTGCGCAATGAATTCTAATAAAATGTTGGGTTCACAAAGCAGAAATTTCAAGAATGTGTAAATTGTTAGCAAGAAAAACATGGTGAGCGAATTTTGACCAATAGTATGGAAACATTAACACATTATTGCTTGTGATCAGCACAAACGTATTAAATAATATAGTACTGTGAAATATTTAACATTATTTGTATCTATATTTACTTCAACTCATTTTCATTAGAAACACAGTGTATACCAAGACGTTACCATTTCGGTTTCCTAATTTTATATACTAACTCGTTCCATTTATAAGTATTACATTTATACAGCGCCAACATATTCCGTAGCGCTACCACAATGAGGGGAGTGGAAATTATTTATAACATTAAAATTGACAATATCCCTGTCAGTAGGCGCCTAGACATATTGGTACAGAAGGAGAAGAGGGTTCTGTCCTTGGGAGCTTACAATCTATTTGTTAAACCTTAGTTAAAACATTTAGGAATAAACAGACGCTTTCTATAGTCGAACGAATTGGAATCCTCATTACAAGCCATGTTATAAACTACTTATACAATAGATAATATAATAAGCCTTAGTGACATATATTTATTCATAGAGGGCAATAAAATATTACAGTGCAAACTGATTATACTTAATTGTTGTAAAGATTGCGCACTAGATAATTAAAACAAGTAATCGCTATTCTTAAAAATCGGTATTCTGTCAATATATTTCAATGCAATTTTTCACAGGAATTAGCCACCTGAATTGGTTCACATTTGAGCTATTTAAGAAAATTTGTCAAACACAATACATTTCAACTGTCAAATAATATTCACATCATTGGGTGTTTATGTATAAAGGTGTTACAATATTATTTACCGAGTGTTAGTCACACTGTATAAATTATTAAGCAGGCCTGCCCTAGGCAACAAAACAACCTCTTACACCCCGATGATCTTTGCATAATAATAAAATAAATATTATGATGTAAAAAAAAAAAAGGCAATTCAAAGGAATTTACAACGCTCCACTTTAAGTCCCGTACATCATTATAAATAGATTGCTTTCAACAATAGTCAGTTCCTATAACCAACATAAGGACCAGGAATAAACCGATGCAGGAACTAATCAGGTTCTTCTGAAAATTTCACGACCATAAATTCATATGCTGAGGATAATCTGTAATTTCTTAGCGCAGGAAATGTGTATTAGTTTACACACAACATACATTTAGTGTGAAGGAGTGATTCATGAAAAGCAAAGATTTTTAAATCAGCTATTAGGGGCCCTTGATGGGGTAAGAAAAGTGGTGTGTGTGTGTGTATGACTACTAGGACTACTACTCGCATCACCCTTATCCAGGCGAGGATTGTATGGCCTGTTGTCCCTCCACTATAGAAAGTCCAGATGTTTCCTACCTGACATCTGGGAAGGGGCTTTTGATCGCTCGGATCAGACCACTGTAATGTTGTTTGGGGTCTGTAGATAAGTCAAATCGCCCACAGAGACTCACTGGGCTATAATGGCGTACTAGTCAATCCATTATCCTGCAAGTCCGCCTTAGAGACTGCATCGCTGCATCAAACATCGCCCAATGGTCTCCTGTTACAGCGAGGAATTGCGCTCCTAAGGCGCATTAACGTTCTTCATAAAACAAGTCAACCTCACTTCATTACACGGTAATACTCGTTTTGGTTAGCATTACGGTCAGCAGAGCAGGGTCTGAACAATAACGGGTCAGAGCTGGATCAGGAAACGGTATCACAGACTGCTCTGGAACAAGGGAACTCACTGATGTGTGAGCCCTCCACATGGCTGGACTAGGAGCAACCACTCCAATGTGATAATGAGGGCTACACGGTTATAGTACATAGGGGAAAAGAATGGTTAATTGAAAGGCAACAACACCTGGGATGATAATAACACGTATGATATGGCTAAAGGTAGGGAGCCAAGTGTTTTGCTGACAACCCTGCCTTGCAAGGAAAAAACCCAAGAACGCTCTAGGGTTTTTTGATGCTAAATGTTTACATAGTTCTTTTTGTAGCTATGTTATTATATTAAGCTTAAGTAACTTGGTTAACTTTTGATCAACCAGTTTACTTATTCAGAACAGGTCATCACAAAACTGGCTGTGCTTTTTAGTGTTTTTAGAGGTTCACATCCTATTCAGAGGATACTACCTGCCATAGTATTTTACCGAGATCAAGTGAAGTCCTCTGCGACAAAGACTTGAGGAGTCAGATTCAGCACCACACAAATGAACTTTGTACACTCATCACCTGTCGTAGAAAACAATCAGGAAAGAAAAGCAAAAGAGACGGTCTCGTGGAAAAGTGTGAAGTTATATTCCTCAAATAGATATATATATCATCATTTTAAGAAAATACCCTTTTTATTTAGCCAAAAGTAATGGAATGACATTTAATTTTAAGTATTTTGCGGTTTGGTCGTTTCAACGTTACGAATACTTACGTTTTTCGTTGCTATATTAAATGTTACAAATATATAATTAACGAAAATCCATACAAATCCGGGGAATTTGGAATAATAGTTTCTATTCGTCCCTTTGACAAGATACTTTTTTTGCACTACAAGCTATATGTTATCAATTTCATTGAAAAGCACTAAACGCTTCACAGCTACATTAATTGGTTGTTTTCTATACCCATACAGCAAAGTAACCCGATTGACAATAAACTAATTTATTTTTCATTCTACTATAAATAAAATCAATCATTCGGTCAATCAATCAAAATCACACCTAAACTGCGCTTTGTATCAGCCAAGTAAACAACTAAAAGATACAGCATGTGACTCCTGTTGCTGTGGAGTGCAAATCCCATCATGATTAGGTAGTGTGTTTTTAAAAATGACTATTTTCTACATAACAAAATTCGATTTTTCTTTAATAATGCTGTGAAGGGAAACCCAAGATAAAGGCAATCAGAAGGATGAAGGTCTGAGAAAGCTCTTTTTTTTTTTACAGTAAATATTATATACAGTCATGAAATTATAGGTTTACGATGGCACAGTATGAGAGTAATAGGATTTATATTTGGAGTCATGGAAATGTTTGCCCTGCTATAACCGAGCTTACACACTCCAAGCCGAGAGACAGTAAGCAGGGTTCTCAGCTGAAATATAAAACAGTGCCAAATTGATAAAACACAGGTGCAAATAAAAAAAAAAAAACTCAAAGCTAGAACAAGAAAGAAAAAGAAGAAAAAAAACAAAACCCAATATGCTGGCATTTTATTCTTTGAAGAATGTTGTGTTCTTTTTTTGTACAAGTGTTACACAAAGAAACCTAATTAAAAGACCCCAGGGATGCACTCCCCTAAATGTTTGTTTAATTATGTTTGTTTTATGGATGTCCTAATTAGGGGATCTTAATCTTGATTTCTCACATTTTTACAAAACCAGTTAACAATTCTAGTTTAGCTTTTTTTTTCTATTTTTTTTATATAGGAGTAATAAATGATTTAAATGGCTAAATGGCTCACATTGCTAACTTGAGTTATTTTAAATTCCATAATGTTGGAAATGGTGGCTTCCTTTAATATTGGAACTTAGAGAAAATATAATATATACTAATTTAACGATTAACAATTGTTATTTTCTGTGTCACTACATGTAATATCAAATTAGATTCTAAAAAAAAGAAGTTCTGTAACAAAGGATATCTGTCACACCAACAGAAGGTACAGATGTATGGATAAAGTCATATTTATAGAAATTTAAATAGTATAGACCATTTTTCTTTTTTTTATGACTCATTAGTATCTCCATTCTGATCCTGCAGACTCACTTTACTAGAGCATTAGGTGCATTACTGAGGACACAATATCCAGAATGGATTTGCCATATGGGTCTGTAGGTATCACAATAAGGTATAAATACACTAAGTGCATTGTCAAGAGTGCGAGTGTGTGAAGATGCAGATCAGAGCAGATCAATGAATGCATTTTTTAAAGAATTAAGCTGGCACTTGCCATATTCTGTTGTTCTTGGTTTAAGTGCTATGAATAAAGATGCAACCATATCTGTGCAAGCAGCAGCATAACAAGCCAAATAATATGGATATATAAATAGGTATAGTATGGGGTGATTATAGCATAAAGATGGACAGGAATATAACATCTACCATGCAATTTGTTTATCACTTGAACCATCAGAGCCAAAACAAATTTACTGATATAAATATCCCTGTGCACTTAGGAATAGTAAGGGTAAAGGATGCATGAGTGCACAATGGGTCACAACAAACAAATAGTATTAGGTCAGGACCTCTAACTGTTGTGTTAGCTGTTCAAATCTATATAAGAAATAAAATGCTGCATTCACCCATTCCCAGGGTATATGATTAGTGTGCATACAAAACAGTTCAAAAAGACACTTTAACTTAAAACTGAAATGTTGTTTCCATGGCAAATATACACCCTCATGTGCAATTATTTAAAGTGTGTGTCAAAACGTATAAAAATCTGCTCACGTGTTAAACCTTGCCTGTTATTATACATTTTGTGAGATACTACACAGGGCATGGGAGTCCAGAATAATCTATAATGCTTATGTATTGCTACTTGTGTTCCTATGTTGGTCTAGCAAAAGATATCAACAAAAACTAAAGATAGAATAGATTTCAAGTACTGCAATGTTTAGAAAAGTAAGTTTTTTTAATTGATCTCACAATACAAGTGTTTTTTCACATATGGAATTCACACTACTTTCCACTAGGGGAGTGCTGGCAACATTTGGCCTAGGGGGCAAGTCCATCCTAATGCCATATCTACACAGTCATATCTACACAGAAACATACTGTTTGACAGCAGATAAGAATTGCAATTAAAAATCAACCCATTGGCTGCTCAATGTAGCTCAATTACTACATTGCCTTTCTATAGAACTTTATTCACCCATAGACATCCACACATAAATACATTCACACACACTCACATAAACATTGATCCATAAACATAGATCCCAACTCCTACCTGTAGATGATCTCTATTCCAGTAGCTGCAGGTTGATGGCTAGGGGATCCTCACATAGTAACTGTGATTCTTGCCTTTTCCTTACAAGCAGATAGCCATGCAGCTTCCGCTTACTGACTGCAGCATGTGACTAAAGAGGAAGCTTCATACAGGCTGATCATGTCACATGATAGGAAGGTGACACTGCCATCACTGATGTCCATAATGGAGTCTGTCTGTGTCTCTGCAGATATCCCTGAAGCAGGAGAGGGCCCCCATACACCATGTGGGTCCCCATCTGGGCTCCCACATCACCCAGCACAAGAAGTACAGTATGTATGATGTGCAGTGCATCAGGGAGAAATGCCAAGTGAGTCTCAACCTATGTAACCCCTGCGCATCATAGGGAAGGAGGATGATGGCCTGCTAGCTGATGTCAACAGTGATCCGAGTGATCCCGTTTTGGTAAGATTAGAAACTGGTGACTACAGAAACTGTTCTGAAAAATGAGAGAGTGACTTTTGGTCATATTGAAAGAGAGTCATCAACGGAAGGATGGCAGTAGTGGCAAAAAAATTAAAGAGCCATAGATGTATGATCCTCAAGCTAAGTTACTTGGCTAGGAAGAGATATAGAGGAGGCAGAGATTGGACATTGGTGATGTCAGCACCCTACCTTATGCAGATATAGTGATCCATATCCCTCTATGATCTTTCATTATTACATATAATAATGACAAAAATGAAGTAATACAGTCTGAACTGGATGTTACATCACATGGGGAAATGGTCAAACTGGAGGACTGGGAAGCCAAGTGGCAAATTTGATTTTAATGCCAGCAAATGCAAAGTTATGCATTATAGGAAAATAAATAAATGTGCGAATTATACTTAAAGTGGGTTTGTGTTAGGTAAATCATTAAATTAAAAGGACATGGCAATAATTGTTGACCATAAGGTTAGCAACAATGTTAAACGTCAGCGAGCTACTGCAACGGACAGTAAGATACTGTCAAAAAATGGGTATTGACTCACATAAGTAAAGTATAATGTATAAATCAATGTTAAGACCACACCCTGGATATGCATGTCTAAGCACCTGTTCTTCAAAAGGCCATTATAGAGATGGAAAAGTGCTGAATGGGGCTACAAAGTTTAAGTTAAGAGGAATAAAACACCTTAGGTATGAATTGAGTTTCTTTACAGTAGAAAACAAGGCTTCTTAGATGAGATGTGATATCATTATACAAGTATATATAGGGACAATGCTAGCCGCTCTCTGGTGGCTGTTCATTAATAAGAACAAAAGAGCATCCAGTCAGACTTGAAGAAAGGACTTTTCACTTAAAACAGCAAAAAGGGTTTTCAACTGTTGGAGTAATAAGAACTTGTGCAATGAAACAGAAATTGTGCAATGAAAGTCAATAGATGCCTTTAAATAAGGGCTAGATTTTTTTTTTTATCGAAGAAGGACATACAGAGATATATTTGGTTAGAAAGACAAGACTAGTCAAGAAGAATTTTGGGGGGACACAACTGGATATGACTTCAATACGAACATGAAAACGAACACGAAGGGTGTGTTTTCGTTGTTCAGCCCGAATACGAACATGGCGGCGGCAAAACGTAGACGAAGACAAAGACACACAACACGAGGAATCTTCGTGTTCGTCTTCATCTTCGTCTACTAGTCTCCCTGGTCCCTTTCCCATCTAGCCTACCTTATCTACGCAGCATCGCAGGGGTTAATGGAAGCAGAAATCCGTAGGTTCGCCGTCAGGAGTTAAAGGGCCATGCGAACAACTCTATTGGTCGCCTGCAGGGGCCTCCTCTGACATCAACCCATTAGTTGATGCCAGAGGAGGCCCCTGCAAGCGACCAATAGGCTCACTCGCACGGCCCTTTAACTCCTGATGGTGCAACTTGGCCGGCAGAGACCACTGGTCTCCCCGCTCCAACAGTTAAAACTCTGTACGAACGACCAATAAAGTCGCTTGTACAGACCTGTAACTGTTGGAGCAGGAGACCAGTGGTCTCACCCGGCCAAGTTGCGTCACCAGGATTTTAAAAGTCTGTACGAGTGACTCTATTGGTCGCCAGCAGGGGGCTCGTCTGACATCAACCAATGAAGTACAGGTGTACAAATGCACAGGTGAGCCTGCCTAGTTATAAGGGCAAGTCTTTCCACTAAAGTTGGAACGGTCCGTTGAGTTGTAAAGGTAGCTTGATTGACATAACTCAAGACCACATAACTAAGCCAAAATACACAACTTGAATACTAGGAAAAACTCATCGAGTACTATTGATATTGGACATCACAAGTTGGGTCAAGTTGCTGTTCAGTTATTGTTATCCTTCAACTCCAATGCTCCTGAATTGCAATTGACATCTGCTGAGTTATACTGTCCTGCTATCTGGTTTCTTCTTATCATATATGCTGATTGAGTTGGTCTTGCAAGTTTATCTTCAAGTCAGCCATGAAAGTCAGTTAAGTTACGCAACCTTCTAAAAAGTTCAGAGAATATTGTTGATTTTACTGCACTTGGTTCAAGAAAAATGTATTTATTTATTTACCTATTGTAAAACACCACAAAATATGATGGCACTGTATAACTCAATAATAGTAAAGATTAATGCAGGCAAGGGATGAATAACTGCGTTGTGCTTAGTAAGTGTTGCTCGTTACTGTACATGACTCAAGGGTAAAATCTTGCACGTATTGTATATTATCAAATTGCCACAAAAGGTGGCTTTCAATTAATGATGTCATGCCTATTTCTCCATTCTTCTTAAGGTGGTGGTTTAGTCATTTTTAATCCAACTTCTATTGCTTACTACATCAGTTCCTATATAAAGTTCTACCATAGTGCACAAATGGCGCCATTGTTTTCTTCTATTGTTATGATTTCCATCATGTATATACATAATAGCTTATAGTAAGGCTGAAGGAAATCCTTGTAGACTAGTCTGTACGCACTTACCGCTTTGCACCGTACAGGAGGAAATGCAAATGTGTATCACTGCCATCACACTGTAGGAACTCTGACTTCTCGTGGTTTCCATTTAGATCTGTGTCTGACATTTTCAGTTTCCAGTTGGTGACCACAAATCCTGCATTTAGTAAGAATCAGACTGTGCTTTTGGCATGAGATATAAGTGCAGTATCCTGCCAGCTTATACTCTCTCTCACGGATTTTTTCACTATTACCTCTTTTTCTGTTTTTCTCCCTACCTCTCTATCCCTTTCCATCTCACACGCCACCCCCAATATGATACTCTTTTTTTTGCATGCCAAATCCTTATTTAATTTTAATATAGGCCATAAAAGCCAAAATAATCAGTGTCACAATTATGACAAAACCCAATCCCTGCTTATGCCAGAAATATCATAGCTTTTCACATGGTTTCGCCAGCGATTCACATACTGCCTAAAAGGATAACACTACAGTTACTAAAATGAACAAAAAGAAAACGTATAAAAAAAAGAAAACCAGTTAAAAACATTTAATGTTGCATGGGAGTATATTCTAACAGAAATTAAGAAAAACAATGCTGCACTTTATCAAGTTATACCATGTGTTAAAAGATAATATACCCTTACTTCTGACTAAGGTGAGGGTCGGAGAAACATGTTCATACTACAATGTAGCTGCGTGAAAAATGAACAGAACATGGTGGTTAAATTACCAGAAGGCACTTTGAAATAGCAAATTTCATAATCAGCAAACAATAAAATTAGAATATTTTAATATATTTAATATATTTAAATATAATATATATATATATATATATATATATATATATATATATATATATATTGAATTAGAGGTGTAGAATTATATGTCTTCCAGCATTAGATGGTATATATGAGAACATTAAAATTATTTTACATTGTTTTTTTTAGCTTGATCTTTCCCTCTTTGTTAGTTTTTCTACTATATGTTGAAAAAACAGTACTGGAAATATACAACATTTAAGTATGTATACTGAGGTATCCTCACAGTCCTTCTGTAGATATATCTCACATTAAAACAATATCTCTTTATTTATTTTTTCACCAGTCTAAATTTATCATCAGAAAAATATTTTAGAGTGCCTGATGTAAATCAGGTATGTTGTGTCTTTTCCTGCTTTTGTTTAATGTTTTTCACCTTATGGTGAATCCATCAAAATGTTTTGCCCTCAACTGCAGGGATAATGATTTAAATCGATCCCTATTGCTTGATAAAACCTTTGGCAGTCAGCGGTTTCAGTCTCCACATACAGCAAGCTTATGTTGCCTGCTAGGTATGGAAAATATATATTCTGTACATTTAACCAGAATGTTTTCACAAGTTGTGGGCCTTTTAAGAAACAGGGTTGTTTTTTTTATACTTAAGAGAGAAAAAAAAAGTTAAATGGTGTTTCTGTTGGATATCAGCCTTTTAATTTCATGCTTTAGAACACTACATCTTTTTAAAACTGTATGCACTAAGAACAACATTGGCTTCTAAAAAATACTTTTAAGAGTACGTGTATTTACTGGGTAGAGTTCTGGTCTAGGGAACTTGTAGACGGGTGGTTAAATCATAGGGCTGGATTGATATTCTCTGAACCACCATCTTCTTGGGTGATCTTTCCAACGTTAAAAGTTAATGCAATTTGTTTAAAAAACAGGGCCTCAAGATATGTGATCTTCAGGAAATTTCTGTTTTACATGCAAATATTTATCATGAAGCGTTTACATTACCATTAGAGAGTGCAGAGCATTTAAGACAGCATTATATTCAAGTTGCAAAGGTATGGTTATGTTTCTTATTGTCGCCACTAGTCAATATTAATTAATATATTGTGACATTATGACATTTTTTTCACAAAGTTAAAACAATGCATGCAACTATTTGTGCATAACAAACCAACTCTAATGAATCCATACTGCTAAATGGATAAAGAAAATTTGCTTGTAGGAGGTGTGGGTTTGGCTCTAGAGCAGCTGATACAAAGCTACACTATCATGATTCACACTCGTTGAGCTGTCTCAACAAGTAGGCAGATGAAGCAGACAGAATCTAAACGAAGCAGAGTTAGAGGGGAAAGCTCTGTTGCGTGGTGTTTACAAAAGTAGTGGATATCTGATTTTCATTTACGTCTTAATGCAAGTTTTTAGTTATGATCAAAACTCTGATGGGGGTATAGTGGTATGGACACTGTTGCAGAGGGTGGCACAGGGTTATGCACATCGGGCGAAAGAGGCCCTCACCTGCTTCTGTCTAGTCACCCCTACTGATGACGCTATATAAATAAATGTAATGTGTAATGTGTATAAATGTGGTGTGAGAGGGAGTGTGTTAAAATGAGTGTCCATGTGTGTTAGTGAGTATTAGTGAGTGTATGTGTAAGCATATGTATGTGTGTTAGCTTGTGTAAGTGTGTTTACATATGTGTGCCAGAGTGTATGTTGGATAAGGGCAAGGGGCAAAGAACGCACAGACCAGCTGTTTGGGGGACAGAGATGGCACAGACCAGCTGTTTGGGAGCCCTGACAAGCTGGGGGGCAAAGATGACACAGCCGGGTTGTTTGGGGGTTGTGATGGCACTGATAAGCTGCTTGGGGGAAAAGCTAGCACTCACAAGCTGTTAAGAGGCAAATGTGGCACTGTGGGTCATGTTACTTGATGATGTTAGGGGGGACCTGGCCTTTGTGGTTTCTTGTTACTCCCCGGGTCACATGCCTCCTTTCCTTGGATTAACGAAAGTCAAGGATCCACTGCCCTTACCATCTAAATCTGCAACCAGGAAAGGTAAGAAAATGGTGTATATTATACAACAGAAACAGACGAAGAAGGAAAATATATCAGGGGAAAAAGACATGGCAGGTATGGAGGAATATACGACAAAAAAGGAGGAAAGAGATGGCAGGCATGGAGGAATATAAGACATTAAAGAGGAGATGGCAGGCATGGAGAATACAAGCCAAGGGACAGTCATTTCAAACCATAGAGCTGAGACCATATGTTTTAGAATGTCTTGCATCATATCAGTAACATCTGTTACCATAGATATATGTGTGATGTAAATTTATATTGGAGAGCTAAAATCTCTGATTTAAGGGTTTTTATTTGAATTATTATTGTGGGTGATAAAATTCATCAATATTACCAAACATATAATTTGTGGTCTTTGGCTAGGAATTGGTACAGAAAATTGTGGGGTATGTTGTTTCTATATTACCACAGCAGAGAATGTTATATTTACACGATTACTTATTTCTTCCCCAAAGCTGTAAAGATAAAATTAAAAAAAGTGAACATGTTTGTATTGAAAGTGATGATGTTGAAAAATTACAATATTTGTGTTAAATGTGAAATAAAAAATGGGAGAAATTGCCAAAGGAACACATTTTTGCATGGAATGGGTCACAAAAGTAATTTAGATAATAAGGATATTTGAACTTTAGAACCTAAACACTACTTTGAAATTCCAAAATGTATTACACACCTATTAAATTGTTTCATTCAAATCTAACAAAAAACATGTTGTCTATAAAAGAATGGGAACGCAGGAAATATGGCTTCAAGTTTTTGCCCAAATTAAAACACAACACAACATGGTTCTAAACAAATGTTCCAGTAGGCATATCAAATAAACATGTTTTTTTGGAGGGGGGTTAATTAAATTCATCATCATCCTTGTAAAGAAACAATACAGACATTACTGTTCTTTAACTATTGAGGTGGTGCTTGAAATACAGTTCAGTTCAATTTTGGTACCTTAAAAATAAATTAGCAGATCCTTGGAAATATCTTAACCTGTCACAGCAAAATATAATGAATCACACCATAGAACTCTGGTGTGTGTAAATAAAAAATGCATTCAAGAACATAATTAATACAATCACATGAATGTACTGATATTAATATATTATTATATATATTAAAGTAGAGGCATTAGCAGCAGCAAGAGAGGGGTGATTATGACGCTTTACAGATCTCTGGTCAGTTTTCATCTAGAGCATTGGGTACTCCATCTCCAGAAGGGTATTGACATATTGGAGCGTGTTCAGAGGAGGGATACTAAATTGGTGAATGGTTTGTAGGATACAAATCAGGAAAGGCTAAGGGATCTCAATATGTGTAGATTGGAGGAAAGAAGAGAGGGGAGATGTGATACAAACACTAAAACATACAGGAGGGAAGTTTATTTCAAAGAAAGCTACATTTTAGAATAGGAGGTCATAATCTAAAACGAAAGGGTCGGAGATTTAGAGATAATGTAAGGAAGTATACTTTACCAAGTGGGTGATAGAGAAACGCAATAACCTCGTATCAGAAGTGCTAGAAGCTAGCAGAGCAAAGAAATGTAACCATGCATGGGATAGGCATACAGTTATCCTGAATCTAAAACAAGACCAAGGAATGATTAAGGTCTGAGATGTGCCGATTGGTTCTTATCTGCCCTGTTATCAACATATTTAGACCTAAAGTAAATACATATTAGAAAAGCTCACGCTAGGCATTGCAAGCGTAAATATTGTAATTTAGAAGGCTGTGTCAAAAACTGATTGCTTGGCTCAAAAGACTATACAAGGACATTTCAGCTGCAAACGCGTCATAGTAGGGAAGGCCCTGCCTAGCCTATAGAAACTGGATATTTCCATCAAATAATGTAAATCCCTTTTGTATACTTTACCTTCTTCCTAAATTTTCCAAATACATACAAGGATCAACATTTATTAGTTAATCATTTAGGAACAAAACTCCATAAGAACCAGAACATTGGCACTGTCATTGATATTTTAAATAAACCCTTAAAAGAAAACACATAGATTTTATATAATATTATAGTATTTTAAAACTTTTAAAACATATGTTATTAGTCCAAAGTCATATTTGAAAGAGACTCACCAGAACAGACACAAAGTGCACAGTATCATTGCAAGATGCGTGCAAATGTGTGACAACAAGCGCAGCCATGATCCCAAGTGCGCACACCCTGAGATTAGAGACACACCATGCTTGCGTATGCACAATTCTACAGAATAACATTTTTGTGTTAGTGATGGCTGTGGAATGTAGCAACCGGAACAAGAGGCTGCCGCCGTGGGACTGATAGGTGAAATGCAGGACTGTGGGACTCCTGGCAGTCCTACTTTCATCTTGGATTTGTACTTGAAAAATATTGTATTAAGTAGAAATAAACAAGTCCACTTTTTGTGTAGTCTAAACACCTACTTGTTAATGTCAAAGAGGTTACAAAAATGTATCTTGAGTTCGGTGAATGGTAACAGTGATATATTTTACTATTTTATTTGCATTGGAATGTAGAAGTGACCTTCACAGAGTATTTAGCTGGGATGGAACTTTGGCATGGAAGAGGAATAAACACTGCAATAAATTTAAAACATTTTGCTCCATTTCAAATGTAAAGTTGGCATTAATAATGCAAGTAATGCTGCACAGAATTTTACGCAATATGAATGTACCGACAAAATGCTGTTTTATTAATTTATTTTTATGAAACTATACAGTATGTTTTAACAATTAATCTATGCATCATCAAACTACTTGAGGCCACTGGTGCACAGAATTATACAATGTGAAGACTGCCCTGTGCAACAAGTGGCTATACCGGAATCGGCTGTCATGGAAAGCAGATTGGATTAATATTTTCTATATCTTTCTTGACATCATCAGGCTTTTTGGTTGTACCAAGGGTCTATTGACCATTTTTGTTAGTTTTAGGTGTGACCTAAAGGCATAGTACAGTCATTGTGCCTCTGCAGTGGTGCGTCTGCCAGGAGACCCTTACACACATTTGTTGCATTTGAATCCTTTCAGATTTTAGTTTTGAGCCTCCCATAAGGCTATTTTTCTGGGGAAACAAATTTTTTTTCCTCTACTTCATAAAACTTAAATAATAAATATTTACAAAAAACAGTCTTCACTCAGAATTCTCATTCCGGCACAATGCATTGTCCTGATTTGAGGCTGCCCAGGACCCAGGACTTAAAGCCCCTTTGTGGGACTGTCCTGGGAAATCCGGGACATGTGGTCACCCTAGACCAACTCTGTGTTTCTGTGGCAGAACTATAATATAAGCATATTTACCATAAAGACCTCTTGCAACTGCTCCCACTAATGGATGTCAAGATTGGGCACCAGCAGATAAAGAAACCATGAAGCACACATGAAAAAACAAGCAGATTTATGCTTTTGCATAACTGCACAGAGGCAGCATGCAAGCGTAAGAGCCTCTTGAGCCCTATGTCAGGAGTGAAGGTAGAATTTAGGTTTTTAATTCAATACACTATATGAGCAATATTATGTAGACACCTGACCATCGAATCTATATGAGCTTGTTGGACATCCCATTCCAACCCCATGGGCATTAACAGGGGCGTACCTAGAGTATTTAGCACATAGGACCGATCCTGTATGTGTCACTTCCCCTACAAAAAAATTCATGTTGGCAAAGAATATTTATTTCACAAATTTGTAAAGTGTATGTCAACTGGAAAAAACTAGAAATCTATAAAAATAATTATCCACTTATAAATAAATTAAATAAGTTTAACTAAATAACATTTACTGAACAGATATGGTACAGCGGTCTTTTTACCGGAGGCATTAAGTCCTAACATATTGTCATTGACATTGACAGTAGCGCAGCATAAGCCCTGTCACTGTACGCTAAGCCAAACATTGATGTTGTAGGCCTCTGCCCCTAAAACAGCCTGCCTGTGCCAATTCTGCCCCTTAAACAGCCTACCTCTGCCATCTCCGTATAAATTTCATCCTCACAGCATTGCCCCCAATGATTAATTGGAGGTCATGAGAACCACCTTTTATTTTTTGAAATATTGTTAATTCTCTTTTTTTAAAATGTAATTGTTGCCAATGCATAAGCACTCACAGCTTAGTGAATAGACCCCATAGAGTGATTCATCACATATTCTGTTCTATCCATTATCCAATATTATTCTATACACTGTACTCTCCTTTATTTGTTTTCATGCAGCCTAATCACTCTCAGATACAGATTTACATCACTGATGCCTCCGGTAGAAAGACCGCAGGTGTTTCCTACCCCCTTCGGTAGAATGAAAAGAAAAACAGATGGAACAGTGGCGTACCTAGCGGGGAGCAGGGGGGGTGCTCCGCACCGGGTGCCGCTCATCAGGGGGGTGGCAACTTGCCGGCACCGGGCTCCCCTCCAGAGACGGACAGTTGGGGAGATCAAGGATCTCCATTTAACCGGCTTAAAATCACTCAAGGGAGCCGGAGGTCTGTAAAAGACCTCCGACACCGCTCCCTTGCAATGCCCGCGGCAACTGCTGCTGTGCGCCAGGGTTTGTTGTCAGATCCCAGCGCACAACACTAGAGCCGCGCCCACCGCCGTCCGTGCCCTCTGAACCGGAAGGAGACAGAAGAAGAGCGAAGAGGATGAAAAAGGAGCTGACTGCTGTTAGGAGAAAAGTGACAGAGGAAAGGTAGGAAAGCATTCAGTGAGAGTGGATTAGTATGTGTGGATTGGTATGTGTGGATTGGTAAGTGTGGATTGGTAAGTGTGGGAGAGTGGTGGGTGTTATGCTGTACCATTTCCAATGTCTTTTTCATTATATAATTATGCTCTAAAGTACATCATAACTCCCATCACTCTATACTGTACTCCTGAAAGGTAACTGAACTTCAAAGGGGGAGAGGGTAGATAGTTAGGAGGGGGTGGATAGGGGGTAGCTAGGGAGAAGGGAGTGAGAAGGGGTAGATAGGGCAGAAGGGAGTGAGAAGGGGTAGATAGGGCAGAAGGGGGTACACAGGGCAGAAGGGAGTGAGAAGGGGTACAAAGGGTAGAAGGGAGTGAGAAGGGGTAGACAGGGCAGAAGGGAGTGAGAAGGGGTAGATAGGGCAGAAGGGAGTGAGAAGGGGTAGATAGGGCTGAAGGGGGTAGATAGGGCAGAAGGGAGGGAGAAGAGGGTAGATAAGGCAGAAGGGAGGGAGAGAGGGGTCGATGGTGAGAAGGGGGTAGAAAAGGGGGAAAGGTAGATAGTGAGAAAGAGGGTAGTAAGTATATTGGAATAAATAAACAGTGAGAATGAGTGAAAGAATAAATTAATGTGTGGATGCATTGTGAGAATGAGGGAGATAATTAATAAGTTTGTGAGAATGCATTAATGAACAGTGAGAATGAGTGAGAGAATAAATGATTGTGTGAATTATGTGAATGAAAGTGTGAATTAGAGAGTGACTGTAAAAGTGTTTGTGTGTATGATAGATGTATAATTGATTTGTGATCTATATTTACTCAGTTAGCCAATAAAGGTATCATTCAAACTCCACTTGTCTCCTGTAATTGATTTGTGGAAAGGCAAAGATGGCACTAGCAGGATGTTTGAGCCTTGGGGACCAAGATGACACAGGGAGGGTGGTTATGGGACAAAGATGGCACAGGCCGGGCTGTTTGGGGACAAAGTTGACTCATGCTAGGCTGTTTGGGGACAAAGTGTGTAATCTGGGTGCTGATCAGGTTCTATGTGGGCAGTGTGGACGCCAGGGTTGGCTTTGGGTTGTGCAACCTATCATCTAAGCCTGTAGTTTTTTACCTTTTGCTTATTGCTGAGTTTTTATGTGACTTCCAGTTGATCTATACCTGCAATGCTTTGTTTCCATACATTATTAATGTATACTTGCAAATATGGGATTTGTATGTCTGATTCTATGCCTCCAGTGCTGAGTTCACATGTGAACAATAATAATAACAATATAAATATATATATATATATATATATATATATATATATATATATATATATATGATTGCTGACAGCAATCACACTCCTATCATGCCCAGGCAACTAGTACATGCTAGAACCTGGACATGATAGGCGTGTGATTGCTGTTAACAATCATATATATTAATATTGTTATTTATTTTTTTTCTCCTATTTTGGTGTGTTACTTACTTTAAATAAAAGTGTTAGATTTTTTTTTCATGGTGGGGGGGTCATATTCGGTTTCGGCCAGGTAAATGCTGCATATTCGGTTTTAGTCCAGAATTCGTTTCGGTGCATCCCTACTACTAAGCCAGACAATGAAGTGGTAGGCCTACACCACATCAATGTTTGGCTTAGTATATAGTGATAGAAGTTATGCTGCACTGTTGTCAATGTCTGGCTCAATGTATAGTGATAGGGATTACGCTGTACCACCGTCAATGTCTGCCTCAGTATATAGTGATAGGTGTTATGCTGTACCACCGTCATTGTCTGCCTCAGTATATAGTGGTAGGTGTTATGCTGTACAACCATCAATGTCTGCCTTAGTATATAGTGATAGGTGTTATGCTGTACCACTGTCAATGTCTGCCTCAGTATATAATAACAGTAATGCTGTACCACCTTCAGTGTCTGCGCCAGTATATAACGATAGAAGCTATGCCGTTTTAAAGTGTGTGTGTGTGTGTGGGGGTGCCACATACAGGATCTGCCCCAGGTGCCAAATACTCTAGGTACGCCCCTGAGATGGAACACGCTTGAACCTTCTTGACTCACCATTGACTTACAGCAGCAGCATTTTATGGCTTAAAGAAATTCAGACTAGGTTTGGTACTGTAGGACCACCAATAGTAGCACTACACCAATAGAAAGACACACCTAACAGCATTCTATGGGAGTGAATTTCTCAAGAAATTAGACAGTTTGTATGAATTTATCCCTTAGATAAAGGAAAGTAATAGAGCCACAGTAGCAGCAATGGTTCACTGGCCAGGTGATCCATCAGAGTAAGTAAGGTGATAGAAGAGCAACAGTAGCAGTGGTACACTGGGCAGGCATTGACAGGCAGACATATCCGGTCACATGGTATGGGATTTAATTTCTCCATAAATTAGACAGTTAGTATGAATTGATCCTTTAGAGTAAGGAAGGTGTTAACGTGGCAGCAGAAGCACCAGAGCACTTGTCAGTAGTGTGACCACATATCCTGTATTGCCAGGTGACACTCTCATAATGGGACTTCAGGTCGCGCAACGCATTGTCCTGGAATGAAAGCTCTCAGGTGGCACTTAACATTGAAAATTATTGAGAGGACTGGCTCAATTCATTTTCAGATGGACCTAAAGATTAATTCAAAAGAACTTAGCCCACCCACTCAATAATTCTTGTGGGCAGTGCACGGAACAGCAGCGGGACCCGAGAAGATCAGCAAAATGACAGGCTGAGTGAGATTGGGGACAAGGTTGGCACTGGGAAACTGTTTTTTGGGACAATGTTAACATTGATAAACTGTTAGGGGACAAGGTTGGTACTGATAAGCTGTTAGGGGACAGGGTTGGCACTGTAAAACTGTTTTTTGGACAAGGTTGGCACTGATAAGCTGTTTTTGGGACAAGGTTGGCACTGAAGCTGTTAGGGGATAAGGTTGGCAATGAGAAGCTGTTTTTGGGATAAGGCTGACACTAGAAAACAGTTTAATTGGGCAAGGTTGGCAATGGGAAGCTGTTAAGGGACAGGGGGACAAGAGGACAAGGTTGGTACTGGAAAGCTGTTTTGGGGACACGGTTGGAACCCAGAAGCTTTTTTTGGGACAAGGTTGGCACTGGGAAACTGTTTTGAGGATAAAGTTGACACTGGGAAGCTGTTTTTGAGAAAGGTTGGCACTGGAAAGCTGTTGGGGACAAGGTTGGCATTGGTAAGCTGTTTTGGGGGACAAACTTGGCACTGATAAGCTGTTAGGGGACAAGGTTCCTCTCCCTCTATCTGTTTTTTTCACCTTCACTCTGACAGCTGCTCCTTCCCAGGCACAGAGTCCCCGTATGCTGCAGACACAAGGTTGTTTATTTTAAACATGTATTGTAGCTAGGGTGGGTTAATACTCCAGCTGGTGAGACTACATTTCCCAATAATCTCGGTCAGTCTGGTATGTTAAGCATCAGGGGAAAGTGAGTACTCAACAACTGGAGTGACAAAGGTTAAAATCTACCTTACGTACATGTGCACAGGCCCTGTTTTCATTTTCTAATTGAGTTGGCTATTTGTTTAACACTTATTTTATAGTGCCTTTATCCAAGATGTTTTACAAAGGTTAGAGAGACATCAAAGCATAGGTCAAGAATTGTAATAATGAATGATAAACAAGAAATAGAAATGTATAGTCTCACACGATACATAAAAACAAAAACATTGAGGATAGTGGCTGTTTTGTTTTTATTTAGATTAACTATTTTGTAGTCATACAGCAGTTTCTCTACCATTATTTACAGATCTAAATTTTGGCCGAAAGGTTACACTTTATTGGAAGGAAATTGTAAAGAACACAATAAAAAGTGCAATCAACCAAGAAAGTTAAAGCAATGCAGTAAAGTCCCCCAGGCCTATGTCCCCCACTGTTGAGGACTTATGTCCAACAAGATCCCTAGTGCTATAAACAAAAATAATGAGAAGTAATGATCAAAATATTCGGCAAACGGAGCCATGACAAAAGTAGGTAAAATCATTACTAGACGTATACAATCCAATCCCCACCTACTGTTTTATTTTTTTACCATTTTGCTCTCCAAGTATAGTCTTTATCAGTTTAGCACTTAAAGTGTCTGTATTCACTTTAACAATAGTATATAGTGATGTTTAAGGCATTTCTGTTAAAACTGACAATTGTGATCTAACATGAAAAGGAATGTGGTTCAGGGGAAAAAACAAATCCATTATTAAAAGTCATAAGCAATTTATTATTATACTTCCTTTCTAAAAGTGGATTGATGTTCAGTTTCAAATAGGTTAAAATTTCTGTACAAATATTTTTGTTTTCACAATTAAAGGTGTAGTATCACTCAAACACATTAAGATTTTTTTGCAATTTATTAACTATAAGAAATCATCAGCCTTTAACTAATGCAGTACTATTATGGGACAATAGGGCATATTTATGGAGAACATCCAATTAAATGCTAATTGTGGTGTAATTTTTATCCAGTGTTCTCTGCTCATAGAAGTTATTTTGCTTGACTGTGGAGTAACCAGAGTTGAGTTTTTTTAAAATTCCTGATTCTATCCCTTTTTGTGAAGAAAATCTTTATTACAGTTACCTTTAACTGACGCGAATCTAACAGAAAACATATTCATTCTCACTTACACTCTCAATTACTCTCTCAACCTCTTTAATACTATTTATCACGCTCTCTAAATATTTCCCTATCATCTCTGCCAATCACTTCCACTTCTGCCTACCACTTCCGCATCTTCTTCTTCATCATCTTCTGTCTTCTATTTTTTTTATCTTCTTTTATCTTATCTTTTTATCTCTTCTATAATCAATGGGCTATCTTCTATCTTCATCCGCATCTCCACAGATATTACCTAGCAGGAATGTCCGCTAAAATGGAGGGCTTGCAGTGGCATCCTCTCCCTAATCCCCTCATACTCCAATTGGGACTCATCATGTATAAGACTGCCCATGTTATGTCTATGATAAGACACATTTGGGTAACTAACTGAGTAACTCAGTATGTCATCACTTTGTTTTCTAACAGAAAAGCTCAGTAACAACGGTACTGGTTTTATTAACGGCAAACTGCCCACTTACCATTTTGAAATGCACGATTGCGCGATCGGGCATTCCCTTCCAGGTCGCGTCACTGTTGACGTCACCCGGAAGGTCATCGGAGGACAAGATATCCCATGCATGGTCTGTCCAGACCCTGCTGGGATATCCGATCGCTCCGATGAGGCACAGACACTGGGATCTCTATGCAAGTCTGTGGGGACTTGCATAGAGATCACAGTGTGATCAGTGCAGGGGGACCGCAGGGAGGAGAGTGAGAAATCATTCATCACATGTTCAAGAGGTCTCTAAGAGGACCTCTAACACTGCATTTTTTTTAAAAAATAACATAAAAAGAAAAAATTAAAAAATACAAAAAATAAAATAAAAAAACCAAAAAATATAATAATAATAAAAAAGAAAAAACCCTTACATCCTATTGCCCTAACACAACATCTAAAAAGTATAACCCTCCTGCCCCCATTCACAACCCCAAAAACCGTTAAGCCATAAGCATACAAATTCTATGAATAATGTACACCTTATAGTATGTTCCTTATAAGTGTTGGGAAAGTATGGAAAATCTATATAAATTGGGTATTTCTGAAATCAGGACACCTGAATTGATAAACGTAGAGGGGATTTTCCATCACTTTACCTAATTTTGTGAGGATTCAGAGGGAAAATATATAAAAAAAATTAGTTTGTTTTCTAATTTTCGCTAGTTTTTACTAAATTTCTCATCCTAAATTTTCAGCTAATCATCCTACTATGATATCAAAAGAAAGCTCTATCTCTCCTTGAAAAAACAATATATAGTTTACATGGGAAAACTATTCACAGGAAAAAAGAATAATCGCTGAACCGACATACCGCAAAAATGGCAAAATTGCTCCGGGCTTTGAGGTACCAAAAACCACTGGGACTGAACGGGTTAAGTAAGGTTGAAATATATATTTGTCCCAACCCGTATTCAGTCACGGACAATTGTATGTCAGTATTTCTAGTGTACACCTAAAAAGGCAGTCAAGGTAAACATTTCTTTATTCAGGGTTGCTTGGTACCCTTAAGTGAAACAATTTATACCCCAAATGTTGTTTACAAAGATATTTTTGATATTTAAGAATTATCATCATGTCTACTGTGTCCGCAATACAGTGGGCTTCATAAATTAGGAAAATGTATATAAAGAAGTTTTTTTGTGTGTGATAATTCAATTTAAAGAGTGGCCCAGGTTACCGACAAAATGTAGTACAGTTACATTTTGTTTTGGGTATAAGTGAAGCCAGTTAAAGATGCTTAGATGTGGATAAAGAACATAACTAAGGAGACTAATCAGTGCCCAAGAGAAAAAAAAAATTCTGTCCCATCTTCACTAGTAATAAATTGTAATTCTGTCGTGAAAAGGTAAACAGTATCCAAAGGTTAAAAGAAAATAGCAAACAACAATTAGCATGTGCAAAAAATTAAAACAACTTCACCTTAAGCACCTTTTAATGTTCTTTGTTCAATGAAATAAACAACCATAATTGAACTGTAAGCCTGTTTCTTAATCATCATATACTATTCTAAGATTACTATTTAAATTACATTACATTGGCTAAATGTATACACAAGGTTAAATAGTTAGGGTTTGTTATTTGTCCTCTGGATGTTGAATCACTTACTAGTGAGTATGGTTTTTGCATGCTTTTTTTAAAAAAAATCTAGATTTTAGGCAATCTACTGAACAGCATATTATTTCTGCATTTACCCATGATTTATTTGACAGGTGCAATGACATACCACTTACCCACATTTAAAACCTAAGTAGAACAAATTGCCAATGCCATCATTGGTGGCTTGAGGTTGGCTTCTTACGTGTCCCCTTTTATCAACTAAAGTTTCAATACCCATGGGTTAATGAATCTTCAAGTTGCTTGCATTTTTATGTTCTCATCAACTTGTCTCTCCTAAAATCAAGAGTATGCAAGTTGATTTGGCTTTCTGCAAGTGTGAGTTGGAAATAGTGAAATTCTAAGTGCTGGTCATATGTACTTGCATTTTAGTGAAGCTGAATGAGTCATGTGATATGCATGACTCTATTACATGCTGTGGATCATCTACATCACCATAGTTTTGTTGTTTAGGCCACCTAATGAGAATCCCAACCTACTCAGTGACCTACTTGCCACACCTGTTACAATGCTATATATGTGACCCAAGACCCAAGAATTTACTAAAATGCTTCAAGCCACCATTTTTAAAGTTCTTGAAATTTAGAGAACATGAAACTAATTATTAATTATTGTGCATCGACAGGTCTCAAGGATCAAGTGCAATACATGTTGCTAAAACCTTCAAGTCAGGTGACAACCTAGTCTCTTTCTACAAAGAATAAGTGGAGTTCTCCTCAGGGGCAGTTTCTTTGTGATCTCATAACAACTTTGGAAAACATGCACTGCAATAAAATACATCTTTTAATGTAAATAGAATTGTGGTTAGATACCATTTTTTATGTTGAAAATGTATTAAAAATGTTCTAAGGTTACAGAAAATGAAGTACTTGTATATTAAAACTAATGATGTCTGTCTAGCTTTTTGGGTGGCCATCTGTGATTGTTTATCACCAAGTATTTCTCTATAGGTTCTTCTCAGATGTCAACTGTCTGGATAAACAACACCCACTCTGTTCTCTAACACAGCTACGCTTGAATAGTGAGTCAGCCACAAGTCGTTTTTTTTCTGGAACACAGTCTACCTTGGCATTGAAACATGAAATGCACCAAGTGACAAAAAGACTGGATAGATGCCTTGTTGAAACCTTTTGATCTAACAATCGCATGAAAAATTACAGCAGAACAAATTCACATGAAGGACTTGCCTATAAAAAAAACCATCATGTTTTCTTTTTTTGCTTGGTTCATTGTCATTTAGTCAACATTTTTGCCAAAATGGAAAACTACGAATGCTTTTTTTTAATATACTTTTAATACTTACTTTTCCATGAAAAAAAAATCAATGACGCATCTTGAATAGTTAAGAAATGTTATTATATTCAAACATTACAGGGAACAAAATGAAATTCACAACTAGGTGAAACCCACAAATGTTTCCTTGGCCAGTGAAAAGCTGTGGAGTGAATATGTTTTTTTTCTCATAGGCCCAGCTCTAAATGTAGCTGTCACATATTATGACTATGTTCACTTCTGTAAGTTATCCTCCACTCTAACATATGTAATATAATTTAACTTTATAACCTTCTTACACCCCTCTATTCAACTCACAACCCAATTTCTCTCTCCCTATGCCAGGGGTGTCCACGTTTTTCTGCAGCGGGCCACTTCACCAGAAATCTATGTGTACTCAAAATTCACAACAATGTGCAGTATTATTAATATGCAGTTTCTATAATAAAATTGTAATAAAAAAAAATAGTCACTTGTGACAGATTTAGGCCACTGAAATTGACACTGACATTGAAGTGTCACTAATAATTGATCGGGTTGCAATAATTTTAATTTTATTCATAATTTGTCTTTTTTTCTCTTAACCTTGGATGACCCCTATGGGAGGGGGATATAAAGTGGCTGTCATAATGATCAAATCAGTCCTATTGGTCAAGATTGATGGGATCATTATCAGCCCACTCTTAACTTACAGCAATTGACTTGGAAACACCTTTAATTTCCAGGTTATTGCTGCTGAAGACATTTTTCTCTTTCATAGGAGCACAGCATGGACCATGTTTTGTAGGCCATAAATATATATACTGTTCCACAAATATCCACCCTGTCCCCTAATTTGCCTTACAAATCTAAGGGTGATGCTTCACTGGAAAAGGTGGTTATGATCCTGTCCTGGCTTTGAGTGCTACCGGTCCCCCGATCAGCCTTGGTGCCATCATTACCACCAAACAACTTGTCTGAGCCTTCTTTGACCCTTACCCCCCTTCAAACATAGAAAACCCTAACACCCAAACTCAGACCCAATGTGGTCTTTCATAAGACCGAAACCTGACCGGTTCCCACCTGCCAATATTTCTAATCACCTCCTCGGGAAGGCCCCATCTGGATGCCTCGATCGCTGCCCCTATTTGAAAAAGAGTGAGAATTGAAATCAGATGGTGTTACATTAAAATGACAAGGCATTAAATAATTTTATGAACTAGAAACAGGTTCATAAAGAAGCAGACTGTGGAAGGTAGAGGTGTAGCAGACCCGGCCTCTACCCCTGCAGCCTGGCACTGATCAAAAATATTTTTTTAAAAGCTAACAAAAATAAGAGAAGACCCCTTCCATGATGGGAAGGGTGCAGCTACTGTGCTTGATTGAAGAGCTGCAGCAGGCTCTGGACAGAGCTTGACCGGTGGTCTAGAAGCCCCAAGACTTTAGAGCCTGCGTCTGTATTGCCCACTTGAAGTAGATTCTTCATTAATGTCCCCAATTTTTCCTTGCAGCCAAGCATCCTCCCTTTTAAGAGCAGTTAGATGTATCCAGATTACCTGGATGACATGATGGAGGCTGAACAGGAAATTTGATGAGACACCAACAGGAGGAATCAACAGACATTATATACTGCAAAATTGAGGCCTGAAGTTTAAATAATGCCCGATGCTGCCAACCCTTGGATGGCTTGACAAACCTTAGACTGACCCTACAGCAGGCCATAACAAGGACCAATAGCAGACGCCCCCCCCCTACACCTCATCCTATAACATATGCTCCCCCCGGTCTAGGCCCTGTTATGGAGCCTTTACTGCTAAAAGATACCATCCAGGGCTGTACTAAATGATGGCTAGCAATATAATGGATACACCCATTATAGCCTGTGACTAGAAATGCTTTTAATCGTCGAAGAGAGTCTAGAACATTTACTTCAATACTCAAAGTAAACATGAATTTTTCAGTACAAACTGTGTCGCCAAAAAATATCACATCGACAAATCTACAGTGAAAAGTTTCCAAATGTGTCTACGACGATTTAACTGACTCAGGTATTATGCCAATTTATAAGATGGGCTCTGTTCTCTTTTTCTTGTAGGAATGAACATAGCTGCTTCACGTGGCAATGTTTGTCAATCTCTCTAAAATGTTTCATAAAGCAGTCTAACGCATCTGGAAAAAAGATAAATTCAAATGAAGTCCTGCAAAAAAAAGTCTTACCTAATGAAGCTGTAAAAGTTTTAAGATTGGCATTGTTAGAGTGTAAAAATATCTGCCAAGGCTTTTAACAGGGTTTGAGGAGGCTAATTCAGCAAACCCCTGTCAGTGCCAATATGGAGGCAGCTTACTCTAAACAAGGAAACATATCACAACTTTGGTTTACCATTTGACCATGGAAGTCTCCCGCAGACAAAAATGTATCTGTGGCTACAAATAAAATAATTCACTCAGCAACACCCTACCACTCAGTTAAAATCATTCTGTGCACACTTGATACAAATAAATGAAAGTTATGTTATGCCTCTTAGTACAATTATAGCAAATCTGGGGGGTAGCTACTGAGCCAGTTTGCCACTTTATACGCGGCTGCATAATATACTTGCGTATGTGCTCATAATTTAAATTACATAGCCAAATTTTTTTTCTTTGTTTTCCTTGCTTCTCTCTCCCTTTTCTCCTCTCCTTCTGTTTTCCTTGTCCACTCTCTCTCTATCACCTACATTTGTTTCTCGCCTGTTCACTTCCTTTTCCTGCTCTCCGCACTCCTTTTCCCACCTCTACCCCCTTCATCTGGCCACACCCTTCTCAATTGGAACCTACCTCAGAGCTGCCAGACAGCTGTCTCAAAGCACCTTTAACAATAGATGTATATATTAAGTAAAAATCAATCAATAAATTTGCTTAATTAATTAAATCAATGACTTAATGTGATTATTCATTATGGAGCTGGATGGGGTAGATCAGAGTGGAGGCGGTGGATCAGGACAGAGGGGGTGGGTAGGGGCAGGCCAGAGCAGAGTGGAACTGGAGGGGGGTCAGAGCAGAGGGGGCTAGAGAGGGTAAGTAGGAGTAGAGGGGAGCAGAAAGGTACTGGGGGAGGCTGGTCAGAGTGGCGCTAAAGGGGAAGGGTCAGAGGAGGCAGAGAGGAGCTGGCAGGGTGGGTCACAGTAGAATGGGGCGTGTTAGAGCAGAGGAGTACTGAAAAGTTCTGAGAGGATGAGAGGGGAGCTGAAGGGGCAAGTCAGAGCAGAATGGTGGAAACGGGACATGTCAAAATAGAAGAGAATGGGAGGGAGTAAGTCACAGATGGGACAGGATGGGATGAGCGGGATCTGGGGCGGCGAGAGGAGGGAGAGGGCAGTGATGTGTAGCAAAATCAACAGAGGATACTTGTCCTTGTGGGGTTCTAAGCACTGATCAAGACAGGGTCTAGACAGAGTACATCATTGCATTCTGATTGGACCTTACTCAGGAAAAGGCTGGTACCGTCTGGCCTAGGGCAGAAAAAGCCAAGTGGCCCCATCAGTCCTTTTACACATAAACACTCATGCTAACATACATGTACATATATATCTATATATATATATGTACTCATACTAACACACACATACACATGGATACTAACACACACACTTACACATATGGTTTCATGCTAACATACACACTCATGTTAACACAGACTCCCTCTAACAAACACACACTTACACACTCATGCTAACACACTTACACATGGACACTCATGCTAACACGCACACTTACACTCATGCTCACACATACACACTTAAGTATTAACTCTCATGCCAACACACACTTACACTCTAACATACATACATACATACTTACATTCTCACTCCGTCCCTAACTTTATCTCTCTCACCCTGCCTCCCTCTCCTCACCTTCTCGGAGGCTTCTCCTCACCTGTTTGCACAGTGTATGCAAGCAGCCAGACTTTCATAGCTGGGGTCAAAATTAAATATATCATATTATTTAACTTTCAACTTTCAGTGTCATTGATGATGGCATTTGTGATGTAATCACTTTGTCATTGATGATGTAATGTTTAATGTCACTACTATTTCATTAGCAAAAGCGCATGGGGGGCAACTTAATTTCAAACTTTGCCTAGTATTTACTGGCTTTTTGCTGTTTAAGATATAGATCCACTAACAGGAGCTTGCACAATGGGGAAACAAAACAAAACATAATAGTGTAGATTGTACAGAAGGCATGCTGTGCACTATGTGTGTGAAGGGGACGGAAGCAGTCACACTCTTAGATGAGGCTAAGGCTGTCTAGGGCTCTCTAGTGTGTCTCTCAAGTTTTTTGTTGTATAGTCCAACTAAGGATTTGGGTTCTTCACAAGTGTCCATCAGTTCACTTAGATCCAAATTTGATGTTATGTCCAATGATGTTACGATTTTTAATGAGTGATGTTTGACCAGGTTCTGAGGCTGGGGTCTGGTCCATTGTGATACAATGCGTTTGGAATGGTAGTCTGACCACACAACTGGTGATAATTCTAGTCCAGTGTCAGGTGTGTAAGGTAAGAGACCCCTGGAGACGTATAGGCAGAAGGGGTTACATGACCCAGCCATGCACTCAGGAAGGAACTGGGGGAGGATTTGGGGTCAAACATCGGTCAGCGACTCAGTATCACCTGGGTGGGATTTATTTTGGAGGGAAAATATACTGTATAAATTTATGTGAAAATAACCATATTTATTATTTCAAACTCATATACAGAGGAGAGAAGATTCCCGCCCTCCCTCCCCGAGTCTAGGAGTTCAGCGGAGGAATGCTGCATTGGATTGCGTTGGGATCTGGCGGAGTGATCCAGAGGTCTTTAGACCTTGATCTAGTTTGTGGTATGGGCATACATTCATGTTGTGTTAGATGTTAGTTGTTAGAGTGATGCCCATACAGGTTTTCTACATTCAAGGTGTTTATTGCCCCGACCCATCGTGTCCTGAGTTTTACAACGACCGGTGGTATCTGGCGGGGCTGGTGTCGTCAATAGGACCATTAAGTTATGGTCGGTTCAGTTTTAAATTCAGAGTTTTAAGACGTGCACATTTCTTTAATACTGTTAAATTTGAAGTAATAAACAATGTCGCGGCATTTAGTAAATAAATGCCGTGGCCAATTCTAAATCCAATGTGCCTCCGTGTCATTTATTTGGTGTTCGAACAGTTTATACACAGTGCCGTAATGATAATGTGTAGTGCATGGGTCAAGCTTAGTGCAGAGAGACACCACGCGAACAGCAGATGCAAAGACAGTGTTTGGAATAACAGCAATGGTTCTTTATTCCACTGAGCAGTAAAAGAAGGCAAAAAAGCATAAACAGTAGTGTATAGAAATCTGTGGTCTGGGGTAGGAGAATATCAACAAAGTCCATAAACAAGCCAAGGTCAAAGTCCAGTGAATCCAAAAACGAGTATATCAGCAATCGGGTATCAGCAAACGGTTATCAGCAAAGTTCAGGAAGGCACTAGAACAATCAAGTAAGGAGGCATAGGTGCTGTGGGTTTAAATAGCCTGCCAGGAGATAGCCCCTCCCACCGGCTTCAGAGATCCTCCCCTCATCTGTATACATCTACGGAGTAATGACCCATCTGTCACTACTCACCCTGCCCCTAGCCAGCGCAGGACACGCCTCCCCGCCATCACTCCACGTGTGGCGTGCCTCTGTAACTGCTACTAACGAGTTAAAGCGTTACCCTTATAAATGCTGATTGGTCAGAAAAAACCCACAGGTTATTGGACCCATCAATCATGGACATAACTATCAATGAGATCATGCCCTTTGGGTACTTCTACCTATCAGTTATTTATATGTACCATCCTACACACAGTTGTAAGACACCAAAACATGGCAAACAAATTAAGAAATCTTAATGAAATTTCAGAGATTTTGCAATTCATTTTTGCTTGTTTTGTTGGCCTCCTCGTTATCAGAGAGTACAAATTTGAATGCACAAGTCTACTTGTTAGTTCTTCCACTTACTGAGAGAAGTTTACCTATATTTAGTAATTAATATCTATAGAAATATTTGTTTCTTCGTGTTCATATATATACTAGGCTAGCCTATAAATTAAGACAAAATCCCTAAATATTTCCTAGCTAATCTACCTGGTCCCTTCCCCCCATACAAGTCAATATCTGTAGCCTATCTTAAGTCTTCCATAGTATAGCAGGGGTCAAAACAGGTTGATACAGATTTAAAGGTACGTAAGAGCAACTCTATTGGCGGGGGACTCTTCTGGCATCAACCAGTGAAGAGCAGCTGCCCTTTCCCATTAATTATTTAGTGTGAAACAGGAGAAAAAGAAGAGAAAATGAATGCGAAGAGCGTATACGAATATTCACCTGAAACGAACATGGGCACAGGCGAATATTCGTAGAAGATTTTTCCTGAGATTTTTTTTTTCCGAAGACGAACACAAAGATAAACATGGAGACTTTGCGGGCTTCCAAGTCTACTATTGAAACAATCTAAAGGAGATGTACACACACATATATATTAACACACTTCTAATGATATACAGAGGACGCATAAATAACCCACCTTTGTAGGTAGGTCCTCTTCAGCCACCTCAGCCTCCATCTCTCTCCTCATCTCCAACTCCTGCTCCTGTACGTCTAACTCCACCATCTGCACCTGTCAGGCACCTCATCCCCTACATCTCCACCCTAACTGCTCCCTTAAGCCATTTTGCCCTCTGACCTCAATTTATATGGCCCCTTCTACCACCCCACCTGCCCCTTCAGACCTAATTTCCTCATTTCCCTATCTGCACTCTTCAGTCACCTCAGCCCCTACATATCAAGCCTCATCTGCCCGCTTCAGGACCCCTCGACTGCTTTCCTGCTACTGATTTGTTGCTTTAAGCCAGGGCTGCCATTAGAAGGATACAGCAAATTGTGCTATAAGGGGACCAGTGTCCATCTGCACAGGCCTAAATTCGTTGTGCCTACCGGTCTTACCTTTTGCACATGCACGCAGCAGGAGGCATGAGGTAACGTTAGTGACCCTCGACAGCACTTATACCGAACCTACACGAAGCATAACAGGTAGAAACAAACTGGAATTCAGAATGGAAGTATCAGCACAGGAGGGATGGGCACAAGGTGGAAGATGGGTATGGACACTGGGGTTTCTACAGAGAAAAGTAAACACTGAAGTGAAGAGGGGCAGAGGTGTATCGATATTGAGAGGGGGAGCATATGATAACCAGGTTTTCCCTTTAAATTATAGTTTTGGCCCACTTGCAAATACATAGGGGTATTCTGCTGCAACCCCCTCAGTGCTATTGCCTTTTTTCATATCCCCAGCTCCTAAGCTTGCAGGAAATGTGCTCAGCTGAATTATGTCTAGAATTCACAGGACTAAAAAAATATAAAAGGATTTAAATAAACTTATTAGGCTCAATTGCATTACCTATGTCTTGGTCAGAAAATACAGAACGGCCATGATGAACATACCAATTAAATTCCCCCCAGATAAAAAGCAAGGGAACAGCCATGCTCAGCCAAAAATGCACATAAGCAGTAAATGGCCATATCACTTAATCACAACCACAACGTGTGTGGTGAGGATGTCCAAACCACTTAACCACCAATTAGATTAAAGGAAAAATACAAAACCACATTGGAGCGTACCGTTGCCACAGCAAATGCTAATATCAGCCAATTCTGGCATGGGAAAGATTGCGACAACCTTTCCAAATAATCATTGGATTGAAATAGATTATTGCCAAGACTTTGTTCACAGAAACTGAAGTATATCAGCATTTCTCAACCACTAAACAACTTAGTACACATGCCAACATGCCTCTATCGCTGTCATGTCTGCCCACATATTCTGCACCACATTGAAATATACGCTGATGCAAACTAGTGATCTTGAGATCCTCTTGTATCCATTTTTGGAACCCTGTCTTGCCTATGTAATAACAGGTGTAGTTATCAAAAACAATTGTACCTCTGTGGATTCCATTACAGCACCTTCCACGTGATACAGACACCTGCTCACATGTGATACTAGGGGTTGTTTAACCATATATTATTGAGGTTTATCAAATTCTTGTTAACAAAACTAAATGTTATTACATACGTGTATGCTGAAATAAAATAACAATGAAATGAAAGAATTATAATTACGTACAAAACTGTTGGAAAGGATACAATGAAATTAATTTTAGAAATAATCTCTATTTTTTTTAACTGCATGTCATCCAAAGACATAGTAATACTAAAATAAATTTTATCAGAGCTCCAGAAAAGAATCCCATATCTGCGTGTCTATGTCATTTCTATTACAAAGCCAGCATATGTTCATTTGGGCGTTGCAGGTACTGTAAAAATAAATGCCATTACTCAAACAGCCAGATCAGTTGATTCTAAAAGCCACAGGCCTAGTGCAAATTTAAACACACCCAAATCCCATGATAGATAGGCCTAAGCATTCTAGAGTGCTGAAATATTTATGGCTCTCTTTAGGCCATGGAACAAGTGTCATATACGGACACGATTGGCTTCATTTTATGAATGCTGTAATTCAGGGATTTCTATGGCAATCGCATCATGGGTTTAAGTGTGTAGATTTTCAGCAACTAAACGCTTTATTTTTTTTTTTCTCTTTATAATTTTGGCATTTGTAATAGGTGGTCCTGTTAGAATTACATTAGATCAGTTACAGATATGAAATGTCTAGGTGACACGCGGCAGACAGGTAGCTCAATACCTAGAATTATAGTGCAGTGCAGTTGGTTGAAACAAATGTGTGGATCCAGCCAAGAGAATGAACCTGTAAATATTCCTCACAACTGACTCACATCTCTGTCTATAATTCCACCAAAACATCCCCAGTGAGACTTATTGTTTCTGGCATAGGATCCATTTATAGAAATCTTTCAGAGAGTGTTTATATACCATATTATTGCCCTATATAGTAGAAAATAATTTATACTTGAAGGTGCACTGATTATGATTTTATGAAATAATTTAAGACAAATAGCAAAAATAATATATACCGGTGATGTGACATTTATTTTCTTTACAGAAATTAAGGGGGTAGTAGAAGCATTATTAAACACTCATCTACACACACCAGACAAGCCAGAAGGCTTGTTTTTTTCCTCAGAAATCTCATGGTGCTGCCACAACCACAAGGGATTCTGGGTAGGCGCATACAGATAAGGTTAACAAATATCACCTTTTTGCCTCTATATCCACTTAATACATGAATCCCTTGAAAGTAATTGCCCACTATACAGGACAGCCTTTAGACCAAACTCGGGTAAGAGGTGCAGTAGCCAGATCACCACTCATGGACAGCTGTTTCGTCCTTAATGGGACTCGTCAGCATGAGGTTGTGATACTGGCTTAATACAGAAATTGTCATAGTACATTAAGCTGTACACCACACCCTTTATCCCAGAGTAAGTCAGAGCGTATAGTATTTATTTTACATATTATTTATTTTTGGTTTGACAGAAAGTTTTTTTCTTCAGTCACACATATGGGACCACGTTCACATCCGGTTATACTAACCTCTTTACGAGATATTGGGACTTTGATTGTATGTTTGGTGTTAAACCAGGTGCTCTATAAAAGGTTCATGGGTATTGGCAAAATAAAGATGTGGAATATTTAGATAAAGTAAAAAGAGGCAGGTACTATGGGCAGAGAAAATGTATTTTATTCATTGGAATATAAGACCTATGCAAAACAAAATTCTATAATCCTATCAATTATGCAATACAACAGATTGCAGTACTAAGAACATTGAAAGTGGGAGAAATCTTACTGCCTGTTGGAGTCATGATAAGGAGGGATTTTTTTAACCTTCATCTGAAACAACATAAATAGGTATATTTTGGAATGGTTGAATTTGATTCATTTCTTTTTTCAACCCCATTCACTATGCAACAATGCTAATCTAAGATAGTAAAACATATAAATTAAAATCACTGGGATATGCTGAATAAGGATAACGTGTAACCTGATAGACCTAACATCGTTTATAGAAGTTCTGTAATGTAGGATTCAGTCTAACTTGCAGATTTTCAAAAAGATATACAAAAAAATATGGCGTGGGTTATTACCATTGTAATTCCAAAGCTTATAAAAGCATAAAACATGCAGGGAGTTAAAAAATAGGTATTCAGGGGCACACTAAGATGGGTGACAAGGTGGTAATCAGGGCATCCAGCTAGGTGTGAGTGTGAACTGCAGTGAAAACAGGACTGTGTGTGAGGTAAGAGAATGTGGGACAGAAAAACAGGGAGTTAGAACTATGGCAGTTGCATGGATGAGGGGAGTAAGTGAGAATGTGTGTATGTATGCATGTGTGTGCACATGTATAATTGTATGGTGTTAGTGTGAGTGTGTTACTACATGGCATTAGTGTGTTAATGTGTTTGCAGTCAGCACATGTGTGTGTGTGTGTGTCGATGTTAACAGGTGTGTATGTCAGCATATGGTCAGGGTGTCAGGGTGAGTGTGGGCTTAGTGGTATGGGAGAGGAGGGAGATAGTGTGTGTGTATGTATAAGTGGATGGTGTTAAAAGTGGATGAGTGTTAGAGCAAATTTGTGTGTTTATATGGGCGTGTATTTAGTAGTTATCTAATATATTTAGGGAATGTATTTATTACTAAAATGTAATGTATTAATAAGTACCGTTTTTGCAAATGCTATAAAAATACCCCTCGTTTTATATAGAGGTCTGACTACAAGACTAAGATCCAGATCCCCTGCGGGCATTGCGCAGATGTTCACTGGCTGCCAGAGAACCGGGCCCTGGCGCTGCAGGGAACCGGGATACTTCTCCCTGGCAGCGGGTGAAAGTCTGAGTGATGCATGCAGACAACCTCCACCCCTGCTTGATAGGTAAAATGTCTTGAGCTGAAGTCATATGCATCAGGTCCGAGCATCTCTGCAGTGTTGAAAAGTTTGGTGAATGAGGAAAATGAGTATGCCAATGATTCAATTTACAATGCAGAGACACAAGCATATGGTATGGGAGGGATGATTGTGGATGTGGTTTTAAAGCCTTATTATATTTAATCAAGTAAGGGAAATTAATTATTTTTAATAAGAATTTACATATGGTTGTACTGCTGCAGACTGCCATGATGACTCAGCTTCTGCCTTTGACGTTGCTGCAGCATGTAAATATAGTACTTGTCCAGGCCGCTTGGCTGGGTATGTGGAATAGACCATGGTAACGCAGTGGCAGATGGTGTAGCACTGACTGCTGCAAAGGTGTGTAAGGCAAAAATGTGGACAATTGACCATCACACCTATATGAGCTTGTTGGACATCCAATTTCAAAAACATGGCAATTACAACTACTAATAACCTCCATTTTTTTAGGAAGGCTTGTGATGGAACCCTCCATCACTGGGGCCACTGGAGAGGCATGAGAGCCAGCCTCCTCCCTATTGACTATGAGCCCTGACTTTGCAAAGACTTCTGTGGATACCCCCAGCAGTATATCATCCCATCACTTGCTGAGGGGATTATCTCTGGCAGACAGCCAGGATCTGCAACCAGAGAGTGACCATCATTGTTTTAGTTTAATGTTGTATAAATCCGTGTCTCCCACCCTGCCCCAGTTCCACCACTACAGGCATTTACCCCAGCCATCCCTGGAACTGATTTGGGCCAGTAATAGGCAGTGGAGGTTGGGACCCTATTGTATTTTTAATCCCGTTGCGGCCCCTGTTGTATCCCAATATCTTGTTTTATGTTAATGTGTGTTTTGCTGGATATATCCAGCCGTCTGCGTCTAAAATAAATCAGTTCTCCTCTTGTTGTACCTAAAGACTAGTCTTGCCTGGTTATTTGGGTACTGGATAGCGATATCCCTTTACTTTGCTTGGGGATATTCCTTACAGGTTACGGGGAATTATTGTCCTGAAGGGAGAAGTCGCTCTTGGCGGAGAGGGACAACCTGAGGTCCCTGGTCGGTCCGTCACAACTGGCTGACAGCGGCGGGATCCGACTTCTCCAGGACTGACATTGAGACCAGTCTAGTCTGAGGGACACTTTCTTTCCCCCGGGAACTATCTCCAGGAAGGAGAATGGAAGTCAGCTACGCAGAGCTGACCCAGAGGAATTGTACCCGGCTGAAGCTCTGGAGTGAGGTTCTCCACTTGGAAATTAAGTACATGGGGAAAAGCCTCCCAACATTTGAGGAAAGGTTTTTGCTCCAGCGGAAGTTGCTGATACCGTTCCTGGGGAAGCAACCAAAGAGGAATGGGTGGCTGAACTGGAGGTGCTGGTCCAGACAGAGCTGAGGTTGGACGATGGATATCGGGCTCTGTGGTGGTACGCAGCACTGCTGTGCCCGGGGCTGGAGGATAAAGGTCCTACAGAGGGCTATGGCTTCGGCGGCCCGGGATTACTATTGGAAAGTATAGAAAAGGATCCTGACTTCAGAAGTGCAAACTTGTAGGGTCCAGTCAGGCAGCCCCAGAGACTGTGGTAGTGAATGGGACTGCGGTCTCCACGCCTGGGTCCCCAGAATGCTGGGCAGTTGGCCCAGATCCCCACTCCCCACCAGAAGCGCTGGCATCAGGGCAGAGTGCTGCTGGTCTCTGCCCAACCTTCCCCCTTGTCCCTGAGTCTGACCATGACGCTCCTGCAGTGCCTGCTCAGACCAACCTAGCTGAAATACTGACAACAGGAGAGAGGCAGGACGGCCCCTCTCTACCAGCACTGGAGGTGCCTGCAAACCCTATAGAAGATCTTTCTCCAGGTCAGAGCGCAGCTGGCCTCTGCCCTTCCTCACCAGACGTCCCTCCACCAGAGGATGATACAAAACCAGCACTGGGGACTGTGGTCATCACCTGTGGTCCCCAGAAATGCTGGGCAGCTGGCTCGGATACCCAACCCTGGATTGAAGGAGACCCCGCCACCCTGTAGTCTCCCCAGTGGCTGAGAAGACTCCAGAGAGAAGGTGCAGTTCTCTCCAGCGGAAGTTATATTTTTCAGGAGAGGCAGAGGTCAGACGGGTGAGTACTGCTCTTGGAGGGGCAGATTGTTTGGGACACCAGTTTTGGGAGGGCATTGATTTGCCAAATGAATTGACTGACTACGGAGTCAACCCGTTTGGGGTCTTCTCCTAGGTCAGTCCCATTCGGAAGGGGGAGAAATGTGACGGAACCCTTTATCACTGTGGCCACTGGAGAGGCCTGAGAGCGAGCCACCTCCCTTTTGACTATGGGCCCTGACTTTGCAAAGACTTCTGTGGCTACCCCCAGCAGTATATCATCCCATCACTTGCTGAGGGGATTATCTCTGGCAGACAGCCAGGATCTGCAACCAGAGAGTGACCACCATTGTCTTAGTTTAATGTTGTATAAGTCCATCTCCCCCACCATCCCCCAGTTCCACCACTACAGACATTTACCCCAGCTATCTCTGGAACTGATTTGGGCCAGTAATAGGCAGTGGAGGTTGGGACTTTATTGTATTGTTAATCCCGTTACTGCCCCTGTTGTCTCTAGGAGGCAGATTAAGGGGGCAGTTTGCATCTCAATATCTTGTATTATGTTAATGTGTGTTTTGCTGGATATATCCAGCCGTCTGTGTCTAAAATAAATCAGTTCTCTTCTTGTTGTACCTAAAGACTAGTCTTGCCTGGTTATTTGGGTACTGGATAGCGATGTCCCTTTACTTTGCTTGGGGATATTGCTTACGGATTGCGGGAAATTATTGTCCTGAAGGGAGAAGTCGCTCTTGGCGGAGAGGGACAACCTGAGGTCCCTGGTCGGTCTGTCACAAGGCTTTCCACATGATATTGGCGTGTGTCTGTTTATGCCCATTTAGCCAAATAAAGCATTTATGATGTTGGATGAGAAGGCCTGGCTCACAATCAGCATTCCAATTCACCCCAAATGTGTTCAGCAGGGTTAAGGTCAAGACTCTGTGCAGGCCACTTGAGTTCCTCCACACCAAATTCTTCAAACCATGTCTTTACAGAACTTTATTTTTACATGGGGCACAGTCATGCTGGAGCAGGGAAGAGCCTTCCCCAAACTGGTTCTACAAATTTGGTAGCATACAATTGTCGAAATAATGTCTTAATATGCTATTGCACTAACGTTACACTTTACTGAAACTAAGGGGCTTAGCCCAAACCCAGAAAAAAAAAATATTAATCTGAGTTTCGAAAATAACCATTTATTGGTAGGATGACTGAAACCTAGAAAGCTAAAAGTTAGGTAGAAAGGAGTGCTTCCTGAGGAGTCTTAGAGTAACTAGAACACATACCATTACTCCAGAAAGCCCTGGAGTTACGCATTGATTCAAGGGCTACATGACTGAGCATGGTAAAGGCATTAAACTTTACATGCTGCAGGATTTATATTTTCAGAATAAGTAAAAGTAATATGGGTAGTAGCTACATATTCTGTTCTAGAAAAGCCCTGCTAGTAAGCAGTCATAGAATGGCTACTTTATGGAGGTATGAAACAGTAATGAGATCCAGAGCACATAGTTTACCATGGGGGGGGGGGTAATATTCAGTAACAATCCTGGCAGTAAGCAATGATAAACAGATTGCTTTACAGAGAATAGACAAGGCATTAACATACAGAATACAGACTTTTTTTAAATTTGGGCTAAAATCCTGAGTGGCACATAGGAGGGATAGGCTTGTAAGTGAGGTCACGCTATGCTATAAAAGGAAGCACTGGGAAGGCTGTGGTGCGGGTCCTTGAGGTTTAACATTAGTGCAGGGGTCTGAGGTACAGCTAAGTAGGCACTAGCTAAATAGCTAAGTGCACGGCTCTCAATGGATCGTGACCATGGAGGTTAGCATCAGGGCTGCTGTGTAGGGAAGGAATATATTCAGTGCAGTTCAGCCAGTTCAGGCTAACAATTTGGTCATACGCTAAGATGGTCATGTTTGCTAAATAAACAATAAAACTCTTGCAGTGTTTTTATAAACACTGTGGTCATTATAATCCAGCATGCCTCTGTGTCTTTATTATAGATTAATTATATGTTGACATGACAGTCATGTTATGCCTACCTAAAAAAAAAGATACTAATAAACAAAAAGTAAAAACTGCACCTCTAGCGAATAGAAAGCAGCTCCACACCTCCTAGTGCCCCACTACTAGAACTAATATCAACAACCAACAACAAACTGTGAAATGTACCCACACATGTAGAAAATGATAATCACCTCCGAAATATGTACAAATCTTGATATGATATATATATATCCGATTGTGTATACATACATTAACAAATAAACAATAATAGTGTACACAGTGTAAAACAGGTAGTATTCAACAACACTGACAGAACAACCAAGGAAAAGAAGAGAATATCAGTAAAACATGAATTCACTCATAAAAAGTGTAAAATCTCTTACGCGGAAGAAAGCAGCAGCGTATATATACCAAAAAGCAGCGTATATATACAGTCCTCAATCGGCACCGTCACTGTCAGTCCACAATCATAATTCAATACATCTTCTCTCCTTCCCTGGAGTCAAACATGAGAACAAGTATGTCTTGTACAGAGAATTTAGTAGACAAATACTCTGTCTACAAAAAAACAGTGGAAAACAGACAGCAAATTCTGTAGTTACATTGTTATACTTTATTTTACATTTCTTATTGTGTAGCACTTTGCAAAAGAATTACATAAAATATGATAACTTGACAGACAAATCAGTACAGTAAAGTAGGGTAAAGAGAGGTCTGCTATTTAGATGGAGCAGGAGACAGAAGAAACAAAAAATATGGAGCAAGCAGGCAGAGACAGTACCACAGAATTTGGATTTGAGGGTGTTAGGCTAGGCTAGACTGGTTGTATTGACGGGTCACAGGATTAGTCTCAGTTAAGCAAATTTTAGGGGTTTTAAGAGCTTCCATTGTTGGTAGTACTCTACAGCCATAAATAATGAATGTATTAGCTACTGCTGCCTCTGGCACATGATGGCCAGTGACCAGCAACTCTAAACATAGCAGTTGTGTACTTCTCTTGCTTCTGTACACATAATGATCTGCACTAAAAAGCTACTTTAACCTAATTAATTTTTTTTATAATAAATCTATAATAAATCTATAATATCCCTTATCATATTGCATATATTATATATTTAATATTAAAATTAAAAGCTCTTTTTGGAAATACTTATTTTAAAAACAGATCTGTATGTCAAAATATGGCAGTAGCAGGCATTATTCCTTTTCTTGATTTTTTCTCCCCCACCCTTTCAAATGTTGAGAAAACAGCTCTTAGTGGGTCTCTTATACGTATTTTGCTAATTGTAATCTGTAAAGTGCATGGCATGCATTTGGGAGCGGACTTGCAATGACAATTTGCCCTTACACTTAAAGGAAAGCGGCCAATAAATCACATGACTGTCTGCATCCAACACAGAGACCTCCTAAAGCACTGGCCACAAGCAGCAACACCAGGCATTTGTCTGACGAACCCAGTGGATGAAACTGCAATGTTTGTAAAAGGGGCAGATCCACTTAAATCGGGGTTGTCCAACCTGCGGCCCTCCAGCTGCAGCAGGACTACAACTCCCACAATGCTCTTTCAGCTAAGGACCTGGCGGAGGAGTATGGGAGATGTAGTCCTGCAGCAGCTGGAGGGCCGCAGGTTGGACACCCCTGACTTAAATGGTTTATTTTAGTTGTATTCAAGTTTGACCACTGCTGCTTTCATGTTTTCAAAGTTTTAATGTTGTAATGTTGATATGAAACATCACTTATGTGTATATCTATTTTTTTCAATAAACCTTTGCTGTAGACAGTATTACATAAAACAAATAATGCTTATTCTAAAAAATAGAACATTTGTTTGAATCCAGAATGGAAATCTGACGAATATAATATTCAAAAATGTTATATGCAGAGGTATCTTTTCCCCTTACATTTACACCATCTGTGCTATGAGCTAACGCCTAAAAGATATCTTTAATGATTTCTAAATCCTTCTCATCCCATGCAGACAAAAATATATTTTCTATATCAAGATATACATTTTAAAAAAAATGCTTTATGCTTTCAATATATTTTCAATTTACAGTTAAGGTAAGTAAAATACTGATTGTCATATATATTTTACAACTTGTCTCAACTATAACCAGATTTCTAAATCTGGTCAATAACTTATTGTACGAATTGTAGACAAGTAATATATGTTTCCCAGTAAAGGTGAATGTTACTATCCCAGGAAGTGAGATTATAAAATATCCATAACAGTTGACACATACTTGTTGAGGAACCAGTTGCTTCCAAGAATCATGGGATTTGATACTTAAAGTCTTCAGGTCCAGAATTCTTTCAAACCTGAAGTCTAGAACAATGTTGGTATTTTTAGCATGCCTTGTTCATTTAAATTGTTCATTGTAACATAGTTTTTTTTTATAATTTCTTTATTGGTCAGAGAAGTACAACCAAAGTTGGAATCAGCGTGCATTATGACATCAATCAAAGCAGGGGCGTAACTAGAAACCTCAGGGCCCCGGTGCGAGAATCTGTTGAGGGCCCCCCCACCCATCTATCCCTTTCTCACGATCTCCCCTCTCCCTACCTAACCCCCCTTCTCACAGTCTCCCCTCTCCCTCCCTACCCCCTTCTCACAGTCTCCCCTCTCCCTCCCTACCCCCCTTCTCACAGTCTCCCCTCTCCCTCCCTACCCCCCTTCTCACAATCTACCCTCTCCCTCCCCCTTCTCACAATCTACCCTCTCCCTCCCTACCCCCCCTTCTCACAATCTACCCTCTCCCTCCCTATCCCCCCTTCTCACGATCTACCCCCCTTCTCACGATCTACCCACTCCCTCCCTACCCCCCCCTTTGTAGGTCACTTACCTACAAAGGTAAGCCGGCATATGACGTCATATGCCGGCGTTCAGCAGTGAAGCGCCGGCACCCGAGACAAATGCCTTACGCTCCCAACACTGTACTCTGGGCAGCGCTGAGGCAGGCGGCGGCGGCGACGGCGACGGCGGCGGCAGCAGCAGCAGGGAGCAGAGGCATCCTGGATTTCTGTCAGTCAGTGGGGCCCAAGAGTTGCCGAGCGGTCGTTTTCAGCAACCGCTCGGCACCCCTTGGGCTCCCCTGACTGGCAGAACTCCAGGGCCCGGTCGCAGTTGCGACCCCTGCGACCCCGGTAGTTCCGCCACTGAATCAAAGCAAATACAAATAATCATAATAGTAACAACACAGACACACCGATGGAATGTATAATGACATGATGATACCATACATCGATAACCGTACAACCAGCCAAGACCCACCCAGACCCAGTTAAGGGACCTATACACCGAAATGGAAAATCCCCACCCCAGCCCTGCCTCACCTGTGAAAAAAATGTGAATCGCCTCCGTTTTGAGTCAGTTAATGAAAAATCCAGACGTCTTATGAAACTCTTCGCTTCGCTGAAGCTGAAGCTGAAGGAGAAGAGGCATCGCTGCATGGGGGGGGTCAGATAAAAACAACAGAAGGTCGTCCGCAAAAGCAGCAACCTTCAACTCAGCAGTTACCACCCGAATTCCCAAAAAATCCACAGATCGCTCCATGATACGAATCAAAGGCTCAATTGCCAAATTGAAAAAAGTGGAGATAGAGGACACCCCTGACGCGTGCCTCTTCCAAAGGGAAACCAATGAGAATTAATATTATTCACCGTGACCTGAATGCCTGACCAAATTAGCCAGCAGCCTACCAGACCTATTCCCACAACGAAAGAAAGCATTGCATGCATAATTATGAGAGAGCTGAGCCTTTTCAGTTGCTCAGGCCTCATAAAGCAGTTTAATTTATTTGTAAGTCTTTGCCGTAGTCGGCATATTAAGAGTCTTATGGGCAGAGTATGCCTGAGAAACATCTTTGGTCAGCTAGGCAAACTGAGCCTCAACCTCCCCCCTGTGTCTCGCCATATACGCAATAACATGTCCTCTCATTACCAGCTTAGATGCACCTCAAAACAAATCAGGATCATCCAAGTGCTCATGATTATCATCCACATAATTGTTCCATCTGCTAACTAGAAAAGACCTAAACGTCTCCAACTGATACAAATAAGTTGGAAATCACCAGTTACGGGAGGTCAGGTACGGGGTGGTCAATCTGACTTCCATCCAGATGGGAGCATGATCAGATATCACTATCTGACCAATATGAGCACTTAACAGCCTATGCAAAAACATGTCTGGAAGGAATAAATAATCAATTCTGGAGAAGGAGTCATGCGGGTGTGAATAAAAGGAATACTGCTTATCAATCAGGTTAAGATATCTCCAAGAATCCCTCAGATGATGGTGATCCAGCAATGGGGGAAGACCGAGTAGATGACCCAGTGACATCCACAGTAGCATTAGCCACTAGATTAACAACATTTAGTGCAGAGATCTCCGTAAGAAGTTTATAAACATCAGCTAAAAAAGTGAGTTGGTTAGAGGTCAGGGCATACACATTAACAAACGTGAAGGTCTCTTTCAATAACTTAGCTCGGAGGATGATATATCTCCCCTCCTGGTCGTGAGGCAATCGCTTTAAGAGTAAAATGGAAACCCCCCTAGACTTTTAAATATACATAGCGGAGTAACAACCGCTACGCCAAGGAGCCTTTAACACGTTTCTATCAGGGTCACACCAATGAGTCTCTTGGAGGTAAGTAACATCTGGGTGCAGATGCTTAAGATGGGTGAGAACCTTTTTCTAAAAAAAACGTAGGGAGGACAAAGAAGTATTGTCATTACTAGATTGTGTCATAACAGTAAAAATACTCAACAAGGGCCTTCATCCAATGCCTCTGGAGACCCATGGAACAGCAATGTTTCTAAAATCTGGGGCCCAGGAGAGTCCCAGCGAGTCCTCCATAGCACCTATTGACCAATGCACGTCGGAAAGCATGGAAAAAAAAAACTTCTCCCATTTTGTATTTTTAAACCAAAACAAGGTGTTGACAACCACATGCCTAAGAACAGAAACAAATTAAAAGAAAACAAAAACATAAACAAAAAACAACCAATAACACGGAATAACACGTAGTAAAACTAGGGTGGCATATTATCAAAAGAGAACAGGCAAGACATGAAACATCACCACACCCTTCCCGCTCATAGATCTCTTTGCTTAGGTGAGGTAGATGGAGAGGAATGAGAAAAAGAGCGAGAATCAGTAGGGGAGGGGCCCCCTGCAGAGGAGGCAGCTGCAGCATTCCCTTGAAGAAAATCCCTGGCCACATCTGGATTCTAAGTTTGGCCGGGTAGAGGAGAGCAAACTTCACACACTTACTGTGGAGCTCAGAACAGATCCCGGAATACTGCCACCATTTAGCCGAGACTGCAGCAGAGAAATCCTGGAACAACAAAAGTTTGTGATTGTTGTATTGCAGATATGCATCTTTCCTCTACACATCCAAGATCTTAACTTTGTCAACATAATTTAGAACATGGAAAATTATTATTATTATTTATTGTTTTATATAGTGCCATCAAATTCCGTAGCGCTGTACAATGGGTAGACAGGACATAACAAGTAGTATTTAACATAACAAATTGACTAACAGAGACAACAGGTGAGGAGGGCCCTGCTCAAACGAGCTTACAGTCTAGAGGGATTTAGGGTGTATTACACAATAGGTAAAAGTGCTGTTAGGGATGGACCAGCCACACTAGTAAAAGTATTGCAGGAGAGGGAGTAGGAAAGGTAAGCTAAAAGAATATGGGAGTATGGGAGGGCGTTAGTGTGCTATGTTGTAAGCATCCTTAAAGAAGTGGGTCTTGAGGGATTTTTTGAAGGAATAAAGGCAGGGGGAGAGACGGATAGACCGGGGCAGGGCATTCCAGAGGATAGGGGCAGCCCTTGAGAAATCTTGTAAGCGGGCATGAAAGCTAGAAATCAGAGGAGATGATAGAAGGAGATCATTGGATGAGCGGAGGGACCGGTTAGGATTGTATTTAGAGATGAGAGAGGAGATGTAGGGAGGGGAACCGCTGTGAAGGGCTTTGAAAGTAAGAGTGAGGATTTTGAAATGAACCCTGAAGCGCACAGGCAGCCAGTGAAGAGACTGACAGAGGGGAGAGACGTTAGTAAAGCGATGTGAGAGGAAGATAAGTCTGGCAGCAGCATTCATGGTGGATTGTAGAGGGGTGAGACGGTTAAGAGGGAGACCGGCTAAGATAGAGTTACAGTAGTCAAGACGGGAGATAATCAGGGCATGGACAAGAGCCTTAGTGGCATGCTGTGTTAGGAAGGACTGATGCAGGTAATGTTTTTAAGATGAAGGCGACAGTTTTTAGAGACAGACTGAATATGGGGTGTGAAAGGTCGGAGTCAAGGGTGACACCAAGACAGCGTGCATGAGTAGATGGGGAGATGATGCCACCATTAACATTGAGGGAGATAGATGGGGGAATCTTAGCATTGGAGGGAGGGAAGATGAGGAGTTCAGTTTTGGAGAGGTTGAGTTTCAAGAAATGTTTAGACATCCAGGTAGAGACAGATGCAAGGCAGTTAGTTACATAATCTAAGACAGAGGGAGAGAAATCAGGATAGGATAGATAGATCTGGGTGTCATCAGCATACAGGTGGTATTGAAAGCCAAAATCACCATTCTAGGAGGGGAGGTGGGAGAAGCAGGTTCTTGCCCCACACGATGGACTCTCTCAATCACTAGTTGGCACTAGTTGACTGGCTACCCCTAGAGATTTGGGAAGCCAGTCCGTGATGAGTCTGTATAGCGCCGTATGCTTGACCACCTCAGGCAATCCCACAAAGCGGAGGTTATTACATCTGCTACGGTTTTACAGATCATCAATGCACTCTTGCAAGCTCAGAATCAGGGCCTCCTGAGACCGAAGTGATGCAGGCACAGACACACTGCCATCCTCAATCTCAGACACTATTGCTTCCAATGCAGTTCGTTGTCCCTGAGAAACCAACTCGGTTAGGGCTCAGATAATTTGCACAGGCAGCGCACAGGCAGCCAATTACAGAGACCTCACCTGATTTACATGCAACAGCAGGTAGAGTCATGGAATTGAATGTCAAGAATTGTTTTTTTTTTCTTTTTTCTTAGGGTTTTCATTTTGGCTTAGTCAGCTAATGCTCTAGATACTGTGTAATGTCTGGATAGTAAAAAAAAAATTACATGAAAAGTTTTCAGGATTGCTGTTTAGCTGTAATTTTCTTCTTTCTCATTTTGTGCATCCACACATATTATATATTGGTTTTTTTTCAGGACAAGTAGGGCTTTCTTTAGATAGGAACTCCTACTTTTTTATCATATCATCTAACTTACTATAAAAAATTTGATAAAATATGGTGATTTTTGACAAATGTTTTACTCATCTGCAAAAACTAATAAAAAAACCTGCTAAATAGATTCTACTATTTGTCCTGAGTTTAGAAATACCCAATGTTTTTCTGCTTTTTTGGGTTGCCCAAGTTATTGGGCAATAATTCAAGTAGCGTTTTGCTATTTCAAAACCATTTTTCCCCGAAATCTGGTAATTCTGCCTCATGTGGTATTTGGAACATCTTTGAAGCCAGCCAATGCAATTTACCCCATCAAACCATATATTTTGTAAAACTAGACACCCCAGGATATTTCAAATGCTAGTACTTTAACCCTTTTCATGCACTAATTCTACCATCAGCCTTTGTCAAAGTTTATGGTAGTAATTTTTTTTTCAGACACATTGTACTTCAGGTGTGAATTTACCGCTCCTGGTATATGTCACTGTCAAACAACACCCTAATATGTGTTCAGTAACATCTCCTGGCTACAGCTATACCCCCCATGCATGGGTTTATTAAGTTATTTGTGAGTTAAAAGGCCATCTTTGTGAGGTGTGCATTTTTTGGCATTTGGACATCTGTTCAGTCTGTGCCCATGTCCCATATTTGGGACATCTTTGAAGCTTTACCCCATCAGATCATCAGTTTTTTAAACTAGGCACCCCATGGGCACTTAAAATGCCAATATTTTAACACTTCCATGCGACAATTTTTTTGACGATATAGTGCTAATTGCAGGACTTGCTCATAAAAAACTTTTTTGTCTATATATATATATATATATATATATATATATATATTAACTTTTTGTGACAGTGGGTTTTTTTACATATTACCATGTGATTGTGATTAGTGAGCTGGGCTCGAGAGTTCTCAGGAGGGTCTGGATAAGCCCTCTGTGAACTCTACATTTGACAGTTGGCGCTGCCATCTTGTGAGTGGCGGCATCCCCATTCACTGATGGCGCTTCTGGTTACTCTTCGGAGCAATCACAAGGCGATCGGGGTAGGGGGTTGCAATACCGATTATTCTTAGGAAGCAATAGCTGATCGCTTCCTAAGCTCTGTTTTAGCTGGCTGCTGCCGTCTTTGATGATCTGTTTGGCGGCAGCCATTTTTTCGGGGGAGGGCTTTCCTCCCATGATCCACGGCCAGCCTTGTGAGGCTTCCGTGGATTTTGCAAAGCCGTCGATGCAGGTATTTAACAGCAGCACGTACATGTACAGGCTTTGTCACCAATGCATTACATTGTGACCCCGTACATGTGCGGGCTTTGTAGTGAAGGGGTTAAACTAATCATGCAAACACCCAAAAAACATATAAACAGATTTTCCCCTATTTCTCACTAAAATACCACACAGAATAATAAACCTAACAAACACTAAGTAATTTTTGGCAAATCTATAACACAATATACAGTCATCTGAAAGTATACTCTATTTGAATTCTTGGTTTTACATCATGACACAATAATGATCATCTGTTCCTTAGCAGGTCTAAAAATGAAGTAAATACAACCTCAGATGAATGAAGCCCATGGAACAGCGCAGCTTAGGTGGAGTGGGCCTTGACAGAGCTAGGTGGTGTGCATAAGGAGTGATTTAATTTAAGTTGTTATGGGTGGGGTTATTATCAAGGTATATAAGTGGCAACCATTTTGTAAACGGTCACTTAACTGCTTTTCTAAATCCTGGTTGTCCCACCCTCCCTCCCTTTAATGGTGGGTTGTGGGGGTGACTACCCCGTTTGGTCACAGCGGCGGGGATAGTTGGGGATTATTGTTTAGTACGGTGTTTTTTTATGGTTTGGTTTAATAATTTGACTTGGTTCAAGTTAGTTTGGTAGGTTTCGAGCTGGCCTGTGGCTCAGAACCTGGGGTGGTGTAGGGGTGTCTCGGTATGCCCCTATATGGTTTATAATTTGGTTAAACGGTCTGGTAGGGGTGTCTTGGTATACCCCTATTGTGGTCAATGTGTTAATGTGGAGGCACCTGGTATGTGTTGGTGCCATTGTTATACGGTTAATGTATTTGTTATGGGAGGTCATTGTCAGTGTTAATAAAAAGGAAAACTGTTATTTATGTTCTAACCGGGGTGGCTTGTTTTGACAATGACCTTTAAATATTGTATAATTTAATAAAGCTGTGGAAAATATATTTGCACCCAAATAAAGTGTGTGTGTCATTATTGGGTATGGGGTACGGTCTTCCTGGGGACAATCTCAACTGTGCGCTTGTCACAACAACACATGACATATTACACAGTGTCATGACTTATTCAACAAAAATAAAGCCAAAAAGGAGAAGCCATGTATGAAAAACTAAGTGCACCCTTACTGCTTCCATAGGAATTAAGATGCTAGGAAGCAGACATGCAGTACTGCTAATCACATGCCCTTGATTATTTGATTGTCAGCAAGTGTGACCACTACTATAAAAGCCAAAGTTTTAGCAGTTTTCTGGTCTGGAGCATTCAGGTGTGTGTTAACACAATGCCAAGGAGGAAAGACACCAGCAATGATCTTAGAGAAGCAATTGTTGCTGCCCATCAATTTGGAAAGGGCTTATAAGGCAGTTTCCAAACAATTTAATGTGCATCATTCTACACTGAGAAAGATTATAAAAAAGTGGAAAACATTCAAGACAGTTGCCAATCTTCCCAGGGGTGGAAGTCCCAGCAAATTCACTCCAAGGTTAAACTGTTCAATGCTCAGGGAAACTGAAAAAAACCCAAGACTCTACAATTAGAAAAAAGACTGAACAAGTATGGTTTGTTTGGAAGGGTTGCCAGGAGAAAGCCCTTTCCCTCAAAAAAAGAACATGGCAGCATGGCTTAGGTTTGCAAAGTTGCATCTGAACAAACCACAAGACCTCTGGACAGACATGACCAACGTGGAGATGTTTGCCCATAATGCACCGTGCCACGTTTGGCAAATACCAAACACAGCATATCAGCACAAATACCTCTTACCAACTTTCAAGTACATTGGTGGAGGGGTGATGATTTGGTTTGGTTTTGCAGCCACAGGACCTGGGAACCTTGCAGTCATTGAGTAAACCATAAACTCCACTGTATACAAAGTATTCTACAGTCAAATGTAAACTCATCTGTCTGACAGCTAAATGCTTGGCTGAAATTAGCTCATGCCACAGGACAATAATCCCAATCATACCAGCAAATCTACAACAGAATGCCTAAAAAAGAATCAAGGTGTTGCAATGGCCCAGTCAAAGTCCAGACCTCAACCCTATTGATATGCTGTGGCGATACCTTAAGAGAGCTGTTCATAAACAAATGCCCACAAACCTCAATGAACTGAAGCAACATTGTAAAGAAGAGTGAGCCACAACTCCTACACAACGATGCGAGTGACTGTTAAAGTCATATAGAAAACAACTACTTCAAGTTATTGCTGTTAAAGGTTCTGAGAGCTATTAAATCTTAATGTGTACTTAGTTTTTCACACATAGCTTCTCCATTTTGGCTTTATTTTTATTGATATAGTGTAATATGTCATGTTTTGTTCATATGAGGTTGTTTTTACCTATTTTTTAGACCTGCTAAAGAACAGATGATATTTATTATATCATGATATGTGAAACTATAGTATTCAAAGAGAGTGTACTTTCTTTTTCACATGGCTAAATGAAGTTATACATATATGCTGTTGATGCAAGC